>NW_017306380.1:1697863-1701440 GCF_000935625.1 Nanorana parkeri | reverse complement strand
TATAATGCATTGCTGGGACTTGTAGTCCCACATAGTTGGTGCTATTCTGCATTGCTGTATAATCATCATGCAGCAATGCAGATTACCACCAGCTGTGCTGGACTACAAGTCCCAGCAAAACACGCACACACTCTCTCTCTCTTCCCAGCGCCCCCTCCCACTCCAAACTTACCTTCCCTCTCCTGCAGGCCCATGGCCCTCTTCCTCGTCTTGGCGACCAGGGGGCGGAGCTAAGAGACGGCCCTCTTAGCACCGCCCCTAAGAGGCGGGACCAGCTCATTCTCCGGGATCAGTGACAGCGTCTCCAGCCCTTTCGCACAGCCGCCCGTACATGCTGCGGGTGGCTGTGCGACAAAGAAGGAGCGGCACGATCGCGGGGGGGCCCTCTACTTCCTTGCTGGGCCCCCCCAAGTGGCGGAACGCCAGGGCCCGGTCGCAATTGCGACCGCTGTGACCCTGGTAGTTCCGCCAGTGGTAGGGATGTGCCGATACCGATACTAGTATCGGTATTGGTGCTGATACCAAGTATTTGGGCTAGTACTAGTACTCGCCCAAATGCTCTGCTACCTACCCCCGATATTGGAACTTCTGGTCAGAGGGAGATTTCCTCCACACATGGACATGGAACCGGCTTCCTGGCCAATCAGGAAGCCGGGGGCGGGTAGTGACTTGCCTCCCAGCTACCTGATTGGTGGTGGCTTCCCAGCCAATCCGCATCAAGCCGGGCCAAACAGCATGGAGGCGGCTTCCTGGGCAATCCAGTAGCCGGGTGGCATGTCATTACCTGCCACCCGCCTTCTTGATTGCCCTGGAAGCAAGCTCCATGCTAGCGGAAGTATTGGTACTCGGTATTGGATACTGAGAATACGGTATTGGTGCATCCCTAATTGAGGGACACAGGAAGTCTTCCACATTTGAGCTATACTGCTAACTAAAGGACATTGGCAAAAAAAAAAGTAGGCCAGCCCTGCTACCGGTGTGCTTAATTTTTTTTGCTAATGTCCTAGGAGAATCGACATTGTTTCTTTTATCGCTGCGGTATAAAATACCAACCTACAGTATTTTCATTGGAACCATTTTCACTTCAACATTTTTTCTCTATCAAGATGTCTCCATTACATGCTAGAGCTGGTCTATTCACTTGCAACTATCCGGCGTGGTAATCTGCAGCCTGAGTTTTGGAGTGCCACGTCTGGACCCCGCTGGGCTAGACATTGCAGAGATAGCCTGGAAATGACCAGGCTGTCCCCACTAGGGCACTGGGTTCTTTGTACGGAGCTTTCCAGACTCCAATTTGATAACAAGTGAGCTGCAGAGCCGCTCACATTATCTCAGTGCTTGTCTTGTCTCTGAAGACTCATTCCATGAGTACGGTGGTCGGGCCAAGCATTGGGAGCTACTTCATTTTGTCTGGTCGCTGAGCCTTCATATTCCCTGCTGGTTTCCACTGCAGAAGGGGTTAATGCTGTGGCACTGAACGCTGACGTCCTCTGCGTGGTGGAGTTGTGCGCTCTCTTTCCCTCCATACAGAGTCAAGGAAGTATCCCCCTACCCCGAGAAATGCCATGCAGCCTTTATTGAAGTGCATGTAGATCAGGAGTACTAAGATGTAACAAAGTGTAAAGATAAAAATAACATTTGAAGAAACACAAAAAACAATTGTTTATACTGCTCAGTGTTTAGGCAAACCAAATGCCATTCCGTTATGGCTTATGTCTACTTTAACCCATAACAAATATGCAGAACTCTATTCTGATATTCATAACCTGCATACTACTGGGTCAATGATGGAAAGTATTAAAGTTTGTGTATCAGTATATCAGCAGGAGGTCATCAATGGTATGGTTCAGGCATCCCTCAGGAAAGGTTTATGTCTTATGTTTATGATCTGTATAATTGAAATTCATAGTTACATAGTATTTGAGGTTGAATAAAGACATTAGTCCATCAAGTCCAACCTATTAGGATCTCATTCTAGGAGTACCTGTACCCCTGTATATTACGGTCCCTTAAGAAATCGTCCATAGTTACATAAAATTCTAATTTAAAAAAATAATATATATAGATTAGATACATCTGGACATGTTGAAGAGACATCAGTGAAGATGGTTTCCCTAGTCTATGACCAGTGCAGGATGTTTTAGACTGTTGCTCCCTCTAGTGGTCAGAACACATACTGTAGCATTCATAGTACACACAATAACAAAGTGTTGGTTCCTAATTGTGATTTTGCTTTAAAGGGAAAAAAAAATGTACAAAATAACTTTTCCTATATGTCATTATGTATGCTTCATGCAAACTATTTAAAAAAAAAAAGGCATTCAATTGTCATGTTACGATTATTGTGTACTGTTCATACAGTTTTTAGCAATCACGTAAGAAAGGCATAGCACCAACCAATACTCTTTTAGGTTTAGGACAGAGCTGAGATGAGCTAGAACCTCTGTCTCTTTTTATCTGTGTTGTGTCCCTATTAGGGAGATTACACTTCACTTCTTATCCCAGTGTCAACATTGTAAATAGAATACAAAGTGAAGGGAAACCTTATCAATCGGACCACAGATGCTAATTAAAAGAGCGGGGTAGGCAACCTCAGCACTACAGCTATTATAGAACTACAAGTCCCATGAGGCATTGCAACACTCTGGACAGCCGCAGGCATGACTCACAAAGTAGTTTGACCACAACTGGGGTGCTAATAGAGGTTTTAATCTTTTCCCACACTATTCAAGGCTGAAAACATAATTGTATGTTATATAGGCGGGGTATTGAATTAAAATTCAAGGAAGTCCAGTGAGTAAAATTTTCTTTGAGCAGCGGTCCAAATCGCAGTCCGGAGAGAATGGTCATCCATGTTGGCTCCATTCACACCAGCAGCTGCACAACACAGGCACATTGCACTGTTTACTTTTTTATGTTAGAACTTTATTGAAATGTCACAAGTGATGTTTCATTAGTGCACAGTGTATTGCGATGTAATTGTACCATGTTGTGGCCTGCTGCATGCAGTACTGAGCCCATTCATACCAACAATTGCCTTGCCTAAGATTGGGATTGTGCTGGAAAAAGTAGCAATGCATCTGGTGTGCATGCAGCCTTAGTGACCCCTGTTGTAGAGCTTGTTCTGTCTCACTCTGCTACTCAGTTAATTATTTTGACAGTTAAAGTATTCGAACAGAGGTCCGAATCTCATGTCCTCTCAGTGCCCCCTTACTTACTTGCCCAATCATAGTGCACCCTACATTAGATGTCCCCATCAGGGTCCCCCTTATGTTAGGTGCTTCCATCAGAGTGGCCCTTACATTGGTTGTCCCAATCATAGTGCACCCCATATTAGGTGTCCCCATCAGAGTTCCCCTTACAGCAATTGTCCATCAGATTTCACATTATCTGTATAAAAAAAAAATCAAGGCAACTGGACTTACTGTATTTTTCAGAATGAATTGAGAAAGCTAGTCAGATAACCATCGAAACGTCTTCAAGAAAAATACGGCAAGTCCAGTTGCCTTGATTTGTTTTTTTTTTTACACAAACCATGACCTGGATGAATGAGAACCTTCACAGACATACACTTTAC
>NW_017306380.1:1695626-1697819 GCF_000935625.1 Nanorana parkeri | reverse complement strand
GGAGTCTAAGTTTTTGAGTGTCCTCTTTATAGAATCCCTGTTGGGACAGACAGGAACAGTTGATAAAATCAGTCTTGACCGATTCAGATTGATGTCTGAACTCCGAGCCATTCAGGTTCTTTATTTCAAAACCTTCCAGTGTAGCGTTAGCTGTGGGTAATTGTGTTGCTGGAATGTTAACCTCTTTCTCAGGGTTTGTCCTTCTGCAAACCGAAAGGAGTTTTAGGTTAATGGATAATGCCAGTGAAGCAGCCAAATGACATGGGGACCATGCTGCTACTACCATAGGAATGCCGTTTCAAAGCTGATCACCATTATAGGCTTTTTGTTTTGGTCTCAGATGAGTGAAACTTCATGTTTGCCATTTGTCCCACATGACTTTTGATGGAATTCAGATTTGCATGTTAATGACTTTTGACACTCCTCCATTAAGCCCAGCTCTGTGTAGTATAAGGTTCGAGTTTGTCCACAGGCGTGTTTTCCATCTTTTTTGGAGGTGTTATAGCAAGAGGTGAACATTTAAAGATTCTTCCTCCCCCCCGTAAGAATTTAGTTCCTCCACACATTATAGATTTGTTGATAAGTTTTTGCATGGTACTGTACATGTAGGAATCTCTGCATTGCTTATAGTTCATCTCACTGTGGTGCAAACTGAGGTGGTAGCCTGAGCAGTCACCCCTGACCATAACAGGATCCATTTCAGGGTCCAGTCCAGGCTCCTTTTTAGCCATCCATACTGGAGGTTATTGTTGTTGACCAAAAGAATTTAAGATCTGAGTGCTGCCCCACCCCAAAGTGATTGTTCCCCTATACTTTTCATGGCGCCATCTGGTGTGCCACACCTTTGTTTTATGTAGTTTTACATCTTCTTGAGATGTTGTATCGACCGCAAAGATTAGTGCTGGCAGAGAGTTCACTCGCTTATTTGTTGGAACGTTTTTTGGCACTGTATGGAATAGATCCTAATCTGAGAGAACATTTCATTTATACTTCACTCTGCTGAAGCAATTTGCAGTTTTCATGTTAGCCAGTAGTCCAAAGGCAGACTTTAAGCATGCCACTTAGAATACCATTTAGTAAAGCAATAGCTAAACAAGGAGAATACAATGTCATAACTGCTTTATTTAGGAAATACAAAAATTACATTTTTATCTGGTTATACAAAAATGTTGGTAATTTACTGGAGAGCATCACAACAAGTCACTTCATACACCTGAACTAGCATCTACGTGGCTGCTGGATGATGTAAAGCCTTTTCGGAGGACTAGCCCTCTCCAGAGAAGGGCGAGGCTTCTGGTGTGCAAGCTGTGCCGCTTCTGGATAGTTATGACTCAGCTGCAAAAGAAAACACAAGACGGGCTCATGGGTTGAAAAATCTGAGATGAAAAAGGTTTCAGCAAAGTTATGCAATGTAGTAAATTAGAGATCCAAGACAACAGAGTTAGGCAACTTTCCCAAATGCCTCTAGCAACAGAAAAAAAAAAATGAATACTTACCTCTGTGGCAGACTGACTTTGTCTGTGGGGGTTTTAAAGATTTATAGCATCAGCAGAATCTTGCAGCCAACCCTAGGAGAGTTGAATGCCTGGTTCCCTGGTGCACACTGTCAGCCACTAAAGCAAGAGAGTCACTTTAAGGAAAGCATGGAGAGATAGGGTTGCCATTGCCAACCTCCTGAAAATTGCTTAATGGCTGCCATGCTTGTCCCTTGGTTAAATACTTAGAATTTCTGACCTGGACCAAGCAAGTGAAGTCAGGAATCCTGCTCAACATACCTGTTAATCTAAACCAGGGATGCACAGATATCATACCGAGTACCAAAACTTCAAGAACTAATTGATACCAATTACTGATATTTTTTCCAACTACAGACCAATGATTTTAGGACAGTGGTGGAGCACCACAGCTGCAAATGCTGCAGCCCTAGTAGTTTTGCCACTGAATCCAAGCTGTAGAAGGACTACAAACTCAGCAATACATTATACAGCAATGCAGAATATGAAGTTACATACAGTGTTGCTCACCAGGACTAAGTGGCATTTCAGGAGGCTGTGCCGGGTCTCACCATGTCTAAGGAGGAGGATGAGCTGTTGGCCAGGTGGTGTTGTAAACAACTGCCATGAGGTCCCCAGCAAGCATGGGACCTTACAGCAGCCATGTGGTTAAAAATGTAAAGGGCCAGTATTGGCCTTA
>NW_017306380.1:1690713-1695610 GCF_000935625.1 Nanorana parkeri | reverse complement strand
AAAAGGCCTCATTTAAATATGTAAAGACACTGGTAAATATGCACCAACATATGCATACAAGCACTAGATTTCCAAAAGAATTAGGGACACTTCTATTTCACCTAGAGGAGCTTGTTGGATAGCTCATCCCAAATATCAGGGCTTTCTGAAAACTTGCCGTAAGGTTTTCTATAATAACAAATTACTTAGAATGACTTTGTATGCTGTTGCATTAAAAGTACCCTTAACTAGAAACACCACAGCTCCATTTGGAGGCGTGTCCACAAGTCTGGCCATAAAGTATAGAAAACAAAAGCCTGTGCCGATCATGCAGACTGGAGGGTGGTAGGAGGTAAGAAAAAAGTCGCCAAGGAGAAGCAGTTTCAGCTATGACATTAGGGTGAGTTAATAAAACATTTGGCCAACATAGCAGGCTAAATTTTTAAGTTGATAATTTTGTATGGCCCACAAATGTTATAAATATACAAGTGGCCCTGCTCTGGAGCAACACGTAAAAGGCACATTCATTACATGAATTTCACTAGGGCCAATTTGAAATAAGGTCACCCACAGTGGTGCTCGCATATAAAGTCACAGCCCTCTACCCTGCAATCCATTTTCTCCATATTACAAATGGAAGTGTCAAACTGCTACCCAATGCATCACAGGAAACCCCTTTTATTATACAAGTATTTTAGAAAGACACAAGTTGGATAAGCAATGACACTGGAAAAACAGCTTGTTCTAAAATGTGCAAACCGATCTGTAAAGAGTAAGAAATGTTGTTGCACATCTATCACAGAGATAATCTGCCAGTCTGTACAGCTATCAAATGTTCCTTACACTGTCTGAAGGCCACGGCATCTTGCCTTGGTGATAAAACAGACAGCTGATGGATAGCCATTGCCTTTTGCCATTCTGCATCTCTGAAATAAGAGTCAGGGCAGCACCAGCTCCTGAAAGGACGGGAACATTAGAATGTGCAGCTGTTTTACTTCTCTCAGGTAACCGTGCCTGTGCGTTTTGTTCTCTTCATTCTTTTCCCAGACACCGAACAGACAGCTCACAATGAGGCAAACATCAAACCGAATCCAATCTTCTCTGCCTGATGGCTGGTGGATGGGAATTGCAGTGTAATCTATTCTGCTATTGGACACAAACTAGTGCTAGCTAAAAACTCCCAACTGTAGCCACTGCCATCTGTCACACACCCAAGATGTTTTTATACAAATGACAAAATGTCACTACCAGCTTTAATACTACCAATGAAAAGGATTGGCCAGATATTCAAATGTGAAAAGGAAAGTTGTATACAGTAAAGGAACTGAATTGTCAGATTGCTACATACAGAGTGACCCATAAAACCTGCAAGTGGTCCTGGAATCCTAGGGACAGAATATATGGAGAAAATGTAGTTACCTGCCAGGGATCCCCTCAACTTCTTAGCCAAGGGGAAAGGAAGAGGCTCCCAGGGAGCTGCATTAACAAGATGGAGGCAACAGGCGATACTGAGGCTTCCCACATTCGAAAGCATGCAAACACCACTTTCATGGTCTTATAAATCTAGTGCCTGGCAGAGGAGAGTGTACAACATTAATAGCATCGTCTAGATACTGGGCCAAAGGATTAAGGGCACATAGCAGAGTGGGAAAGGGCACTGAAGACTGAAGGAATGACAGTGCTGTCAGGTATTGGGATCTCCACTTGCGAGGAAAAGTATAGTTTTCATGCGGAGAGAGTGCTGCATAGGAGTGTGTGATCAGGTAAGCAACCACTGAACAAAAAAAGGACGGAAAGTGCACCACATGGTATGTGTATGAAAGTCAAATAAATGGCACCTCATTTAACACCTTGTGGTGCACAAATAAGTTCAGCACAATGTTATTGCAGTAGTGTGAATGAGTACTTGGTACCACATTATATCCCCAATACCAACCTTCTCCAGAGCCCCAGCCAGAATGTTCATAGCCTGCATCCTTGTCAAGTTCACTGCAGAGCTGTAACAAAACAAAAAAAATGTAAAGTATATTTATTATGTTTCTTTGGAAACCATACTTAGACCATTTGAAGTCACTGAGCTAGAACAATGGGTGATAGTAGTATAACAAGAATCTTCAGGAGGTTGGCAAATGCACCCCACACATGACCCTCCTGACAGATGTACTTTAACTGAATGCATTAAACAGGGGTTTGAACATCTTATGCAAAGTTTGCACGTTTGGCTTTCCATTAGAAGTGACTGAAGAATGGCTACTTACACACTTCGATCCCAAATGTATTCTTAACTTGTGCATAGAGCGCAGCAGACTTACCATTGTTTGCATTGCAACGCCACAGGGGAGATTTTTTCCCCCTCACTTGTCCTTGCGACACCCATACAAGAAGTGGGGTAGGCCATGGGTCATTATTGAAAACAGACAAAGCTACTAAAAGCATTTTTTTATTGAGTAAATCACTGCAAAAGGAACACCACTTCCTGTCCCGAAGGGAGAGAATCTCCACAACCAAGAGACCGCAGCAAGAGCCAGACTGAGGTGATATTTCCCACTGTAGTTAAAAAGTCCATTCAGGTCTTCCCTGTGACAAACTGCGGGGAGCTTTCCCTCCAAAACAAACAGTGTTGTCACCCTATGACAGGAAGTTGAAATAGGGCTGCTGGAGAGGTCAGCGGGATGTAGACTCTTACATGGGGCACTCCCGTCTGCCGTGCTTAGTGAAAGACATCATAGGATTAGAAGTGCTGACCATACTTATTACCCTCATATTTTATCCACACGGAGTTTCTCATCTAACATGATGAAAGTATGGCAGATGAAGAATGGCCTGGCCTACTATTCTTGCCCACGAAGTCCCCGTTTCCTCAATTGTCACCCAGGAGCAGCTAGAATTACCTTGGTTTGTCTGCTGTATGCTTCCTCTTCTCGGGGGTCCCACTGTCTTCAGGCCCTTGTTTCTTGGAGACCCTCATCCCTCCAGCTTTCACTAAAATAAATGAAAGATTTTGGTTTACATAAAAGTCGGCTAAAAGACAAATTCATAAAAGGCTGAACAGTTATTAGCCATCAGCATGTCTGGACTAGTTTATGGGTTGAGCGCACTGCTGTAGTGTATGGAGAGTTTTAGTGTACACATGGGCGCTCCCAATTACTTCCTCTTACAATGAATACAGGTAGACAAGTTTGATTGTCAAAGCAAGACTCCTGTGTGGATAGGCACAAATGGAAGCAACTTGTGTGGTGGCTCTGGAATTTGTTTAGCTTCAGTGTAAGCCAGGAAATGTTTGCTACCATCACAGCCTTTGCACACAGGCAAATTAAGGAAAAAAAAACCCACACAACACACAAAGTTCTATCAATCTGATCACCAAAATTTGAAGAAAAAATAAAGCATTGAGTTTTAGTAAAATTAGCATTGATTGATCCATTAGAACAGCCATCATTGTAGAACAGACGTGTTCAATAGATTTACTAGAACACCGATCAATCTCTGAACTCGGCCAGTCCTTAGGAAGAACAATTGTGATTGGATCATCAGTGACCAGAGTAAAATGGATTCACCCAGCAGAAGAAATGACAGCCGGCCTAATAACTGCTTTCTCAATGCCAAGGAATAAATATTAGTCTAACACAAAATTGATCCCTCACTGTATGTAAACATGAGACGTACAGACACCAATATGTGATGGGTACAGTATTTAACAAAAAATGTTCTTCTAGGAAATACTTTAGTAAAATGTTACAAACTGCTTCATACTAATCCCAACTGGCTAACTGATCATTGCATGGCAACTCCCCCTATACTCTGAAGGATTTCTTGTTTTATTTTACTTTGAGGTGAATGGGGTATTCACCAAGTAGAAACAATCAAATTTCCCTTTTACATAACTTAAGCAAGCTTCATATACATTTAACACAACTCCAGTCAAATCTTTCTTTAGTTTTGGACTTGGGAAGAGCGATTCTCTCCATTAATCTCTTGTGATCTGCGACCCTTTTTGGGGAGATTTCACCTTATCTTGGCATACACCAACACATGGCCAGAGGGCCAAAACGAGAGACAGCACTAGATTCCCTCATCCATGCTAAAGAGGGTGGACAGAAGAATCTCCCCTCCAGCTACTGTATTCTAACCGCTGACGCCCATGACTTTCAGAATACATGAACAGTGATTGGCGGCAGTCAATTGCTGACAGTTTTCCACCTGGCTCCTCCTTGGACAAAAGGTAGAGGGGGGGTATGGAAGACATGTGCCCTGGGTGACGCTTTAGAAGGGGTGCCATGTGCCACTGGGTGCACATGGATGCAGAACTCAGCCTCTGCCCCAGGTGACAGAATGTCTAGCTTCCACGGGGGGGGGGGGGAAGTGATGTTGCCAAGCCGGACCACCAGCATATCAAAATTTGTGGCCACTTGAGGAAACAGCTACATTTCAACCCATGTAGGGCCAGCTTTACTGCTTGCCTCAAGACAGTAGGACGAGAGATGGGTGGAGTGGCTGTCCTTAGGGCACAATGTTCGATCCCCACATTGTCAATCACTCCCTGTTCTAAGAGGGGTAATGGCAAAGCTCTCCAATGAGGTCGCAGACAGCCATAAAAACCTGACGGGCTCACTCCCTTCCCCAATGTAAAAACACACACGATCAGCTGGAATTGGGCTTTATGCAGGTAGAACTAAAACAAACAAGGGGGGGGGGGGCTCATATGCAAATGCCTTTACACACCCCTTTAATAATGCAGTACTAGTTTCAGCCTCTACAGACTAAAAGTGAACCTTGGGATCACAAAATACACTCATAGTTCTGGTTCTTCCTTTATGGATGTGGTGCAGCTGTATCTAGGCCATTCTGCCTGCTCATAACTGGTTCCAATTTTATAGTTGCATACAACTGTTTAAGTTCAATAATGCTTCTAAACCCT
>NW_017306380.1:1681415-1690694 GCF_000935625.1 Nanorana parkeri | reverse complement strand
GTCAAACACAAAGAATCTCCCTGCCCCCCTATTGAATATAAAGCCCAGACTACAAGCAAATAACATCTCAGTGTAGTACTATTATCAGTGAACAAGTGTGATTGGCTGCAAAGTTACCAAACTACTGAGTAGTGTCAGGAAAGTCAGCAAAGCTGTGAAAACAAAACCTACAAGCAGCAGAAGCAAGGCTTCACACTGATCTGCCTGCACTGATCAGACAGAATGAATGTTACGTCAGTGTTTGTAGCACAGGATTTCAGCAATGAACATCCGCATTGCATGGCTCTGTATACAAGAAATAAACCAGGACCTGGATGTGATTTCCAATCTGCAGGAAACTATTACAATGCGCAGATTGCACAGCGACTCACCTGCAGGAAGGTGTCCTCCCTTCAGTGGCAAAGTCTGCACAATCACCTCTGTAGCCATGTTGCGTCTCTGACACTTTGTTTACTGCTAACAACACACCGTCTGATCTGAGTTTATATAGAGCGCAGGGTGGGGCCCCATGGGATTACCCAGAAGGCCTTTGTTTTGATTGTCAGTCAGGTACAGCTGGGGGCCACAATCCCCGGTCCTGCCCCACAGTAGATATAGAAAGCTGAGTATTAAACGGCGACATGTGAAATATAAGTGTAGGAATTATAGGAAGTATTATCAGAGCGGCTTTGTTGTTGGGAACCCCCCTGAAGGGGCCCCGGCCGTCTCTGGCTGCAGCAACATGGAGGACAAATACGTTTCTTGAGCAGGAAATGTAACGAAGGGCTTGCTGCTGGTGACTGGGGGCCGCTCTCTATTGTTATTCATATTTGTTTCCTTTGTCTCTGCTATTCTCTGCTAGTAATGGCAAAATGTGTCAATATAATAACAAAGCTCAAAGATTATTTATTAGATTATAAAGTGTCTCTCAAACCAAAAAATGTGATATATTGTAGCTTACTGATCCTTAGTGGTGGCTACATTTGTTTTCTTTATTCTGGCTTTTATCCTTTATGCTTTTATTATTTCTGTAGTACTCTGAGAGAGCTGGGAACAATGGTAACTGATAACAATCAGCAGAGGAAGTAATCACCTCTAAAGATTTCTGGCAGGATCAACAGCTATTCTTTTTCACTTATTGAACAAATACAACAAAACACTTTCAATGGTATATGTAACAGGCTAAAAGGGGAGCAAATAACAGAAGTTCATTGTTAGGGTTTCCATACACTAAGGGGAGAGTTCCAGACTCTCCCGGACACTCCGGGAGTCTCCGGCTATTAGCAGAGTAAACCTTTCCATGCGATCTGGTTTTTTTTCCAACATCGGGGGGCTGCCGTAAGAGGAAAAAAAAAACCCCAGCATGGGAATGCATAGCTAGATTTTTTATTCTGGCGGCAGCAGTCAGAATACTAAAAAATGAAAAAAACCAGCAGATAGCAAAGAATCTATTGCTTCCCGTGCTATCTGCCATCATTGCAGAGGAGAGGGGTGGGGGAGGGGAGAGAGTAGGGAGGAGCTTGGGCGTGTTCGCAAGCGTCTCGTGCCGAGCCCGCTAGGAAGCCGTCAGCGCGCGGGGGCCAATCACAGGCACTGAGACGTGTTTCTGGTCCGCAGCTGCAGAGATCGGAAAATGCCTCAGTGCCTGTGATTGGCCCTGCGCGCTGACGGCTTCCTGGTGGGCTCGGCACGAGGCACTTGCGAACACGCTCAAGCTCATCACTAGGAGAGAGGGCACCTTCCTGAAATAGTTTTTTTCAGGTTTTTTCAGAGCGATTTTGAGCGGAGCGACATTGAGCTACAGTGCACATTTTGTCACGCTACGTAGTGCGACTTTTGGCAGGGACTTCGTAGCTGCTACATTGGGCTGTAACCAATCAAAAGCAGTCTTGATGTGACATCATTCCCTCCTTCTTATATTTCTGTGCAAAAGTGACACTTCTGTAGCGCGACATTGAGCTGCACCATTAAAGTCTATTGGGCCAAATCGCACAAAATAGGTCATGTTAGAGCTACAAGCGACATTTATTTATTACAGGTATTTATGTAGCGCCAACAATTTACGCAGCACATTCACATCAGTCCCTGCCCTCTAGGACAGAGGTAGGCAAACTCCGGCCCTCCAGCTGTGTTGGAACTACAAATCCCATGAGGCATTGCAAGATTCTCAGAGGCATAGGCATGACTCTCAGACATAGATGCATCATGGGATTTGTAGTTTCACCACAGCTTGAGGGCTGGTGTTTGGCTACCTCTGCTCTATGTGCTTACAATCTAAGGTCCCTATCTCACATACATACAGGAGCCAATTAGCCTAAAAGCAAGTCTTCAGAGTGTGGGAGGCAACCAGAGTACCCGGAGGAAACCCATGTAAGCACAAGGCTCCAAGGCAGAAGCGCTAACCACTACGCCACTGTGCTGACATTGAGCATTGAGCATTGAGCTGTGAGCTGTGAGCTGTGAACAGCTCTATTGAAATGCATTGGATAAGCTACATTGAGCGACATTGAGCTGATATTTGAGCGATTTTGGAGCTGAAATCGCTCAATAAATCGCTCAGTGTGAACGGGGTCTGAAGTTCCCAAGTATACCTATAGACTTGTATATGGGCAGCACGCTGAGTGTCTCCATACTTCAGGTACAGCCCGAGCTTATGGGGGCTCACATAGGACAAGGTGAAATAAACCGCAAATTCTTCAGAACAGAAACAACTAGGACTGTATCTCACCGGTAGGGGATGGTGTTACTTTATTTCTACAAAGATTTGGGGCTCATTCACATCACCTGCACTGGGGTGCATTGGGCAAGAAGCCTTGACCACATGTTGCATGCTGTGTTGGTGTGCACTGCAAAAATAATGAGGTGGAAAGCATTTTATCATACAACCTCACATTGCTGCTGCATGTGTTAGCTTAATGGGAGATAATATAAAAAAATAATAATGCTTGGTCTTCTAGTGCCAGGGAGAGTACTTCCCCTGTACTCTTTCCTGCACAGAAGTCTGATTTATAATGTGCTCACACAGCAACATTTGCACCACATTGCTGCTCCTATTACCAGCTCCATCTGGTGGTAATAATGTGCTGCGAATGCCGTTCATCGCTATACACTATGCAAACGCTTTATCACCCCCTGAGTGATGATGCAAGCAATGATTGTTTAAAACAAAGGTGTATTTGTCCTTTAATGCTCTATTCATTAAAAGAGAACTATGTAGTAACCTTTTCATCCCATAGTTCTCTCACGGGAGGACATATACTAACATCCTCCTGTGACCCAAAGCTCAGTATACAGCGAGCTATATACTAAGAGCGCCGCAGCCGGGACAAATCCCTACAAAACTGTTTAAATCCACCCAGCTGGCTGACTGACAGCAGGCTCTGCCTATCTAGAGGCAGAGCCCGCTGTGCCCGCCCCCTCCCTCATCCGTTCCTCCTGTCAGCTCTGGAGGATCGGAGAGGGGAGGGGGGGGAATCCCTGCGGGGAGCAGTGACTGACAGTCACGTCTCGCTGCAGGGAGATGAACGCAAAGTAAGAGAGTGACGGTATGTGTTCGCTCACTTCCTGATCTATAGAGTCGTCGTGTGACAGTTTCATTGTCACACGTCGGCTCGAACTATGTGTAAATCACTCATCTCATAGTTCTCCTTTAATGCACATGCTCCACATTGCCATTCAGAATGTCGCCCCAGCGCACAATACAGTAGGAAGAAATGCTCCTACCATTCAGGGCGCCACAATGCATGTTGACGAATGAGGTGTAAATAGACTGTGCATTGGGGTGTGCTGCTTTGCCTAAAAGTAAGGCGGATTCAATTTGAGTTTCACATGTTAAAGCTGTTCAGTCAAAGTGAATAGTTTGCCTTAAAGCAACGCGTGTCAATGCATGAAAGAAATGTGCTAATAGGTGTGAATAGAGCCAAGGAGCAGATGTCTGTAATGTTTATGGTCTTGTCAGTCTGTGGAAGGGTGTGTGGATAACAGATATGATCCTTCCCCTGCAGATAACTTGTAGCCCGCGGAGGAATGGCTCATACACACAGTGAGGGTCATTGTCATGAAACATGTGAGGCTCTGCGTGGATTTGGGCACAGCAAAATGAACCTGGCAGCAGACTGTGCCCAGAATTGTTTCCCATTGAAGCTCAGGAGGACCTTTGAAATGAAATATATATCATATATAATAATATAAACACACAATTAATGTCCCCTGCAAAATGATAATTGGCTGGCTTTGTCTGCCTTCATTGCTTCTTGATTCACTGACCAAAAACAAGCAAGCCAATCGGAAAGTCAGAGTGACATCACAGCTTCTGATCTCCATCTTTGTTTTCGGTCAGTAAGTCTGAAAATACTGAACTCCTTGATAACCAGGTAACCAGCATTTTAAAAGGAGAGATTAGCAAAGGCAGCGCGCACATTTCTCTCACTAGCAGATTTCTTTAACAATAACAAGGAGGAATACAAAGGTTGCTGTTGTTAATCTGTGTCTGTAATGGTTATATGGCCGTCATGCTGGTCCCCTGGCTTTAATAGTTTAAGTCACTGGCTTGGAGCAAGTACAGTAGGCTGGATGAACGCCTCATCTGCATAGTTGTCCCGGGTCAGTGACTTGGAGCCTGTATTCCTTTGTATAGATACAATCCAGGTAAGGTGGGTCATCGCTGCAGGAACGATTTTCGGGCTGCTCAGTAATACACAGGAACTGTATGGGGGGCCTTGTAGACATGTGCCTCAAGATATTTTGTATCATCATATCTATGTGGCGGAGTGCCTCTTCATTCAATGACAGGTGTGGGTCCCTTTATCTCAGCTTCCCACAATCCTCTGGACTCTCTTCATCCCCTGAGCTCCTGGACACATGCCCAGGGGATATACATTCCATCTGTTCCCACCCTCTGGGGCTCAGTAAGACCCTGCCTGATAGGACAGCAGTGACTGGGCAAGTGCGCTAACACCAGGTGCTGGGACCGCCCCCATTACGTCTGGTGTCCTGGCCACCAGCTTTGCGCACAAGAGCTGCAGCTTTTGTACAAGACCCAGTCACTGGAGTGGACTTTATTGCAGTCCATTTGGAGAAACAACCCATGCAGTGGAGTGGCCGTACCTTCAACGACCGGAACCTCATGACCGAAGGCATCAGCTGTAGAGTCAGTGCAATGTCTGTTCGAGCAAGCCTGGGACCGCCCCCATTACGTCTGGTGTCCTGGCCACCAGCTTTGCGCACAAGAGCTGCAGCTTTTGTACAAGACCCAGTCACTGGAGTGGACTTTATTGCAGTCCATTTGGAGAAACAACCCATGCAGTGGAGTGGCCGTACCTTCAACGACCGGAACCTCATGACTGAAGGCATAAGCTGTAGAGTCAGTGCAATGTCTGTTCGAGCAAGCCAATCTACTCAGCTATCAGCCTGCCCTCCAGTGAGAGTGTTCTGAAAATTTGTTTGCAGTAAGGAGGTCATAAGAACTTTATCCTTTTTTCCATAAGCTTCACTGAACTCAAAGTGTGCTGCCATCTAATGGCCAGTTGAAGAACTGCTCCATATTACCATGTGCTCTTCTAAACCTGTTTCTTTACTGTTTGTTTGTTTTGAAATGCACTCCTATTGTTCATTCATTATAACCTGTGCAATTCATCTTTAATTTCTGTTTGTTTAGTAAAAATACAAATTACATGTAACCACTGCTCTGATCATTTGGTTGATATTGTTACACAACATCTTTAAGCAGAATTTTTTGAAGACAGAGAATTGGTTTGACAGCCAAGTAACTAGCATTTCCAATAGCATGTCAATAACAACAGCCCTCATTCTTTTCACAGCATCAATATGCTTTTAACGTAATAGAAATGGCATTAGATTAGCCTAAAACTCCCCCAAACATGTTGCAATTTGATTGTACAATCTCCTTTAGATCTACCAACTATTACATAGCACAAGGGCTGGTCTGATTGAATACAGATTGAATTGTTAATTTAGGTCCTCATTACATTTCCTGGTAAATCTGAGCAGAGGCATAACTAGAAACCTTATGCGATGCAAGTGGTGGAACGCCAGGGCCCAGGCACGCATGCGACCGTTGCAACCCTGGTAGTTCTGCCACTGGTATGAGTATCAACCACCCTGGGAGGGAGCTGCGGACCGTTGGCCTGCTGCATGCTGCGAACTGTTGTCCCAGGAGGGAATGTCGGCTCCTCAGAAGTTAATGTCTGTGACAGGAGGAAGAGGGCCCGTTAACCGCCAGGGCGCTGACTTTGCCTCCTGGGACTACAGCTCCCAGCAGTGTTCTCTGTCCCTCTCGTGTTCTCTGTCCCTCTAGTCCAGCCGATTCCTGCACCTCTCTCTACTGGTCATGCTGCCTGGACCTCCAGTCAGTATCCCACACCTCCCTCGCCGCGTTGCCTGCTAGGAAATGAAGTTCCTTGGTCAGCAATACCCCCCTCCCCCTTCTGGCTACAGCATCTACACTACAGTGGCTACAAGTTCTATGAACACCGTGGGCGGCATGCGGTGGCTGTGGGCTCTCTTCTTCCTCTCCGGGGCCCTCCCAACTGGCGGAATGCCAGGGCCCGGTCGCAAAAGTGACCGCTGTAGTTCTGCCAGTGAATCTAGGTCACAATACACGTTACATTCTGACTGCACAATCTTTGTACAATCTTTTTTAGATTTACCCACACTATGTAATATGAGGACCACTCTAATCTATCCAAACAATTTGTGTCCTTGTACTACTCATCTAAAGCCAAACCATTTTCTCGGATGAAGTGTGGAAAGGTGAGAACCCCAGAGGAAGGAAGTCGCCAGCATTACAAAGATGTATTTATCCTGAAAGGATTCTTGATGTGCTGGTGACATTTCTTCAAGTAATTCATGCAACTAGCGGCACCATCCGCTTTCACTGCGAGCACCCTCCCCTGTCTTTGGGGTATCCGGTAAAGAGTGCAACACGTCTTCTATATATTTCTCTCCCGTTCATAGAAGGACACAGGGCAACAGATCGTAGATCCTGAATGTAAGGGTATATCGCCACCTGCAGGAGTAGGACGCTAGGCAAAAAACTACCATTCAGGATCTACGATCTGTTGCCCTGTGTCCTACCATTCAGAATCTAGATCTGTTGCCCTGTGTCCTACCATTCAGGATCTACGATCTGTTGCTCTGTGTCCTACCATTCAGGATCTATTATCTGTTGCCCTGTGTCCTACCATTCAGGATCTACGATCTGTTGCCTTGTGTCCTACCATTCAGGATCTACGATCTGTTGCCTTGTGTCCTACCATTCAGGATCTACGATCTGGTGTCCTTCAATGTACGGAGAGAAAAGTATTTTACTGTGAGTAAAAAAATCCAATTTTTGTATTTGTAAACAATTCACAGAGTCATTCCTTCTATGAAACTCTGTGGACAAGCATTCTGTGTAAAAGGAAGCAGAAACAAGTATATTGCGTATATATTTTCCCCCCAAGTGAAATGTTAAATTAGGGAAATACCACGTGATTTGATCCCCTGCAGATTTTGTACGTTTGCCCACTTACAAAGAAATGAAAGGTCTATCATTTTTATCATAGGTGTATTTTAAATGATAGACACAGAATATCAACCAAAATCCAGAAAAAACACATGATATAAATGTTATAAATTGAGTTGTAGTTCAGTGAGTGAAATAAGTATTTGATCCCCAAGCAAAACATGACTTAGTACTTGGTGGAGAAACCCCTTGTTGGCAAGCACAGAGGTAAGACTTGTAGTTGATTGCCAGGTTTGCACACATCTCAGTAGAGATTTTGGTCCACTCTTTACAGATCTTCTCTAAATCCTTAAGGTTTCTTGCCTGTCGCTTGGCAACTCGAACTTTCAGGTCCATCCATAAATGTTCTATAGGATGAAGGTCTGGAGACTGGCTAGGCCACTCCATGACCTTAATGTGCTTCTTCTTGAGCCACTGCTTTGTTGCCTTGGCGGCATGTTTTGGGTCATTGTCATGCTAAAAGACCCATCCACGACCCATCTTCAGTGTTCTGGATGAGGGAAGGAGGTTCTCATCCAAGATTTTACAATACATTGCCCCATCCATTGGCCCCTCAATGCGGCAAAGTCGGTCTGTACCTTTAGCAGAGAAACAGCCCCAAAGCATAATGTTTCCACCTCCGTGCTTGACTGTAGGGATGGTGTTCTTAGGGTCATAGTCAGCATTTTTCTTCCTCCAAACACTGCGAGTCGAGTTAATGTCCAAGAGCTCAATTTTGGTCTCATCTGACCGCAGCACTTTCTCCCAATCCTTCTCTGAATCATTTAGATGTTCATTGGCAAACTTCAGACAGGCCTCTACATGTGCCTTCTTGAGGAGGGGGACCTTGCGGGAGCTGCAGGATCTCAATACATGGTGGTGTATTGTGTTACCAATGGTTTGTTTGGTGACTGTGGTCCCAACTGCCTTGAGATCATTCACAAGCTCCTCACATGTAGGTCTTGGCTGATCCCTCACTTTTCTCATGATCATCTTTACCCCATGAGGCGAAATCTTGCATGGAGCTCCAGACCGAGGGCGAGTGATGGATATTTTGTATTCCTTCCATTTGCAAAAAATCGCACAGTTGTTTCCTTCTCACCAAGCTTCTTGCTGATAGTCTTGTAGCCCATTCCAGCCTTGTGCAGGTCTACAATCTTGTCCCTAGCGTCCTTTGACAGCTCTTTGATCTTGCCGATGGTGGTGAGGTTTGAATGGAAGGGATGCACCGATACCGATACTAGTATCGATGGCGATTCCGAGTATTTGGGCAAGTACTCATACTCGCCCAAATGCTCCGATGCCTAGCACAAGTACTTCCGGTATCAGGAAGCCGGGCAGCGCGTCATTATTCCGAGCCAATTCCGAGTATTTGGGCAAGTACTCGTACTCGCCAAAATGCTCCGATGCCTAGCACGAGTACTTCCGGTATTGACCGGGAAGCGGCTCCATGCTCTCTCGTCACTTGTGATGAGAGAGCATGGAGCCGCCTTCCCGGCCAATCAGGAAGCCGAGCAGCGTGTAATGACGCGCTGCCTGGCTTCCTGATTGGTCGGGAAGCTGGCCAATCAGGAAACTGGCCTCGTGAGGTAAGGTTACCTTACCTTAGTATGTGCAGCCTGCCACCCAGCCGGAGCCGTCCAATCAGGAAGTCAGGCGCCGCCTAATGACGCGACGCCCTGCTTTCTGATTGGCCGGGAAACTGGCTTCATGCTCCCTCGTCATCTCATGACAAGAGAGCATGGAGGCGGCCTCCCGGCCAATCAGAAAGCAGGGTGTTGCGTCGTTACACGACG
>NW_017306380.1:1666455-1680445 GCF_000935625.1 Nanorana parkeri | reverse complement strand
ATATATATATATATATATAACGCATTGTCATTAGGAGCACCTTCTTAAAGTGACAGGACTAATCTGTGTACCACATAGCCAGTTGGATGAACATAGAAACGTTTTGGCTTTAGATACACTGTAAACATGAATAGATATATGAGGTTTTTGTGTAGATTTCATGTCTTATTGACACCGGCCACAGCTAGAGAGGAGATCTGAAATGGCTCCGTATGTTCAGATTAAAGCAATAATTGCCGCATCCCCTGTTATTTTCAAATTAGCTGAATGCCGATTTTGAAACAAAGCTCGGGTAGAAAGGAACCCTGAGTGATGCAGGATTAAAGGCCAGCTTGGTGAGGGGGAGGAATGGAAACATCAATAAACAGGGTAGTTGTAATAATAGTTGTGTTCCTCTTCCAATAAACATCATCCTGGAACTGACAGGTAGATGGAAAGAGAATCAGGTAAGAGCTGTGCGGGGATGTCAGCTGGCTGCTACAGAAGGAGATGTGTTGACTTTGAACATGTCCAAACCAGAGGGCCTTTGGTGAAAGCCGAGAGGCCTAATGGAGCCTTTTATACTGTACTGGAGGGTGGCGAGAGAGAAGTATGGAGGATGCTGAACTCCCCTTCTGACTATCCAAGTTGCCTGGTTGTCATGCTAATGCTTTGGCTTCAATATTTTATACTTGTTAGTATTGTTATTATACAGGGTTTATATAGTGCCAACAGTCTGTGCAGCGCTTTACAATATCAGGAAGAAACTAAAGTTACAATACAAATGAAGACAAGATAATGAGGGCCCTACCAGTGAACGCTTACAATCCAAAAGGTGTGACAAATTCATCACATTTGCAAACATATGTTCTGATTTACTAAATTATGAATGTCCGGTAAAACCAGAAAAACCTACAGTATCAGACATGCTCTGGATTGCTATGTGTATGCACAGAGAGCCCGCATGCCCTCGATGATTGGTGAGCAGCTCAGCAGCCGTCTTAAAGAAGAACGTCATGCTGCTGAAATTCTGTTCCTCTTCTATGCCACCATCTTGAAATATCCAGCGCATGCATGTGACAAATACATCCAAAATACTTGGCAGAAACCTGCGACACAGGTGCAGGGGGTTCCCTCACATTTGCACGTCACTGGTTTCAGGTATTTGGGATCTTGTCTGACCCATGTCATATGTGCAGGAATTCCCTTAAAGGTCAGTTCCTAAGACCAGTGTCATGTCCACACATGCACCTCTCAGTAAAACACTGCCTCCTGAGATTTGTGATATGGACATCACAGGAGGCAGCAGGGAAGGACGGGGAGGGGAAGGGGTCAGCAGGAAGTGTTGGGCTGCAGCACAAAAAAGGTTCTAAAGTTTCTGAAAATGAGGAAACATTCTGCTCTTGTGTAAGAGGGAGCGGGGAGGAAACAGCAGAGAAAAAGTTCATAGGTAAAGGTCCAGTTCAATAATGGACACCATAGTAGTAAATGTGCCTGAAAAGTCATGTGCCAGTGAGCAGGAATTTTATTGATGGGCTCTGGGTGAGTACTAGCAAACAAATGTTACTTTAAATACTTGCCCTGTTGAACTGAACGCAGCTGGTATTGCGCAATGACAATCCTCCGCCGACATTAAATGGGTTAAAGCTGAACTCCAGCCATACCTTCCCTCGTGCTCAGTTGTACAGGCTCATTACCTGTAATTGTTCACTCTGATTTCATTGCACGCTGTGAGCTTCTTACAATGTACATTAGAAGATACAGCAAGTCAGATAGAGTCCGTCTCATTTCCTGGCTGGAGAACATCCATCATCATCTAGCTCTTTCCTTTCCAGCCTTACTGTTACTGGCCCATTCCTTTCATTCAAGATTGCCGTTCTTTCAGTCATGGAGGCTCAGCAAAATAAAAAATGTGGCAAAATGGTGTGAACTGGATTTTACCAAGCATGCAAGAGTGAGTTTGACTCCTGCGCTCCTAAAAAGATACCCATATGTATGCAGATAAAAAGTGTTGTTTTCACTTCCTATCAATATGCTGTCAATATGGCGGCAAAATCCCAACCATGCACGGTAGTGGCTAGTCTGCACGGCTACTACTTTCTATGTGTGGGATCTTGGTGCCATATTGTGAGGTCAGAAACATGGTGGTGAGATTCCATGTATGCAGAGTAGTAGTAGTAGCAGCAGCAGCACAGAAGACCACTATCGGGCATGTGTGGGATTTCGCTGCATATTGAAGGCAGCCTTTAGGGCAGGGGTAGCAAACCCCCGGCCCTCCAGCTGTGGAACTACAAATCCCATGAGGCATTGCAAGATTCTCACAGGCATGACTCCCAAAGAGAGATGCATCATGGGATTTGTAGTTCCACCACAGCTGGGGGGCCGGAGGTTTGCTACCCCTGCTTTAGAGAGTTGCAGGAGTCAAATGTGCCGACATTAAGCTGTGTACAGTCTGCAGGGGATATCAGCACAATTCTGCCTAACACATATCCAAGCACCATCTTAAAAGATGGAACCCTGCCACCTGCTTGTCTTATGTTTGTATTATGAACATTCACTATGACTGAAATAAGGGGAGATACTGGCCATTTTATGTGCTGTATTCTTTTTAATATAACTAAAGGACAGGATATCACAGTAGTCAGACTATTTATATCCCACATGACATTATATAGCTCATCTCCAAGTTGAGTTTCCCATTTAACAATCCGAGGTGCAGTTTTGGGAATAAAAGATTATAAGCACATTCATGTTTGTCCTGTTCTTTTATCCAATACCTCTAAAAACATGCGAGTAGCTGATCTGCTAGTCCGAGACATGTGATATTTCAGTTTTTTATACACACACACACACACACACACACACACACATATATATACATATACACACACAGAAATATATGTGTACACACACACGTTATGTTTGCCATTTGTCCCCCATCTATCTATGGTAATGAGGCCTGCACCGGCCATTTCTCTTCAATCTGCTTAGTGTGCAAGTCGGGAAAGTTGCAGAGCTCAACGGGAAGCAGCTTCTCCTCTACACCTCGCTATTCTTTGTAACGAGAGAAAAGGAATTCTAATTCCTAAAAGCTAAAACAGTGTGACAGTCTACGGTATCAGCTGATTTCTTAAATGACTTCCTTCCTTTGTAGCTGTGCATTTTATGCTGGCAACACTGGTTCAGCCACGGTGAGGAACCAGCGGGGGATCCGACAGTCTCCCTAAATGCCCGCACTGAGAAAGATTTCAGAATGTGTCAGTTCGCTGATTATATTAAAATGTTGATGCATGCTGCAGTGTGGAAGCAGATTAGTATGTGAGGTGACAGAAGCACAAATTATCCATTGTCCTTCGGTTACAGAGATTTTCTAAAATGAGAGCGTTTGTCAGGCTGTGCATGAGACTAGACGTTATAAGATGAGGTACATTAACAGAAGTTTGCAGGACAGACCCAATAAAATTGTCAGAATTATACAGTGACCTAAAATTACTCTGACCTCTAACCTATATTTAAAGGAAACCTGTCCGTAGGAAGACATGGAGGCTCTCTCTGAAAATGCCATTTGCCTGGCTGTTATGCTGACCCTCTTTCTTCACTACTTTGAGCCCCTCACCTGGAACAGACAGAAAAGGAGTCAGTATGTTTGTTTTGGGTCACAGATTCAGACAGATATATTATATTCATGTTGCAAAAAAAAAAAAAAAAGAAGGCACATGTCCATTGAGTTCAGCCAATAGATAGATGAAAACCAGCTTCTACAGCGACCTAAAGTTGATATAGGGGAAGGCTTAGAAACCTTATGAAGCATTGTCCAACTTTGTTCTAAAAGCCGATTTCCCAAGGTAATCAGATCCAGTCCCTGGAGCAACAATATACAGTGTAACTACTTAACTATTAATAGAGAGTAACAATCTGTGCATTTAGAAACACAAACACATCCAGCTTAAAAATAAATGATATTATATATAGATACACTATATAGCCAAAAGTATTGGAACGCCGGCCTTTACACGCACATGAACTTTAATGGCATCACAATATTAGTCCGTAGGGTTCGATATTGAGTTGGCCCACCCTGTGCAGTTATAACAGCTTCAACTCTTCTAGGAAGGCGTCCACAAAGTTTAGGAATGTGTCTATGGGAATGTTTGACCATTCTTCCAGAAGCGCATTTGTGAGGTCAGGTACTGATGTTGGTCCAGTCTCCACTCTAACTCATCCCAAAGTTGTTCTATCGGTGTTCTGACTCTGTGCAGGCCAGTGAAGTTCCTCCACCCCAAACTCACTCATCCATGTCTTTATGGACCTTGCTTTGTGCACTGGTGGGCAGTCATGATGGAACAGGAAGGGGACATCCCCAAACTGTTCCCACAAAGTTTGGAGCACAAAATTGTCCAAAGTGTCTTGGAATGCTGATGCCCTAAGAGTTCCCTTCACTGGAACTAAGGGGCCAAGCCCAACCCCACACCATAATCCCCTCTCCACCAAACTTTACACTTGGCACTCAGGCAAGTAACGTTCTCCTGGCAACCGCCAAACCCAGACACGTCCATCGGATTGACAGACAGAAAAGCGTGATTCGTCACTCTAGGCCACACGAAGTTTGGAGGTCTGTAGCTATTGACTCTGCAGACAGCTGGCGACTTCTGCGCACTGTGCGCTTCAGCATGCGCTGACCCCGCTCTGTCATTTTACGTGGCTTTGTTGCTGTTGTTCCCAGTTGCTTCCACTTTGTTATAATAACACTAACAGTTGACCGTGGAATATTTAATAGCAAGCAAATTTCACGGATGGACTTATTGCACAGGTGCAACCTATCACGATACCACGCTTGAATTCACTGAGCTCCTGAGAGCGACCCAATTTGTCACAAATGTTTGTAGAAGCGTCTGCATGCCTAGGTGCGTGATTTTATAGGAGAACTATGAGGTGAGTGCTTTTCACTCACCTCATAATTCTAGCCGACCTGTGACAATGAGACTGTCACAGGTCAGCTCAGTAGATCGGAAGGTGAGCGAACACATACTGGCGTTCACTCACCTCTCGATCCTGTCAGGGCTCTCTTCCGTGACAGGGGAGGGGCTGGATTTCCCCCTCCCCGCTCTGATCCGCCAGCGCTGACTGGTGGAACATACGGGGGAGGGGGCGGGTACAGCTGGCTCTGCCTCTAGATAGGCAGAGGCAGCTGTCAGTCACGCAGCTGGGCGGATCCAGACATAATTGTCGGGATCTGCTTCAGCTTCGGCGTCTCAGTATACCGCGAGCTACAGCTCGCGGTATACTGAGCCTAGGGTGACGGGAGGACGCTAGTTTGTGTCCTCCCGTTACCCTAAGGAGAACTATGGGGAAAAGCCTTAACCCCATAGTTCTCCTTTGAACTAATACATTCAGTTTCATTAAGCTTTGCTCATAGCAGTTGTCTTCCGTGGCTTTTATTAGTTGAGGTGCCATTCTTTGCACTCACTCCAGTCCCCTAATATCCTTTTTGTGACTTGGTCAATAACCTTCTAGCTGTTGCGGTTGTTCCCGCTGACTGCTATGTCACCACAGGACACAATAGTGACTCAGGGGTTGGCAGGAGAAACCACAGTGGCCAACAGGAGACACAACTATTCAACACACACATGAAAGTATCGGCCGCAGCAGGGCCTGAGGCAAAGAGAACAAAAATGCAATGCACTGCCTGCAGACACATAAGTACAGTAAACTCTCAGTAATCCGGTATTCAATGATAACTCTCATCTAACCAGAAAAAAAAATCCCATATGTACTTACTGTTTTGCTGATCTGCGGCATCTATTATCCTGGAAATGATTGTGTGTCTATTTGTCTTAATTTTATTTTGATTACTACATTTCAATATTAATATGAAGTCAATACAGAGTTTATGATATGCTATAGTATGGGGTATGGCATTAGTTAGACCTATTTTTAATAGCAAATCTCAAGCAACCAAAAACTAAATTTATCCGGAATCTACCGATCCCCGTGGATGCCGGATAACAGGGAGTTTACGGTAGAATGGTTGTTCCTTCACAAGATTTGCGGTTTGCACGTTTTTACACACCTCACAGGGTCACTCGAAGAATTGTGAATTTGGTCAGGCACAAAATCCAATACCAAGTGTTCCCTACTGAGCATGAAAATAGCATAATTATTACAGAATAAAAAGCAAAACATGTCAAATAAAAACCAGTCACGTGTTTTCACAAAAAGGAACAGTGAGGGTGGAGTGCAGGTTAGATAATGAAATGAAGCATCCCGTTGACTGCCCTGGGCAGAGGTGTCTTTTTTTGGGTCTCCTGGTTTTCAGGTCTGGCATGATTGGACAAAAATAAGACAGCGATTCAATGACACAAAACGTGACACACATGACAAGGAGCACACGTGAACTAATTTTCTGTGGATGGCGTGTCCACATTTATTTGATCTTCCAATGTGCATAGAAAATGGCAGTGAGACCGTTATGAAATCGGCAGGGAATGGAGAGGAATGGAGAGGAATGTAGAATACGCTCTACGTTTCAGTGATGCTACGCTTAAAAATGTTAGCTCTTTAATATACTGATTTACATATCTCTGCTTTTCAGTGACTGCAAATGATACACGGCGTTACAAATGATGGCACCCGCAATCAGTAATGGCATAGCTATATTTACATGGGCGCTAGGGAAATTTACAAGACAGGATAGCATACAGGGTCGACATTTAGTAACAGGGAAACAAAGAAAGCGTTCGGTTGATCCATAATTCTGTACAAACTAATTGTAACGAGACTTTATTCACATTAAAAAAAATATCAAGATTTTGATTTGACCATAGACATATTTCCCAAAAATCATTTTTTTTCATCAATCTCATACCTTCACTCACATAGCTCGCACCATCACCAGTCTAGCGCTACAAGCAAAGAGCTACACCCTAAACAGCAAAAAAAAAAAAGGAAAAAGAAAATAAAAAACACCCTTTTTAATTTCTGCCCATCCATGATTATCCTTCTGCAAAAAAAATAACCGTGTTCCAAGATCCCTCTTTTGTAAATCACTTTCGGATTCCAGCTTTTTAAAAAAAAACAGTATAAGGCCATTCAAAAAAAATAATAATAATCAAGTCAAACATTACTGGTAGAGTCCATTGGGGGGGCACTCTTCATATCACACCCAAGAGTCCGGAGAGCCCGGGTACTGTTCTGACCTGTACGAAGGCCTTCTAGTGGAGTAAAAATCCACATAGTTTGTAGTTGATTTGAGTCCATATTGTGCGTTCTGATCAGCGGTGGATGTGAAATTAACGCGCTCGTCAAAGTAGGGGTCTTCATAGCTGTGGGGGGACTGGAGATACAATCTGTAGGAGTCGTAGTTTTTTCTGTTGGAGTCTTCAGGGCTATAATACAGCTGGTTCGGCTGAAGGACACAGAAGAAGACAATGTTATGCATACGAATACAGAGCCATTGCTGGCTGATCACACTTCATTAACACTTTAGAATATTAATATCTGTTTTCCGTCAGTGTTTCTGAAACTTTTTCTTAAAGGCTGAACTACTGATTGCACAGCGTGGTGAGCTGATAACGGTGTTCCAGCCTCATATCATAGCTAACACCAAGTACCACACGCTATTTTAAACATCAGCCACAATTAAGAGATGTCCTTGAAGGGATATATGGAGGCTTTGTAGGTGTTCTAAAAAGTTTTTGGTCATAATACATGTGAATATTAAGCAGTGTTTCTTCCAGCCAGCAGGTGGAGCCTCCAGTTCCATTTATTGCTCTCTCCAACTATCTGTTCATAAAAACCTGTCTACAGAGATCAGTAGCTTTAGGTGAAATTTATACACAGAACTAAATGACTAATAGTAATGACTCCTTCCTCATCAGACAGCTCAGATCCAGACTTCAAAAGACAGCCAGTCTGCCTGAAAGCACAGCCGTGTCATCTCTTTCAGGTCAATGCACATAGTGAATACAAATCTTGTGGATTTCAGAAACTGTGACCCAAATCCCGGTGCATAGAAGCAGCTCAGCTGTTATTTAAAGCAGTGGTTCTCAACCTGTGTAACCTCAGGACACACATTTATCTTCGGTCATTGAGTTGCGACCCAAGTCGCACTGCTATCGAACTTTGGGTGGGAGGTGCATTTGGGATGCCATTCAAATGAATGGCAATGTAACACACCTGCCACACCAGAACTCGTGGTATGTGTGATTGCATGGTACAGTGACATGGGACTGTGTGATTATTGCATTATTATTGTATTAGTGTGAACAGGCCCTCAAAAACACTGACAAACACAACCACATACACAATCTCACACACTCACAGACATTCTCACACACTCAAAATTTGTTTTTCTTTCTTTTAGGTCCTCCCAGTCTCCTTACCTTACAAGAACTGGAGCGGATCCTTAGCCTGGGGTCAAGTGCAGGCTGCTGTGACGGAGCTCCATATGTGCATTACTTATACAGCTCCCTTGCATGCCCTGTAGAGGTGCCGGGAGCCAGAATGTGATGTCACTCTAGTCAGGGCACCACTACAGCACACACAAGGAGCTGTAGATATGGATGGAGCTCCCTCACAGCCATAGCCGCAGCCCACTTTGCCTCAAGCTTACACTCGGTGGCGGGCAGCATATTTCGGCGAAAGAACTGACAGTGCTGCAAAAGGTGGAGGCTGAGGAGCTACTCACCTAGAAAAGTGGAAGGCTCACTGTGACCCACTGAACATGGGGTTGCGACCCACCAGTTGAGAACCAAGGCTTTAAAGGATACCTTTGTGAAACATGCTGAATGCCATTGCTAACCAGTTTCTAAAATTTACAGTTGCCTGTCCGTTTCCAGTAACAATACTTTGTATCTGTTCCATGATTGTTCTGATACAGGAACGCAGTTTGAACTCCTGATTTACATACACAGAAATTCTGAAGGCACTGGATCAGCAAAACAGCCAGGCAAATATAATTCTCAAAATGCACTGAAAACATTTTCCACAGCCTAAAGGTATGAAAAGTGACACAGTGGTGTCTGCTTTACTGGGCTTCTGTTGGTTTACCAGTTCTGGAGATACTACAGGTTCACTTAAAATACAAGTGTTACATTTTGAATAATAATAATAAAAAAATCACAATATCAATAGTTCCAGAATGAACGACCACGGCCTTTATTGGGCAACCTCACTGCTCGATACAAAGGCAGATATGATGTTTAACATTTTGCCTAGTAAGAAGAAAAATATCTGCAAAGAATTATCCGATTATGTTGGCAGGGAGCCTTCCATTTCAGAACGTTGGCAGGGAGTCTTCTATTTTAGAACAGGCAAATGTCATCATAAAAGTCACTTATTTTTAGACATTTTAACAGCAGCAGTATTGCTGTGTTAATAGTTCAGCATCCTGCACTGACCTTAGTTCTACCAAATGTATACAGTACAGCAGGGGTCTCAAAGTAGCAGCCCATGAACTGGTACTATGTGGTCCGCAGCCAGCTGACAAGTCAGGCACACGGTCTCGAACCGTGTACCTGAGTTGAGGGAGCAGCTACAGGGACTGCATCTCTGTCGGATGCAGACCGCAGAGCTGCTCCTGTCACTGCCGGCACTCAGATCCTTTCTGAAGACGCATTGCACCGGACCTTACTAATAATCAACCCCTGGATCCTGCCTCAGCGCCTTCTCCCTGCAGAAACATATTCAGGTGAGGGGGCTGTACGTTTTATTTTATGTAGGTGTACCAGGGAGTGTATTATTGGGGAGGGGAGTGTATTATTGTGGATGTGTGTGGGATTGTATTCCTGTGTGTATGTATGTGTATTAGGCCTCATTCACACCAGTAAGTTTAGGTGTGTTTAGGAATTGCAATCCCTAATTCATCAATTACTCTCTGTGGATACACAATCAATGCGTGCAGGGATAGTGATCGATTCCTAACCTCATCCGCGGTGCGCAGGCGTTTACATGCAGCGGTTCTCATCTGATCATTAACTTGAATAGGTGACAGCTGCCGCTTGTAAATGCCAGATGAGGCAATCCTGCTGCAGGAAAATGCAAGTTTCTCATACAGGAATCCCTATTTGCACCTAAAGATACAAGTGTAAATGGGGCCTTATTGTGTGTATATGTGTGTGTGTGTGTGAGTGCATGTATTAATGTATGTGTATGTATTATGGCGAGTTTGTGTATATGTGTGTGAGAGTGTGTATGTGTTTCTGTGTGTGTATATATATTTCTGTGCATGTGTGAATCTGTTGGTCCTCTAGGATTAAAATTAAAATCTGTAGAAAAACCACACACTGCACACACATACACATGTATACATAGTGATACGACACACACAGAAACATTAACAAACATTTCAATATCACTCACAGAAATCCTGACAATACACAAACCATCACAAAAATATACTCACATTGCATACAAAGAAACCATCACAAATACATACCAACATTGAAAAAACACTCCGACATTAACACCAGTTCTGTATATATATATATATATATAGTTAAATTGTATTTTGAAGTATGACATTTGGCAAGCGGCCACCATGGAAGAAAAATTTTTGTCCAGTGGCCCCCGAGTTAATTGAGTTTGAGACCCCTGGTATACAGTATACACACTGCAGTTTGTGTTAAAGCAAATGCTGCACTTTTACAAAGTCACCACTAGATGGCGCCAAGGCAGCCTGGATTTGTGGATTTAAAATTGCAGATATGTTTTATATGGAGAATTCTGATAAATGTTTGATGAGCCATTCTTACTGCTTGTGTACTGAAATCTATAAGAATATTGATTCAGCATTCACAAGGAAGGTTCCCAGGGTAAACACCAGCCATGGCTTTTAAGCGCTTATCTTGGAGCAGCAGACTTTGTACTGAGGACTGTTTAAACACCTATGCCGATGGTTAGGGCTTTGGAGAGAGCAGTCTCATTAACACTTACATTAAGACCTGGAGACATTGCTGGGTTATATCACTGCTGCTGCACAGAAAACACTGATCTCTGATAAACAAGTAAACAAAACAGTTCCGAGACAGATTGCTACACACACATCTGCCACAGATCAGTAAGAATGAGCTGATAAACCTATTCTATTCAGCATATTTATTACTCCTAATCCTTTAGAGACTGGGATTTACTGATCTGGAAATGCTGCGGGAGCTTCAGTTAAGACGATTTAAACAAACAGTACTTCATTGACTTTTTTAATCATTAAACATCATTGGGAGTATACTGCACCAGCATTAAACAAAGTGGTTACTCTGGGGAAAGAACAAAGTAAAGTATTTCTGAAAGTTTTCCTCAGCTGCTTTGTTTATGCTGATCAGCACTTGAAGATGACCTTGCAGTGTGATCACATAGAAGGTCCCGTCTTTATGTAACATCCCTTGTGCATTTAATATAACAATATAGAATTGCTGGCTCCTCTGTCTGGAATATATGGACTGCATTCCCTGTGGAGAGTGTATCCTGGATCCGACATATTTTATTTTGCTCACATTGCAGAGACAGAGGTTACTTCCTGGTGTGGGGCTGCCCTGTAAAATCTCTGGTCTTTAGAGAAACCTGTCATGAGAGAAATATGTAGGTCCTAATGCTGAAAATGAGAGCTGTTGTGCTGATCCTCAGAACCCAAATCACCAACACAAAACATGTATGTTGCAAGTGAAGCCAAAATTCCTGATCTTCTTGTTTTTTCCAGTTGGGGATTAATATGCCAGCCAGGATTTTCAGGAGGTGGTTAGCAGGACACATTTTTATGAGACACAGTTCATTTCAAACATGCAGAGGTTATTGTGCAGGGCAGAATATAAGGAAGGGTGTGTTTGCCTACATCACATGACCTGTAGAACAGGAAGTGTGCACTGTCCTATTGGTGATGCATTAAGATAACATTGCTAAGATTTCATTTCAGTGCACGGAAGTTGCAACGGCTCAAGATTTTTGGCAGGATTGACTGGCAGTTTTCTGTACTTGGAGAAAATGTTCTTAGGCTTAACAATGTGAAATCTAACGCAGCCACTACATCTAAGGACTGTAAGCTGCAATAATTACATTTTGTCCTACCTCCTATGACCTCCGATTGTGCCTAGCAATGCTCCATTCTGCTGAATGTGTTTTTTGGCAGCATAGACCTATCAGGTCTTTTGGAGGACATGCCACAGATCTGTCAATGCTCATACAAATTATTCCCAATGATTTTGGTCCATGAATAGTGGCCTGACATTCCACACTGCAGCTTTAGGTCCTGGGTTCGATCCAGGTTGGGGACACTATCTGCATGGAGTCTAAGTTCTTTTCCAGTTTGTAGGGGATCCCTTCACAATACAAAAAAAACATGGAAGCCTCACTGGCTCTTCCCTACAAGGTGAAGTATTGTTGTAGGGACATTAGACCCACATACTACAGCCCCTGTCCCCCACTTTATATATTTTGTAAAGTGCTATTTAATAATGGAACTATAAAGAAGAAATTATAAATATTAGAGAATAGTATACTAGCTATGGCACAAAATGTATTTGAACCTACCCAGCATTGGTTGGCAAAATATTTTTATATGGTAATTATCCTGCCAACCAATGGTGGGCGAGTTCAAATACATTTTGTGCAATAGCTGGTCTAGCATTGATGAGAGCAGACAGGGGACACAGAATTCTTTTACTGCCATAGAAACAAATGTGTGAAGTTATTCTTTCAAGGAATGATTCACATTGTTAATTACAGAAGGTTAGTCATATGAGAAATACAGAGGCCACCTTTGCCTGTATTCGTATAAAAATGCTGCTTGCCAGGCCTAGCTGTCATGCAGACCCTCTAACCTGGAACAGGTATGATGAACAAACTCAGTGAGCACTTAATCTACATGCTTGTTCTGGTTTGGTGATCCATAAAGTATCCGGATGAAGGCCAATTAGCATGTTCAGGTAGAATCTGGAAGGAGATGCTTAATGTATTCCCACTATGACAGGTTTCCTTGAATTGTGTAATGTCTGACGTCTTTTTTTTTTCTAAAGGCATTCAGTTACAAGTAAGGTATCTCTCACCTGCCGCCTGCTCTGCTCCCGTGCTGGTGATGAGTAGGAACTGATGTACATAGGAGACTGCTTGCTGGACCCTGCAAAAATAACACACGTTTTATTCCCCTGGGCTACAGCTCTGCAGTGCTGTGCAATCACTTTACAAGGCCATTCATACACATGGAAATTCATGTTGGCTTATACCAGCAGTAAAAGAATTCTGCTTGGCACATCAGGAACAAATAGCGATGTGTACCATTTAACTGTCACCAAACACAAGAGATTCTTAAATGGATGTTAGTTCACAGTGACTGAGCACTGCTCTCCCAGACAAAAGTGCTGGAGGATGTCTGGAAATCCGGAGAGCGATTGCTGAACACATGTATTATACATCTGGTAATGTCACAACGGATACCTGTGAGCACAGCCAGGTGGAGGGGACACAATGTAAACATGCTTCCAATAGGGGATGGGGAAAGAAGTCACACATTCTGTATCTTGTAGGTTGGAGTTTAGAAAACATACAAGAGCATTCAGTTATAAAGGCACTTCTTTTTTTACTACTATATGTAAAGGTCATCCGGAGGTCATAGGGAACATTAAAGAACTCCGGCTTAACTGTTAAACATATTGATTTTTGCAATGGCTTTAGCTGTGGAAATATTTGTTATTCTGGTCAGCCAGACATGGGATTTACATATCTAATACAGTACTTAGCCACCAGAGAGACCTTTTTAAAAAAAGATTTTTATTTTAACTATAGGTAAGTAATACATCCTTGTCACCTCTTAGTTTGTGAAATGACAACAAAGAAGCATGTTAAGATAGTCATAGAAAGTTACAGTACTCCTGAGTTGACAATATGCAGCAGACAGGCATTAATCCTGAGGTGACAGGCAGTACTCCTGAGGTGACAGTATGTGCAGGGCCGGACTTTCTCTCTATCTCTGCTGCCCCAAGGCCAGGTTCCTCAAAGCACCCCCCTACCTGCCAACCCCCCCCCC
>NW_017306380.1:1646078-1666431 GCF_000935625.1 Nanorana parkeri | reverse complement strand
TCATGGAGAATGGCAGACCTGCAGGCTGCATACAATGGCGCCGAGATCACGTGTACAAAAACAAGCGGTAGCTTCCCCGCTGTACATTTAGCCCTGCTTTCCCCAAAGCAGGGCTAAATGTAGCAAACTACCCACCCGGGCATCGGGAGATAGGAATTCCACACCCCTGCTGCCCCGAGGCCAGGCCTTGGTGGAAATGCGGCCCTGAGCATGTGACAGACAGGCGGTACTCCTGAGGTGTCAGTATGTGACAGGCAGGCAGTACACTTCGGCCCCGTTCACACCTGAGCGTTTTAACGCGCGTTCCTACGCTCGGTAAAACGCGCAACAGGTGAAAACCCATGTTTGCCTATGGGCATGGTTCTCACCTGCACGTTTTACCGCCCGTTCGATCGCGGGATAAAACGCCATACGCCCAAAGAAGTACATGAGCTTCTTTGGGGCGTATTGACGCCCGTATCCCGCTGTTATCAACCGGATACCCCCTCGGAAACTCGCGTTTGACGCGCGTTTCTTTTACCGCAAATCGCGGTAAAACCGCGCTGTAAGAAACGCGCGGCAAACGCGAGTTTCCAATACGCTAAGGTGTGAACCCAGCCTTAAGGTGACAGTATGCGACAGACAGGTGGTACTCCTGAGGTGACAATATGCGATGGGCAGGCAGTACTCCTGAGGTGACAGTATGTGACAGACAGGCGGTACTCCTGAGGTGACAGTATGCGACAGACAGGTGGTACTCCTGAGGTGACAGTATGCGACAGGTGTTACTCATGAGGCAACAGTATGCGACAGACAGGTGGTACTCCTGAGGTAACAGTATGTGACAGACAGGCGGTACTCCTGAGGCAACAGTATGCAACAGACAGGTGGTACTTCTGAGGTAACAGTATGCGACAGGCAGGTGGTACTCCTGAGGTAACAGTATGCAACAGACAGGTGGTACTTCTGAGGTAACAGTATGCAACAGACAGGTGGTACTTCTGAGGTAACAGTATGCGACAGACAGGTGGTACTTCTGAGGTAACAGTATGCGACAGACAGGTGGTACTTCTGAGGTAACAGTATGCGACAGACAGGCGGTACTCCTGAGGTGATTGATGAGCAAAATTCTTAGGAAGACAGTGTAGCGAACACGGAGAGGCAGAAAAAAATGCTGCACTTGTATTGGAAAAAAATCTACATAAAGTGTTACAGTGACAGTACTAGATGTAAGCGAAACAAAATGCTACATTGAAATAGCTGCTTATACTATGAGTCTAACTGTTCCATGATCTGGGTGTTTGCTGAAAATGAGTATTTCTGCCCCACAAAGTGAGAAGTGGCCTCTGATTATATACTCCCAGTGACAATATAGGTGCCCTTACTAATGAATTCTCTTCTGAAAGTTAATGGCACAGACACCCCTACTCCTCCCAGGGGGGACGCTCCTCTTAATGAACTCTTCCAGACTAAGCTTTGGTGGGAAGCATGGAAAGACTGGAGACATAGCAGACAGCTGCTCCACTCCGGTATAATCTGACAACTGTCACAATTCATTACTTATGAGAGGCGTAATAAATTGCTTTCAATTCATGCTGTATTCCCACAGTGTTTACAATAAAGGGGTATCAGGAACCTCATTAAGCTGGATGCCTTTGAATCTCATAGCATTACATAATAGCTCCTGCTTTCTCTGTGGAAAGAAACTAGACTGTAATCTCTTAAAGCTCAACTACAGCCAAAATGTTTAACTTTATTTTTCTAGTCTTTGATAACATGGGTAAAATGAGTGCTGGAGATCCACTTGACACCCCCCCTCTATTTTTTTCACTTACGTAATGTTTCACACAGTTATACTCGCCTTAATCTGTGGTCCCCGACAGCCACGTCTCCTCCGCTCTTCAGTGATGGAATGTAGGTGGCCGCTTCTAGCGGCACCCACATCCCATTCTGACGACGTGCAGGTCCTGTACTCACTACAATACATATACTGTATGCATAATGATGTCGACAAGAGGGGCAGCAATAAGACCAATCAGTGACTGGCACGCAGAGAGGTCATAACTGGAACCAGCGTGATGGAAGATTGTGGGTTAAGGTAAATAACTTAAAAGATGTACATGACACCATCATCTCTTTGGGTGCTGTACTAAGTGCAACAAACAACCAAGGCCGGGCCCATCGGAATGCAACATATATTCATCTCCGCACCGGGGAAGGGAGTGGGAGCTTAAAGAGGGCTAAAGGGTAAGCACTCTAGGAGGGATTTATCAAAACTGGAGCAGACAGAATCTGGAGCAACTGTGCATGGCAACCAATCAGCTTCTCTCTTTCATTTTCAGATCTTAACTGATCAAACCGAATAGAGAAGCTGATTGGCTGCCATGCTCCAGTTTTGATACATTCCCCTCTCCGTGTTTTAAAGTCACTTATCCTTTAAAAAGCAGATATCTTAGTGATCCAGATCCAAGTCCTGCAAACTAAACCAAGACTTAACTTACAGACTTCAAATTTTAACCACATCCCCTTAACATCCACATAAGAGCCCCTCAGAATCCACCAAGCTGCCTCAGTGAAGCTCAGCTCACCTTGCACCCCTCTCTGCAGTGACTCAATAGCCTTCTAATCAGGAAGGTAAACACAGAGCAGAAGGATGAGCTAAGCTTCTGAGTCAATGCTTGGAGTGGGGTTCAGGGAAAGCTAAACTGCTGTGACAAGGACTTGAACTCTAGTGCTTTTGCTGTGATCCTTGAGAATGAATTGCTCCATGGTGCCTGCACCTACAGGAGGTCAGACAGCGTTTGTTTTAAAACTCATGTACTGCTGTTATGAACATGTTAACACATAGCTTCACTTTCATAGGTTCACTTTGCGTTGTCCTGGTCACTAGTACTCATAACAAACTGTACAGTTTAACACTGCTACAGGGTATGAAATAACGTCCTCTATATGCATATTCTGAGCACACATCAATGATTATAGAATTAGAGCATTGTTACCATGGTAGAAAAAGCAGTATGGTGCTCTTAGTAGAAAGCAGCTTTAAAAAAATCCTGGGCTGACTTTTGATGAGTTGCTACAGCAGGACTTTCAGACCACACTGTCAGATTAGTGTAAAGACAGCAAGGGTTCCCTTACCACTGTATATGTCCTTGTGAACCAGGGACTCTCCTTGGCTGTTGTAGTATTGCATAGAGGGCTGCGTTCTCTCATAGCCGGAGTGTGGCTCCCGAATGCCTAGCAGAGCTGGTGAGGATGATGTGCTGCCCACTGTAGTGTGACAAAAAGAAGCATTATTAATATTGGATTTTATTATCACAGCTTATCAAACACAATGAATGACTGTCTCAGATTCCTCTAAGAAGTAATCCTTCACAATATAGAGGCAGCAGTGCGAGGGGCGGGTATGTGTGGTCTGTATATACACAGAGCACCTCTGTGTACAGAATAGAATGGTCACTGGAATCATGGAAACCTGGCTTTAGAATTCTATTCTATTGAGCCACAAAGGTTCGGTGACAGAAATTCCATAGTAAAAGTTATTGGAGAGGGTTTCACAAACCTATTTACAAAAGACTGTTCCAAGAAAGCCTCAATATAGACCCAAGTCTCTTCAGCTATATCTCAAACCTTGTCTCAAAGTATCACACTAACCGTCCCCTCCGCTGTTCAAAGGAACTCCTGCTCTCCAGCTCCCTCATCAACTCCTCCCATGCTCGCCTCCAGGACTTCACTAGAGTCTCTCCCATCCTATGGAACTCTTTAACCCAACCTGTCTATCTCCCACTCTGAGTGCCTTTAGGCGATCCCTTAAGACTCATCTCTTCAGGGAAGCCTACCCCACCTCAACCTAACCACTGAACTATCACTTTCTCAAACAATTCATCCCCACACAGCTCCCTCCTCATGTATCACTTGCCCCTCCCTTTTAGATTGTAAGGCCTTATGGGCAGGACCCTCCTTACCATCTTGTCTTGAATTGTATTGATTGTAATGTCTTCCCTATATTGTAAAGCGCTGCGCAAACTGTTGGCACTATATAAATCCTGTATAATAATAATAAAGCCTTGTCTTAAAGTATGTCAAGCTCACAACTTTTATTTACTTTTGGATAAGTTTGGGAAGGACTAGAACCTCTGCCTGGTGTTCATGCTATCTGTTGTTCCATTATTGGCTGACTTTCTGGAGAGATCTCCCCACTTCTTGTCAGGTAAAAGGTCAGCATGACAGAAGTCCTGGATAAAAGCAAAAACCGGCTAGGGCTTATAATCCTCTCTCGCCCTACCCAAAACTAAGAAAGAATGTTGGTTGGGCATACACTTTGAATGCGAGTTCTGTATACATTCTTGTATTGCAGTTTTAGGGCCTATTCACACTTGCCCATTTTCCTGCAGAATGTTAGTTCATGAATATGTATTTCAAGTATAAATCCCATTCTTTCCTATATGGCTGGTTTACATCTATGCACTGATGTTTAGTTTGTTTCTAAAGAAATACAAAAGGAACTTTAATACACACGTCTTACCAACGTGCATACATAGGTATGAATGAATCCCAAATATTTTGCACCTCCAGTGAGGCAGTGCTATACTAGTTACTGGTTAACTTTTGCTTCTTCCCTAGATTACAAAATCTGCAACGGGGTGTTGTAGCCCTGAACGTACACAGAAACCCTTGTTCTGCACGCAGGGGTGTGGGATTTAACATTGGCAGACATCTGTCTTGGGTCATTAGTATTTTGCCTTAATTTCGATAGTGTTTTTGTGAAATATGTAATTTAAACAGAAAACTGTGCTGAGAGAAATAAGTAGCCTGCCACAGCCGATCTCTTGAAGATGCAAGCAGTCTGTCAGTCAGCAATAGGAATCTATTAATTTATTTCAGTGGATTACCGGACTGTATATTGCACATGCACAGCTCTCTGTACCATGCTGTGCTGAAAACACATTAACTCCCATGCCCATGAGTTATGTTATCCAAGGACGGCCAAAGATGCTGAACCTGGAAGCCCAGGCAAAGATGTCAGCGGTGGCAAAAAAGTTGGAACCGTGGCAAGTTAGCTCTGCTTTAAAAGAGAACCTGTCAGGTCTCAATCTAGCACTCCCCTGCACGGTTATTACTCACCACAACTGCCATTCCTTTCTCCAACCCTGACCTCCCTGCTGAGTCCTGCAGCGATACAGAGGTTGGAGGAAGGAATCAGCGCCTGGGGGACACAGGCAGTCAACATTACCAGAAGTCTGAAATTGACAGAGGCTGCACTGCTGGAACAGAGGAGAGGTGGAAGAAATGATCCCCAGAGAGAGGCGAGTATACATTTTGTCCTAAATCTTTACAGACCTGACAAAATCTGTTTACCTATTGGTTGAAATAGCTGGTACTTTTCCAAGCGGCCTTTTTAGTACTGAGTGCCAGGAACATACCTCAGCATTTATATCCAAGCACAGACACCTTAATCCAATCACCATGCAATGTATCAAGGCAGATATTGATTGTCCAGAAACTGGCCAGGTTATGTTCCTGATACCTCATTAGAACGGAAGAAGATGCTTGGATAAGCTGCAAAATGTCTTCACCATTACAGTAGTAGTCCAGTTTAATATGACTACCTAAAAGCTATACCATGACCTGGAAAAATTAGAACCTTCACAGACATAGGAGGAAAGTAAAATATACATTTCATATTCTCCTCTTTAAAACATAGGATTCCCATTATAAAGCTATTCCAGGGACAGTCATTGGATTAGAAAAGAACAAATGAGACTTAAAAACAAGTAAAACATATTAGAAAAAGCAAATTAGATGACCCAAGTGTTCAGATTCTGTACATTCAATGAAAGCGGTTACACCGTGCAGAGCACACACTAAAGTCTGGGGAAATGTTTAGGTAAAGCCATGCCCTAGGCACGCAGTGATTATTTTAGTAATACATCTTAGCATGCAAAGCTTAGTTTGCTGTCAAATTGCCTCCATGTCTGCCAAGCACATTAATGGAAATGAAAGAGTCTGAAGCTGCAGGGACCGGAATCAGACAGTCTTGTCAAAATCAGCATGTGTTAAAAGAGCAGCACTGGCTCCATGACAGATGCACAGTGCTGGGGACGGTTTTGTGCTGTGTAAGGATATGCTTGTGCCTCTTGGTTGTGTGCAGACCTTTCCTCGTATCATGTGATTCGCTTCTCACCTGACTGGATTATGGGTGACATCTGCTGATTAGTGGTCGATAAAGACGGGTGGGATTTGAATCGGTCACGTTCTAATGTGGAAACTGGAGTGATAAAATGAGACTGATTCCATCCATCCTGCAAAGAAAAGCTCATTAAAAGACCGCAATTAAATGATAAACATTATGTGACAGAGCTATAAAAAAACATTCACAACTGTGGATATAAGAGTCTCCACGGCTGAACAGAAATTGAAATGTTTGACATTTATGTAACTTTTATGTGCAGCCTATTTCTGTATGTCAGCAGAAGGAAAAAGGCGGCAGCAAGGAAAAAAAGGTAGATTTCTTAGGAATACTCAACAGGTAGTATTGATCCCCACTATTCCATATTTTTTTTATACATCTCCTGTGCGGACTGTGCTTTTAAAACCTTTCACCATTTATATTGAATGGATTGTTTTGGAAGTAGCTGATGTAAACCATACAGGTAACCTTAATAATAGTAGTAGTATTTCCTATCTTTGCTAGAGTGACTCTAGTCAAAAGGCTTTAACATGAAGCTGGGACCAAAATATGGACATTAAACTACTTATAATCTTTGCAAGAAGTAAATAAACGTTAATTCACACCAGGTGTATTGAGATGTGATGTTCTGAGTGGATTAACGTTGGGCATAGTGTTGAATAAAGTCCCAGTTTAATAAAGTTGATGGGAAAAAAAAAAAGGCAAGCAATGCATTGTAACAATGCATTACAGCTCACATACACAACACTTACCACTGCATGCCCACTTGTTTGAATGGGCCCCAAAACAAACGCTCACTGGTCTGCATAGCTGCACAGACTGTGGAAAAATTCATCCTCAAGGGTCCCAACAGATACTCTAAAGTCAGTTTTCAGCTGGTTTCTGAACAGTTTAGATTACCTGGTGTTTGTTTACATTAGAAGGCAAAGGGAAACTGGGTTGGGATTCAGTGCTTCTGTTGTAAATATTGAGGATGAATTTCTCCACTGTTCTTGCAGTGGGGTCAGTGAGGGTGTGTGTTAAAACGTATATTTACTGATTGTAAAGAATATGAAAGTATTTAAATGGCTAGACAATGACCCTTCTGGTTTATTCCAGAATTACAGCTTGCAAGGATTAAACAGTGGTCCTTCCCTCCCTGCTCCTTTACAGTAAGAAGCAGAGAGAGGCTGAATTTATTAGCACAGCATTGTGTTTTTTAGGTTGTTATCTAGGTCAAATCTATACAGTTCCATTGTAAACATCTTTGCTCAGGAATCACTGGACATAATGTCTCACTTTTTATTTCTCCTGCTACAGTTTATCTCATATCACAAACAACTTTCTGGTTTACCACGGTTATTAACTCTTGGTAACATGACTGGACGAAGCCTGGCTTCACTCTCAACATGGGAGCTTGTGGCAGGCCATACAGTGTAGGAATTTCCATTAGCAAAAACCACGAACTGTATTGTGAGCATACAGGAGGAAAAAAAAAATCTGGATATTTGTTTCGGATCCAAAATGTCAACTGTGTGAAAATATAAAACCTATGATCTATTTTGCCTGGCGACAGGAGCAGCAAGAATGTGCAGCAAGCTGTATTTTAGAATCATATCATCCTATGTCCCTTACAGTTCCATGATATGGGTGCCTTGCAATTGTTCAGATGTCATGTGCAGCAATACTGTCAACATAACAGGAAAAAACCCCAAAAGTCACATTATATAATGATCTTTCTCGGTGTGTAGTCAACTAAAACCATCTGGCAACACAACATGAACTCTAGAGCACACAGAAGTGTAATAACACAAATGTAAAATGTGAACATATCATGGCAGAAGTACCTTCTTATAAATGCTACGGAGGTCTCGATACTGCCACAACGTATTTAACACCTGGGCTGCTGCTTTCACCACTTTCAACGAAGATCTGTAAGAAAAAAACCCATAAAAAGATTATTCAAAAGCCAACAGTAATCACAGTGGGTAGAAATAACGGCAGTCACAGATGACATTTGAAAGCTTTAATGGAATCAGTAAGTCTGAATCTGAACTAGAAAACTACAGATATCCCAGAAAACACAAATACTCCAAGTGGAAGGTTCAGTGAGGGATTGGGAGACATCAGACCTATGAACCATGTGCCTGAAATGCACACTGAGATTGCCAACATATTATTTATTGGCTCAGGAGAAATACGTGTAATCTCAGCACTGTTGGTATGACTCACAAAACAACTGCCAAGGAGGGAAAGCAGCACCCCGTTCATACATTCATTTAGAAGTAAACCAGTGTGCATTTTTAGACTGCATGTAAATAATCATTTGATCAAGACCCCCTCTCCATATAGTACCCGAGAACCCCTCTATTATACACAGCAACTTGGTGTCACACGGATGCACCGTTTAGATTTTATCTGCAGCATCACCTACTGGTAATATCTAGTATTGTAATGCAACCATTAGAATCTAATGAGGTTCAATGAGTACCTACGAAATAGTACATGAGCTACTTTGGGCAGATTTCAGCACCTTTTGTCCCATAGACTCAATAGAAAACGCTTGAAAAACGTGCACTGCAAGTTTTTTGCACGCGTTTTGCCCATTCTCACAAAAATGCCAAAATCGGCTCACATTAATGTGCAACTTACTGTAGGCATGTAAAGTGTGTGCAAAAAACGCTCAAAAAAGACGCCTGCAATAGGTGCCACTTATGTGTGAATGCAGCCCTACAATTTCTTTTTTCTGTAGAGTAGCCACAGCCAGATTCAATCAGCCTTTACTCAATAGCATGCTGTAGAGAAGACCAATGCTATTCAGGTGTACGCAGTGGTCGAACACCCCACCGCCCACTCTAAATCTGAGCTAGAGCTGTGCAATAAGCAGAGAGCATGAGCTTTCCTGACTGCACAGCTCTAGCTCAGACTCAGCAGGGGGTTTGTTGGACTGCTGCAGGGAGACTGCTGCCTCCACACAGACCCCAAAGTCACTCTCTGCAGCATGCAGGCTGAGGACAGGCTCATTTATTCTGACTGTAGCTGCTTTACAGCAAAATCAGAGTTAAGAGTTTAAAAAACTTTTGTTTTTGTTCAATGAATTAAAACAAATGTTAACTGAGCGTCCCCCAAACAGACTGCTAGCCTAATAATGCACTAGAAATTATCCAAAATGAACCATCCTGGGAACACCATGATGATAACTTAAGAGTTCAAATGACTGAAAAGCTTGGCAATCCTTAATGAGCTACTTTCACCAGGTCATAATTTGATTCATAATACCTGGAGATGTAAAAACAGAGATGAACTGTATTAAACTGACAATGTAACGGCATACAGGCAAGACGCCGTGACTTTCAAGTAGGCAAAGAAATGAAATTTGGATTAAATCTAATAAGAAGGATAATACAATTTTGATAAGAACATGACTCTTCGCTGTCCCTTCGCTCCTGCTGTGAAACCAAATGACCAGATGTTTCTAATGAAGATGTAGCATGAATTAATGAACGGATGAGTGTAGAAATGGATAATATGTTTATGGAAATTCAGAAAGTGCAGATGTATTGCATTCATTTATACGGAGTGGTGTGCTGTGAACAAGTTTGCAGAAATTAATAATTAAAAGCAACAAGTTACAAGATGTTGTTGAAAAGAGAAGGCCCAGCTGATCTTGGGAATGTACAGAGCCAAAATGTGCTCATTGCACAAAATGTCTGTCTCAGGCCAGCAGATTACACATCTGAGGAATACATGCCTTTCCCCTTTTCCTTTGGTGATGTTCACTAGTTTCTCAATTCCTCCGGTGTCCGCCAAAGCCTTTGCGTTCTCCATGTTCTTGCTGGTGACCTCATGCAAAGCACAGCAGATGGCAGCCACAGTGTCATCTGACAAAACGATGGGGCCATTGCCCCCTGGAAGCCGGTTCACCAGGTCCCGCATTGCATATTTGCCTGTCAAAGGAAAATAAATATGGGCAAAGACACATGAAAATAAAACATGCACTATGTATATCATACATATCAATTCATTAACTGGAAACAATGGTGTGAAATGTTACCTAAAACCATAAGTATTTATGCAAATCCTGCTGCAGTTTAAAATTGATAGGAAAGTGTTAAAGTGTATCTAGAGAAAAAAAAACAATCCCCCAGTTTTGAATAGAGTGGGAAATGGTTACAATTTAGGGATGTTCAGATACCAGTAGCTGTATCGGTGCCGATACTTGGCCTTTTCACTAGAACTACCAGGGTTGCAGCGGTTGCAACTGTGACCGGGCTTTGGCGCTCCCCCACTGTCCTGAAATCATTAGTCTGTATTATTTTAGAAAAACTGTCATATGATACTAAACAAAAAATGTATTAGTGATTGTATCTGTTAGTACTTGGACAGTATCAATAAAATACTTATAATTTTGTAAACGGTCTGTGCCTGGTCATAGGAAGATTTTCTAAGCCTGTGCCTGGTCATTGGGAGATTTTCCTTCACTCCTTGTTCAGAGACAAAAACGAAGTGAGGGGAAATCCTCTCTGCATTACCATGAGTAGAGACACTCCTGTTAGAAGATTTCTCCTCCATTTCTTTTCTAGCGACTGTAAAATATTGCAACTCTTACTTTTCTGCCCTAGTTACAATGGACATAAGGACAAATAGAGAGGGTGTCCCCCCTGGCAGAGACTCAGACAGCAATGAAAATCCAACAAGGGTTCTAGCCCTTCTCTACTCTGATGTTAAAACTAAATCTGGCTTAAAAAATACTTTTAAAGGTGTCAAACAGCATGGTGCCGGAGTATGGCAGGATTAAGAAAGTTAGAGCTTTCTGCCACCATTTTCTGCTCTGAGGTCACAGGTTTAGTAGATTGGTGTGCTTCTAAACCCCTCCCCCCTCCAAAAACAAAAAAAAACAAAACCCAAAAACACTTGTTTAGTGACTGAGACATTTATTTTACTAAAAAGCACTGTGCATTAAACAACTGCCACATCCATTGCTCTGTAGTAGCTTCCTACTGGCTTGTGATGCTTCTCTTTAGAAATAAAGAACAAGATTATCACTACACCAAGGTATGCTGGGGGAAATTCTTATTTTAGCTTCCCGATAATGACAGCAATGTACTAGGCCTGCATGTTGGAACGGCCACTTGTAGCCTGTGACAGGGTAACAAGACAGGGGCACAACTTGCCACCCTTGCCACAGATCTTTGCCACCCTATTATAGAAGTGCCCAAACAAGGGCCTTCACTACAGGATCACCAAATATCTTAATGACAGCTGCAAATTAAAAAATATGAAAAACAGCCTTCAGAGTTATATTAAAGCGGAACTAAACTGCATGCTGCAGGGGAAACTCTCCCATGGAAGACTTTCCCCCTAATCTACAGGTCCACACTTGTTGTTGCCCCACCATCTTAATCTATGCCACTTTTTCTGGTCCTCCCCTTTTGCCTATGGATGATGCTACTCCTGTGCATCATCGCCGCACCCGCCTCCATTCTATTCATCTTATATTTTTTTGGGCCAGGAGTGCACAAGCAGCGTGAACAAAGACAATAACTGTTAGGGGAAGTTGATTGGCAGAAAAGACAAACAAAGTCTCTCCTAGCCCAAAACTCTACCTTTTTATAGGGTTTAGGACTACAATAATATAGCTTACATGAGATTTTTTGTTGGGGTTCATTAAAGCTGAACTCTGGGATAAGCAAATATTGTCTAAATACAAGAGGCACATGTTTTCGTAATTGAGGTTTGGTCTGATATGCGTATTCCTTCCAGATATGTGCAATAATCGAGTATCTGCACAGGTTATGTACAGCACAATGACCACTAAGGTGATATGCGGGTTTGCAAATGTATTTGTCGTATGCAAAGTGGATTTATATCCTTTGTTGCTATTGATGAATATATTTAAATTAAAATATTCATGCCCGCAGCTCTGCTTTAAACAAAAGGATCACCATGACTGCTGGACATTACGCATTTTCGAACGGAAGTCAGCATATTGCAGGTTTCCTTGAAATGAAGTACATGTTGGCCTTCGCAGGGAACGCAATTACTAGGTCTCTACTCTCACATTTAGCTGTCCTGGGTCAGTGTAAGTTTTCTGTCTTGTGATATGAGCAAAAATAGTTTACTCTAAAGGGAGAGGATAAAATGGGAATGTTTTATCAACTTATAAAATAATTCCTCAGCAATCAATACAACCATAAATCTCTGTGCCTTCACTACGTACCAATTAGCTCTTTGTTGCGGACATCTAATGCCATATTTCTCAGTGCCGTGGCCACAGAAGACACCACTCTGTCGTTATCCATCCTCAGCAGCTCCACCAGTATGGGCAGTCCTTTCTCCTTTCTGACAGCCGCTCTGATGTATGCTGCAAACTGCAGAGACAGAGGGAAGACAGCAGATTATTTACAATGCTGGCAGGAGATACTTCACCGGTCATCTCTGCCTTGCTATCCAATATTCATTACTGCTAGTAGCTGAATGTAATATCCAGAGGCCTGAACCAGACAAACACATTATTAAATATAAGACTATTGACCCCTTCATGAATGATCCTAGGTTATCCAGCATTGCATCACTTTATTAACTCGTTCCTAAGGATAACTAATTGAATTTAGGATCGGTATGTTTTAATGTAATTTAAGAAAAAAGGGGTACAAATTGGGAATCATACAGTACTAATGTGGTTTATAAAACCTGCATTATTTCCCTGTAGCCGGGCACTGCATCTATTACTCAAAGTTTTCAAAGGCAAATCAGGTTTACTGCTTTAGCCATAATGAGCGCATTACTAATCTTGTATATTGCGTATTAAATCATCCTTTTTCTACTCTCTCACAATGTAACGAAAAGAATTAAAACTTATTTTTTTCATACATGAAAATTATTGATCAAAAAAAAAAAGTTAGACACAAACACTACATTTGTATACACAATTTCTTCCTATAAAGTGGAACTCTAGAAAAAAACTTTTTGAAGCTTTGAATAAAACAGGGAAGGGTCATTACAAGCTATTTCAGGGTCCCCCCATCTGACAGATGTCCCGACTTCATGCCCAAGATACAAAAATATGACCTGGAAATTTCCCCAAAGATGGAGATATGAAATGTCAATGCTGACGGTTGTCACCAGAAGCGGTGTCCTCATTAGAATGTATCCCTATCTGCCCTTGTCCAGTGACAACTGAAAACATGTGTTTTACCATCACTTTTTTGCCCCAGCGACACTGGTCACCAAAACAAATAGTGAGGGACACATACAGCAATGCATACCGGAAAGAGGTCGTCACCATTCAGAGCATTCAAAACTGAATTAAAAAAAGTTGCATCTATCTAGGGTTCAACTTTAATATTGTGTAACATTAGCGCTCCCTAAAAATGTATTCACCCGTTCATTTCTTTTAAGCCATACCAATTACTCTTATTTGTAACCCCTTTTAAAACTAAACATATAATTGTGCATACAACTGCAATGCTGATTGCTTTATTAGTGGATCAGTTATGCACTTCTAAAGGCTTCCAGTTCAGCCAAGCTACATTGATCTGCACAGATCAATGCAGGCTTAATGCCTGGGCACATAAACAACTTTTCAAGCCACAGAGCTGCCATGAGGTGGGTTGCAGTGCATTGAGAAAACCTGAAGTCATCATCACTCACTGCAGCTCACCTGAATTTAAATGAATAAAATGTAATTTTGTGACACTGCGAGAGAGTTAAACACATTTACACAGCAGGCAGGCACTATGCATAGTGGGCAGGAATTGGTAAATCTCAGAAGAACTAAAAGGTCTAGCTGGTGCATTAAATATTGATGTTTGAGTTCCTCAACAGCTGATGAGCAAAACCTTGCCCTTCATCCCTCTAACCCTCTTGATAAAGAGCAAAGTGCAACAGCCCACATCAATTAACCATAAAGTACCTCACTGTGACCTTACTTTCAGACTGATTAATATGCCAGTGATATTACCTTCCAGTTCCCAGCAGAAAGATTTTGAAGAGACCCGGCAGAACCTTCCAAAGTGGCCGGGTTTGAGCTTTCGGCCAGAAGAGTTAGATATGGCTTTACTACAGTGGGGTGCCAGAGCATTTCAACACCTTTCGGAGACTGAGATAATCCAGGAATGGGGCCCACACCATCCCACTGCAAGAGAATAAAAGAAATAATCACAAACCAAACAGCTGTCAAATATCTTCTTTAAAAAAATCTCCAGCGTCTTTAAGATCTGTACACAGTAAAATGTACAAGACATGGCTACCTACCACGCTTTATGTACACTATAGGTTCACAACCTGATACCTGCTCACAACTCCTATTTGCTAGGAAACTGGCCTGAAACCTTGGACCACAGCACTGGCTTGATGTGAAGGTTGAATGGCCACAGACAGAAGAATGGTGGAAGGACAACTAAGCACAATTATAATGATGATTATATATGATGAACAAAGCTGGTCCCATAAAAAATATCAAGAACTACTGAGACCCTCGCCGACTCTTAGGATTGAAAAGCCATTGTAGCAATGTTGCTTTTGCATGCAAAGTTATTTTAACGATCTTCAAATTCTGGTTGTTATCACAGCCCAATGGCAGATGTTTCAAGGCACATACTAACTTATTACTCAATACGTCCTTTGCAGGGGGCACCCTGATTCCATTCTGTACACAGGCTTCACCTTTTGCCTCAGCAGGGGTACAAATGATGATTTTGTGGAATAAATTTACTTGCAGACATTTGGTGTCACCTAGTCTTAAGCTGCATTATTATTTATAACATTTATGATAACACAGGAGGTTCCCTTTAAAGTAAAATTGTCATCAACGCTAAATAACTACTTTGAGCTCTAAACTAATAATTGGCTTCCAGATGTAATAACAAATGACTAATTAAAGAATAATCGCACTGTCAGTTTAAATCGCTTTATCAAGCTTTGCCCCTGCAGCCAGTACAAATACAGCAAGTGATCAATGACAGAAGCAGTCTTGCCGGGACTCTTGCCTGCCGCCTTCTGGTGTAGTATAACCTGCTGTAATATTGTTGAAGCTATAACTGATGACACTAGAGGGCGGTTTCAGGAGAAAGGTTGCTTTCAGTCCAACACAGAGCCCTATGATCATTTGCTGCTGCAACCACCCTGCAAGTATAGTTACCTCTTGAATATTGTGTGTTGTTGATGCTGCCAGCCAATAAAGTAATAATTTTACAAACATCACTACAGTTGCTCAAGAACACAAAAAGACTCAGCCAAGATCACCCAGTAGCAGGATAAAGCTGCTGAAGCATCATGGCTGCTATCTCTATATTCTTTCCCACAATCCTCTGTTTGCACTCACCAGCTCTTCCTGTGGCGGCCTTTTCTTCTTTTTCTTTTTTTTACCCCAACAGCTCGAGTCCGAGTCCTTGCTGGGGGATTCCTTGCAGAAGTCCTCCATTTCATTAATTCCCAGCAAGCGAGCTTGAGGCACTTCCAATTCTAGGCGGTAAGATAAGTTTCTTAGCGTACAGACACAGTTCTCCACTGTCTGCAAGAGAGGGAAGGCAGGCTGTCAGGGTCGGACACTCTCAAACACTCCATATGGCTGCGAGAAACGCTAGATAATTCGTTATGCCGCAGAAAGGCTTACTGCCATCTCACAAAGAAAGAAATTACGTGCTTTTTTAACAGCTGGTCCTAATCCTAATGGCTTGCAGAACAATTACAGAATTTAATGAATATATTCCAACAAGCAGACTATAAAGGAAACCTGACTGTCATTCTCACTGATTAGAATTTGGGCAATTATCTGGGCCATACATAACAATATGCTGGATTTGGGCTCTGCCACCCACTGCACCCACAGTGCTATTTTCCTGGGTGAGATTCTTCACCAGTGGTATTGAAATCTCAGGTTCCCACACTATGGTATTCTTGTTGAATACACTTTTTTTTTTTTAGACTTTAAAGTTACCCAAGAATATTTTTTATTACATAGTTACTCAGGTTGAAAAAAGACACAAGTCCATCGGGATCAACCTATAGAGAGAATACAATATTGTGATAACATTTTACATAATTGCAATTTCCAAATTTTTGTATTCTTACTTCATGCACACACCGGTGGATTCTCCTTCGAGCATCTGTATATATGCCAGAGAAAGGAAATCAACATTCTGGCTAACCAGTTACCAAGAAAATTCCAATTGCAAGAAAATTTATAGAGACCGCATTGCTTTCACTCAGCTGACTCACAGACTTTAATTTAGAGATAATAAAAACAGAGAGATGTCCAGCCTGCTGCTTCGTTGTACAGTCCCTGGCTGGGGCCAGGGAGGTGACCAAGCTATATAACTGCATTGCTGTACAGAAAAGTGAGGCCAGCTGGCTATGTTAGGACAAGTTCGCACAGGCTTCAGCTTGTATAAGGGCAGTGTGAACAGCAAGTTTTCATTGAGCATTTGAAAAGCTTTCAGCAAGATTTGTTGAAGAACCCAGGTTTTTCTGAGCACAGGGATCTGTTCTTCTAGAAAGACTTAAGAATGAAATTTGAGGATATTGTTTCTCTCATTAACTTCATTAAAAGAGAACTTTTGTTTTCACCATAGTTCTCTTTAGGGTCACAGGAGAACATATACTAATGTCCTTCTGTGACCCAAAACTCAGCATATCGCGAGCTATTGCCCACTATATACTGACTGCACAGAGCCGCAGTGAAGCCAGGAAGGATCCCGACAATTTTGTCGGGATCCACCCCCTGCTGCCTGATTGAACGTTGGCTCCGTCTCTCTAGAGCCAAAACCAGCTGTGCCCGCCCCCTCACCCGTCCGTCCCTGCAGTCAGCGCTGGAGGTACAGAGAGGGGAAGCCCTGTGGGGAGCGGTGACTGACAGTCATTGTTCTCTGTTGAGAGAGGATCGGGAAATGAGCGATCGACAGTATGTAAATCGCTCAGTTCTCGATTTATAGCGCTCAATGGTGACAGCTGCAGTGTCACACGTCGGCTCTAATTATGAGGATGAATGTAATTCGCTCTCCCCAAAATTCTCCTTTAACAATTGAATGCAGAAATCAGGGTTGTAATCATTTAAAGGAGAACTATGAGGTGAGTGCTTTTCACTCACCTCATAGTTCTAGCCAACCTGTGACGATGAGACTGTCACAGGTTGGCTCAGTAGATCGGGAGGTGAGCGAACACATATCGGCGTTCGCTCACCTCTCGATCCTGCCACAGCTCTCTGCCGTGACAGGGGAGGGGCTGGATTCCCCCCTCCGATCCGCCAGCGCTGACTGGCGGAACGGACGGTGGAGGGGGCGGGTACAGCTAGCTCTGCCTCTAGATAGGCAGAGCCAGCTGTCAGTCACGCAGCTGGGCGGATCCAGACATAATTGTCGGGATCCGTTTCAGCTGCGGCGTCTCAGTTTTTCCCGCAAGCTGTAGCTCGCGGTATACTGAGGCTAGGGTGACGGGAGGACGCTAGTTTGTGTCCTCCCATTACCCTAAGGAGAACTATGGGGAAAAGCCCTAACCCCATAGTTCTACTTTAACCCATCACAACCCCTCCTAACATAAAGCAACAGAAACAGGTAGAAATGTTAACCCTCAAGAAGCCAAGAAACCCTAACCAAAGTAAAAAGCAATTTAAACTGCAAGAAGCATTTTTTTAAAGCTTATGCTATATGAATGGGAACATACAGTACAACAAATATAAATATAGGTTATCCCAATTGGGCTGCAAAAGTGGAAATACAGTTTAAGCACAGCTTGATCTTGCCAAAAGCCTACAAGAGTCTGCTAGCAGCTTGTTTAAAGGTTAAGTTTACCTTTTAGACCATATTTAATGTTACACGCATATTCAGGGTGTAACATAGTCAACATCCACACTAACCCCCATCCCGCTCCTCCACTTACCTGAATCGCAGTGTTCTTCTCCCCACAGGCTACTACTCTTTTTAATGGTGCAGCTGTGTGTGCCATCAAGCGCCACAACAGAGGGACTTGCTCTCAATGGAATACAAGTGCGGTGATGTCACCGCACTAAAGTCCTTTGAGTCTTCCTCCTGTCCATGTTACGGAATATCTGTACCTCGATATGGACATTGACAGGAGGAAGAGTCTGCAGGAGCCATAGCATTGCATATCCTGATATCCACTGATGGTGGTTGCAATGCTGTACTGGCTCCAGAGCCCCCTTCCCCCCCCAAAAAAAATAAACACGATTATTTCTTATGTATATGTGTGCATTTATATTTAATTAGACTCTACCTTTAACGTGACAGTCAGAACTCCCATTAAGATGTGTCTAACATTCCCAAACTGGAGTTGAAGGGTGCTTAAGCCGCTCAAGGTTTGCTGGGAGCTTTACAAATACTTTGCAAAAGCCTACCAAAAATGTGATGTGTACTGAAGCCTATGTGAACTAGGCCCTAATCTCAGGACTGACTATCCAAAATTACATTTGGCAGGTAAAAATGCTCCCACGCATTCTTTTAATCTCTATATTTAGCTGTTTATCTGACGTTCAGCACTGAGACCTATGAATCCAGAACACTTGGTACCACCTGCAGCGCAGACACATGTAGAACCATGTGACCTGCCATAATCTAATTGATTAGAATCCCTGGAGGAAAGCAGCTGGGGGATTTGTGTTTAACTCTTTTGTCTCTGGGGACAATGAATTGTAGTATACAAAGCTAAAAAAAACTTATACGGAAACATCTCTGCAAATGTGCAAAAAGTCTGGAGGAGATAGCCTATGGCTGAGGTTCTAAGCACAGCGAAAAGCTTAATGCATAGTAAACGTCACTATGTAAAAGTGTGCTAATACTACCAGAATAAATAACAATAGATACCTTGCTGTCAAAATCTGATGTGTTCACGCAGGTCTGAATCACAAAGAGGAGGGAGTCTACCAGCCCTTCACAATATCTCATCTGCTTGCGAGCCTCTTCTCCCGCCGAACTCAGGTTTCTAAAGGAATAAAGGTACAACACAGAAAATCAATGCTGCCTATAAAAGACACCTTCCGACAGGGGTCAAATACAACATTAGGAAGCAGGTTTGAGAGTTGCTGCAGAAAACAGCAACTTCTAAGAGCAAATGGTGTCACATGTGATAGTTACAAATGACTAGCGCTGAACAAGAAGTACATGTAGATGAGAGTCTACCTTAAAAGACAATAGTAAAAGGGTCAGTAAGCGTAAATTGCAGTTTATCTAAGATCTATTTATAACATTTACAAGACTGTAGGATTCAATGCTGTGATGACACACAGAACAGTCCCTTTATAAAAGCTGGAGGGAAGGAAAGCACCGCCCTTGCATTGCACTGTCTTGACCACAAATATAATCTCCCCATCATAAAGTAAACCTGTCACAAGAGAAATACAGCGGCTGCTGTCTTTCTGAAAGTTTCACAGAGTTCGGCAATAGCAGCCCCCATATTTCTCACATGACTCTTTCTATAGGAGGTATGTATATAATAAGCATTTTGAGGCAGTATTTGTTCACTTTCTATGCAACATGTTTTATTTGCGTCACCTGCATACAACTATATACAGACATATTTCTATTATATCCCTATGTTCTATTATATTTAATGGAAACATGTATGATCTCTACAACTTACAGGGTATGTACAATCAAAACTTTTTTTTTGTATGAAGTAATTGGATGAAGTAATAAAAGCACTGCCCTTTTTTGCCATCTCTGTGCTGTGAATGGAGATTTCCCTTCACTCCCTGTCAGAGATTTAGGAAGGGGGGGGGGAGAAATCTTTGTCAGTGTAATAGGTGTCCCCATTGTAAGAATTACCTCTTTCTGTTCTAGTTCTTTTTACTACAGTGACAGTGGACAGCGTGACCAATAGAGAAGGTGAAATCTCTTGAATGGAGATACAAATAAAAAGAACTGAGATTCTAATCATTTCCTACTCTATCCAAAACTAGAAAAAAAAGTTTTAGCTACACACAGACTTTATTTACAGTCCTGGATGCTGAAAGTCTGGATTCCTTTTTTTAGTATTCATAACTGCACTAATGTATACAGGCCATTTATAATCAACTTAAAGTAACAGGATCCTGCCAGCTACATGATGAACACTTGCACTGCCAGATATTCCTCAGTGTTGTCAGTTCACACATTTCGACTTCAACTTTTACAATAAACAGATAACACAAATACATTAACAGAGGTTCTAATGAAACATTCACAAGGAGGGGGGGGGGGGGGTAGGAACCAG
>NW_017306380.1:1619995-1646039 GCF_000935625.1 Nanorana parkeri | reverse complement strand
AAAGCAGGTTTATTTGAAACAAGAACACGGGGGGGGGGGGGGGGCTAGGAAACCAGATGGTCAATCTGCATTTTTACTGCCACCGGTCACCTGCTAAGGTGCTGTATATATTCCTGCGGCCATGATGCGTTGCGGCAAAACATATACAGCATATTGCATTGGGCAGGCTGTGCCGCTTGCTATATGCTAAACAATATCCCCAATGGGATTAAATAAAATCTACATTCAGGATTTGTATCGCCACCTGAACACAGGGCAGCTGCTGCTCCACCGTTCCCTGAAAAGCGATTCACCGTGGATCCCTTTTCAGAGGGTGGTGGAGGCTGTTGCTCGTGTGAACTCAGCCTGTTACCTTCTCTATCCAAAGCAAAAAAGTTTTGGAAACAACAATAATAATGTTAATACTGCCCATTGTAGCCATTTTTTAGTATGTGCTTCTTCCTGTGTGTCAGATACAGATACTCTAAAGTTAAACAGGGAGGGTGAAACACCCGTGTATTACCTCAGGCAGCCAGTGGTGTTCCGTAAGACCGCAGAGCACTGAAACTTCACTTTATGATCATCGTCAAAAGAAGAATTATTCAGGCCGGAATGTGGAACGATCACAGTGTTTGTGAGAGGAGACAGAGCTTCACGGATAATAGTCATCTTTACAGCGTCGCAGGATGATAAGTTCCACAGAACTCCTGAAAGCACAGAGCACAGACTCCATAAAACACTGACACAGGGAGAATACACAGCACTCTTCTAGACTGCGAATAAGACCAGCCAGCCAGCGACTACACTCTTGGAACACAGATAAAACAGAACACAATACAGCATAATGGAAGTTATACTTCCATAACAAGTGGAGTAGGCGTTAGAGCTTTACCCTTTTGATTATTCAGCCCTCAAAACACCGTCAGCCAAAATTGCATTGTTTAAAGTATATCTATGGGCAAAAGTAAAGGTGACATATGAAGCATTACCTGTTGATCCCAAAACCATCCATGGAAAAATGAGTTCCATGATTTTTTTTATTTTAGGTAAATTAGATCACATTTCTGGTGCCTAAATGTACCTTAAATCTACATTAGACAAATGATTGTTAGGGCTTGAGCTTTGTATTGTGTTTTTGTGTGTGTGTGTCTGTGTGTTTTAGTCATTACAACTGGAGATACAGTTAAGTCGAAGGTTAATGTTAAACTGACAGAACTCCAATGCAGGCATGGCTTTCATAGGATTTTCAAAGATAAATTAAAACTGGATCCAATCTCCCCATGTAGTAACACCAAGGGGGTCCCTCCCTTCTTCACTGACTGATGCAATTTAACATTTAGGGCCCATTCACACCAGTTGCGTTGCAATACGTTTTTTAATAAATGCGTATAGAGGGGCACCGAAAAATGAATGGGGCTAGTTCACAGCGCTACGTTCCATTGTTATGTTGCGCTGAAGAAAAAAAAAGTACATGCACTACTTTTTTTCAGCACAAGGTAACGCATTTCATCTGGTGTGAACTAGCCCCATTCATCTTTCGGTGCCCTTCTGTTAGCATCCATTAAAAAAACAAATCGCAATGCAACAGATTGGAAGGAAATCGGTAGGTACAATTGCAAGACAACAGACCCTCCATTGACTCGGAATTTCCTTTGGAGTTTCGTGTGAATGGACCATTAGTCTGCAATTCCACCTGCAGGAGAAACCTGGTATCATGAACAGATATATTTGCTGGAGCATGAGGTGATTTAGGACCTACATACACTGGCGTGGTATCATTCAACCCAGTCATAAGCATGGCATCTTAAAGTACTAAATACATCATTTCTGTGTCCTAGGGTCATATCAATATGCTGCAGCAAATGTTTAGAAAGTACAACACCCAGCATTTTACCTTATTAGGGCCCCTTGGAAATGAATGGAAGCACATAAAAACTTGAGGTATATTATCAATGTAGGTGCCTGAAAACAAAAAAAACAGAACCGCAAGCAGTTTCCATGTGCTTGGCCAAGCACATTTAGAGCTTGTGTCAATGGGAATGCCAAAGCAGCCTTAGGCCCCTTTCAAACGGGCTGATCAGAATGGAATCCGTGCTCTGTTCCATTTGTTTTTCTGAATTTGTCCAAAGGCAAGGGTAATTGGGTGTAAACGGATGTCTGTTTACACATAGCTGCCCCTAGCACTGGGCGTCCGATTGGGTCTGCCTGAAAAACTAACAGGTGGTCTGGATTGGACCGCCCGTGTGATAGGGGCCTAAAGCAGGTCAATGCAGCCTAGGAGGTATACTGCAGGTCAAACGAAACTTGTCAACAAACTGAACTACCTTCAGAATGTTTCATACTGATCCTAAATGCAAGTGGAATGCACCTTAAAACAAGCTGCACTTGATCATCTGCACAAACTCGAACACAAGGATGGAGGTTTTGCGGTTTAAAAGGTTGAGGTGTACAGGAGGTAACTGATTATTCTGTATGCAGGTCTCCAAAAGTTCTACCCTTAAAATCTTCCTCATTGCCGTCTATTTAAACTGGAAAAGATGTAAGGCGGTTGCTTGTATAAGAACAAACTTTATGATAAAAGAAAAAAATATAATTAGGCAATTTCATTAGGAAGACGCAGATCTGTAATAAGATTCTGTTTACTGCAACAGAAAAGCTAATTGCTGTTTTTCTTTCCCTGTGTTAAAAATGTAAAAAGCAACATTAGCTCTGGAATCTGCAATGCAGTTTTCTGTTGTCAGGACAATATTACAGAACTTCTGAAAAATACAGCAAGAGGTTTGACTGAGAAACAAACCTGTTGACTCTGCTTCTTCAATGGTCCAAAAACTGATTGCCCATCCAAAGAAGGGCACATTATTTACTTGTGATAAAGTCAAAGCAGACATTTTTGTAAGGCCAAGTGTTAATGGAATTACAGTCTGCACGACACAAGGCTGACCACTTTTTTTTTTTGTGCAAAATTATGAAGAAAGTAGCAGGACTGGGATTCTGCAGCAGTACATTTGGGTGGCAGCGTGGGGATGTTGGAGTGCCAGAAACTTAAGTGTGGAGGAAAGTCCAAAAAGGAACCTGGTGGGTAATTTTGTTCTTTTGAACTTGAAAGTGGTTTGCAAAATCATAAATTTGACAAGGCTATCTACAAGCTATCAATGGTGATTAATATTAGCACGCAGCTCATCAAAGATGGCTGAAGGACTATGGCAAAACAGATTATTAAACTGAAGCTCCCCAAATTATTATTATACAGGATTTATATGGTGCCAGTTTGCATAGCATCCTACAATTCAAAGTTCCTACATATACAACACCATATACCTACGATAAACAGCCTGTGGGTACTCTGTGCCATATGCTATAAATAGGCCCATCTCCTTCACCTCATGGGAGCACAATCACTCCAAAGTCAGACTCCTCCGGAGCCACAGAAAGTGGCTAACAGCTAAACAAACAGTTAGGTTTACTATCTAGTGATGGACACCCCTCTGCCACATTACACGGTCAGGCGACACACTTAACACCTATTTAATAGTTCAGCAATGCAGCGTCCCAAGACATTTCTCTGCGTGCAGCCTATTTATTGGACACTCAATCATCACCTCTGTCCAACAAGCCGGCAACTGACCCATGAAGTAGTAATGCTAAACCAAAATCTATGTTACGAACTAGCAGAGGCATGTGTTTTAAAAGGAACAGCTGGCCAAAACCACAACTACATTGATGAGTAATAACATTTTGCACATGTATTTGAACTTTGTATTTAGCGGTTAATCTAGATTTCCACTTTCATACTAAGGGAGAAGAGATTTAGAAAAGCTTGATCGAAAGCAGGGGATGGCTTTACACTATTTTTAATAAGAGGTTAAAAAAATTGGCATGAAATCACTTAGGCTTCACAAGTTTAGAAAGCAGGCCTTGCAGTTCAAACATACTCAATTTATGTCCACCAAGGGTACTGTACGGGTTTCACAGTCTTCTCTTTGAGAGTTTCAGAAGTTGGATGTCACCTCAAGAACACTTCCTTATTTATTTGCTATGTGTCACACAGTTTGACAGAAAAATTATTAATATCTTCACTTAACATCTGCCCTTGGTGAATTTATTTCTTAGCGTTTGTCAGGCAAGTTATATTTTGCTAATCAGATCAGACAACTGAGATCCCCAGCCAATGTAAAGAACTGAAGTACTTTAGTAACAAATTTAGAACAGCTTATACTCTCTTCCAAAAATACAACTATGAACTTGTCAGATTTTTAAGTGTTATATGGAGCTCCGTTATAAGCATTCACCCCCCACTTCCTGTCCTGCTGACACCAGACAGGACAAATATGCAACAGGGACAAAGACAGAAATAAAAAAAACTTACAGGTGTTCTACCCTTATACTCTACTAAAGAAAAGCGTTTTTTTTCTGCCTATGTTGCTGTTGGAGAATTCTCCTTATTTCCGGTCTGGTAAAGCCTCATCAGCAGGACAGGAAGGAAAAATCTCTTTAAAGAAGCCACAGAGAGGCTATAGATACAGCATATGAAGTGAAGGAAAACCTCTAATGGGCCACCGATGGTAATGAAAAAAAAAAAAAATCAAAGTGGTTACTACTTGACTTGTTTTGCTTTTCCATTATGAAATCAGTGCAAGTGCCTGTTAATCATTCAAAATCACTTAATTGTACAAGATGGCAGATTATTCTGCTAGTGCACCCTCTTACCACAATCACAATAGAGCACCCCCAATTATGCTGCCACTGCCAATGTTCCGCCAAAAAGGGTGAAAGATTCAAGAGGAGGTGGCACAAAGCAGAATGTTCCCCTTGTTCTGCACTGTCAAAGGCGCTAATGTAAAAATCACTGCCGCGTACAAGTCAGCCAAGTTGTAAAAAGCTTCTTTGATTATTTTCAACCATGTGAAACAATGACATAATGTTCCTACCTGCAGCCAGGAGAACAACTTACACTTAAACGGTGATTGTTCCATTCTGCGGAACAAAGAACAAGCTTATAGATCTTCCAGAAAAATCGCTCAAGTGGCAGCTTTTCTGCCTGCAGTCTCATAAGGGTTCACATTCGTATTCCATCCACACTAACCAACAAACACAGCTGTAAATGTTGTGCCTTTCACCCCAGTGTGCTGGTAACAACTGTTTTGTGATCTGACCAAGGCAACAAAAATGTGGCTGAGGTTCTTGGGTAAGGTTACTGCATTCCTTAGCTCACCCTGGGAAGTACTTTGTCCAACAACCACTTCCTACTATGTATGGTTGATTTCAGATTGTGGGCCGGCACTTTGCTTCAGCCATGTCTGTGTATAAGTACAAATAAGAACCCTTTCTGAAACACCCCTTCAATAGTGTTAAAAATGCATTGTTTACAACGCAAGCAAGATATCTGATAGTGTTGCAAATTATTTGCTGATCCATGGCTGTTTTAATTAAAATGATTTAAATTATGCTCCGGCAATACCTTACCTGGCACCTTCAGTTCAGGGAGGCAAGTCAGGCTTCCCTACAAATGAGTATAATAGCAAATATCTAGCAGCAAGCATCCCCCTTACAGCAGGCAGTAAAAGATGAACCGAGCCAAATGGCTGAACAGACACGATGGGCTCAAGGATGATCTCAAGTGTTACAGCTGGTAGAACTGTCTGGACTGTACCTGTGCTGAATCGTGTACCTTTTTTACCATTGAATTTTAATTTTTAAACTGAAATGCTCCGGGGAATGAACTTTACATTGATCTGCGTATTTATCTTTATAAATGAATGTTTTGGCACAAAAGGAGTCTTATATGTGATAAGATATTTGTTTGGACTCTCAACTTAGACCTCTCAGCAGCCACCTGCAATACATCTGGCACTGGCCAATGGCTCTAAATAGCAGCAGCACTTTACCCCAATAATGGGCAAGTTTACCCAAAAGTGATCTACTCATTTGTGCACAAACTGATTTAATACATGTCTTGTGGTATCCGGTAGTAAGACCTTGGCATCCCCGACCCCATCCACCTGCTGAACAAAGTAAAAGTGCATCTTTCTGAGTAGAAATATTTTATTGGTGGTTTCCAATAGACAAAGGAATACAATCTGAAATTAAAACCAATAGGTGTTGACCTCTGAGGTGAAAGAGATCCTGCCCCCAGAACATTAATTTTAACATAAACCTTCCCAAACATATGTGCAGTTATTGTTTTTTATGTATGTTTTATACCTGTAAAAGCCTTCCTTGTGTAGGCATCCAGAAACTGAGACTGCTGATGGGTGCTGCCATCTTGGATGTGATGTCAGCAGTCCCAATAGACTCAGAGCCATCACAGTATTCTCCTTTGCTTAGCCCCTCCTCCTTCCCACTGCTAATAAAAGGTTTATGTAGGTAGGTGAGAGGAGGGGTGGAGGGGTTGAGGAGGTGGGGTTTATAAGGGTTTATAACTTCTCCATTGTATCCACCATTATAGAAAAAACTTTGGGCTAAAGTTCCAATTTATTCGACAGAATCAGACACATACATAGAGAAATAATGACTTTAAGAAACCATATAGCCCACTACAAAGACACCTGGAATGACAGGAGTTCAGAAATAGAATACACAAACAAGCGTGCAGGCTTTATGCATTTAGACAGTCACAAAACTACTTAGGGTTTTACTATACCACAAAGCTAGATAAAAAAACAGAGAAGCGGGATTCCTATGAAGAATATTAACCACGATCAGTACCCTGCTGCATAATATTTACGGAAGCAGGCACAGGGAAGGAGTCAGTACTGCATGGTGCCACTCAAATCAATCACAGCCTCCAGGCATCCTTCAGAACAGGCTGAATAAGCCCCTTGTTAGCAGACTATCAGGGGCTGCAGGATTCATCTTCAGGTTTACAGAAAGCAGCCGCAAATCCAGGCACACTCTGCAGCACTTGAAAGAACACAGAACGGAATACAGAGTGAAGAATGGAGAATATTTGAGATCACTGACACTTTGTTCTCTTGCTTAGCAATCTTATTTCCTTAACAGTGCTGAATTCTTTTAAAACAGGCGACAGGCAGGGCCCAGCGCTTAGGTGTCATTAGGCAGAGAGAAGGAACGAGATAGGTGGAAGGAAGAATTTTTTTTACAGGGAACAGAAATATCTTGACTAGTCTTTTCTTAAAATGAAAGACGAAAAACAACATTATGGACAGATCCCGTCATACAGCTAAATGTAAATACAGGAACCGTTTCACCTGCAAAAAGCTATGTAAAGTAACACAAATACTGTAGAAGTATGCACTCTCTCTCATTTTGTAAACCCACCTAACTAAAATATATGGTAGCACAGGGCACTGTTACTGCTGCAGCATTTGAAGATGTTCAAGACAATTGCGTGCTTCCAACCTTGTAGCAATAGTTTGGGGAACGCCCTTTTCTGTTCCAGCGTGTAGTTTGGGGAACGCCCTTTTCTAAGCTATGTAAAGTAACACAAATACTGTAGAAGTATGCACTCTCTCTCATTTTGTAAACCCACCTAACTAAAATATATGGTAGCACAGGGCACTGTTACTGCTGCAGCATTTGAAGATGTTCAAGACAATTGCGTGCTTCCAACCTTGTAGCAATAGTTTGGGGAACGCCCTTTTCTGTTCCAGCGTGTAGTTTGGGGAACGCCCTTTTCTGTTCCAGCGTGTAGTTTGGGGAACGCCCTTTTCTGTTCCAGCATGGGTGTGCCCCTGTGCACAACATCAACCATCATAAAGAGATGGTTTGATGGGTTTGGTAATGGAGGAACCAGAGTGGCCTGCATAAAGCCCTGACCTGAATCCTACTAAACTAATTTGAGATGAATCAAAATGCCGATTCCAAGCTAGGTCTTCTAATCTACCATCAGTACCTGGCCTCACAAATGCTCTATTGGATGAATGGGCACAAATTCCCACAGACATACTACATTGTATTTTTAAATTTGGCAAATTTAAAGTATAAGCAGTAGAAATACTGTATGCCCTATGATTAAAAAAAAAAAATTAGGCAAATACCTAATTACTCGCTCCTGGCTGAAGCACTCCTGCCTCCCGAATGAATGGCTGTGGAGAAGTAGTGTGCAGCCACATGCGCAGTAGAGGGGAGAAAACAGACAATGAAGCTTGATGGACGCAGCCGGGAGCGCACACATCGGACAGATGCCGTGGGACACAAGGAGTCTGTGGTTTATCAGAGACTGCCACCAGCCAGCCGGAAGCAAGTGAAAGGAAGATCATGATCGTAGCAAGAGGCATCAAATAAGGTAATTGCTTAAGGCAGCAATGGTGGGGAAGGGGGGGGGGGGGAGAATGTTGCATTTAATGACACTTTAACTACCTGAATTTGTCAATGTTAGCTTGCTAGTGTTCCCTGCAATGCCGACTGGGAGAGAGCAGTGATGTGAATTAGTGAAGCTTTAATTGTAAAGTGTGGTCAATCTAAAGTTCACGGCACACATTACATTCTGACTATTAAGTGCAAAGTTCTATCTGGTTGGATACAAATTGAATACATAGTTTAGGTAATTTGGTAAACCTAAAGTAGCTTGTAACACTCAGTATGGATATGACTAAGGGCAGGTTGGTTCCCAAGTTGTATTGCTCAACTTATAAGTAAACCCTTATTAATAACAAACAAGCAAACATCTGTAAAGCTTTACACAACTAAAAGCATCTACTTCCTTAAAAAAATAATACATTAAATCACAAACTCACATTTCGAACTCTGAATCTTCTAGAGTTGTGCACGGCACTGTTTTGGTCCCGCGCACCACCTCTGTACGTTCTAAAGCTGTGACATTCAAAGCTTAGATTTCCAATCAATAGCTACTTTGCTTGCTTGGGTAAATGTTTTCAAGTTGCAGAAGGACGGCATCAACAGTATTTAACTCAAAAAGAGAATCCACGCGCCGATTGTCAATGTGAGGGCAATACCCCCTTCAGGAGCTGCTGTCTATCACAGGGTGGGTGATGCCAAAGAAGGTGGTCAGTCCCTTTGGCACACCACACTGTACTAACATGCTGACGAGCTGATATACTGTGCTCTAACGAGCGATTCAAGGGGGTAACACTCCCTTCCCGCTTTGATGGCCACTCATGAAGCATCTTGACCCTAAGACAATTCTGGCAAATGGAACAGTCTAACATGTTGAAAAAATAAATATTGAAATAAAAAATTGCTAATCCCGAACATGTGCGGGTAAGGGAACATTGGGTGATGTCTTAAAATTAAGATTTGCCTACATTTTAACTGCAGTAGAAAAGTGAAGACAACAACCTGGCTGTGCTCTCTGTAAGGTCTGACTGGGATCAAGGAACATCAGTGCAGTAAATTCTCAAAATGTTTCTCAGCAGAGAACATGTGGATTTCAGTAAATGGATTGATGTGGCAGCTTTGTAGTCTCCTGTATATTAACTGATGTATATGGGGTAGAATATCTTAAGAATCCTATAAAAGACATGTTATGTATAGTCTAAAACAGGTTTGTTCCTCGTGTGTCTGAGAATGGCATCATCAGAGCCGAGACAAGGTGAAGATCTTCCCCCTCCCACATATTACCGGTGACCGATCTTGAGGTCAAAGTCATCAAACTTGAAAGTGCTGGTGAGGATTAGAAGGAAGATTATCGTGTGGGTTATTAAAGAAAATACAAGTCTCCAGGAATAAATTGGGTAAAGTGGATAAAAAGATCAACGCTATAAATAACTGCGGCCGTACGGAGCTGTGGGTGCGCCAAAGAGAGTTTTCATGGCTCGGGGAATTGCGGGTTTTTATATTTTCTAATTTTCTCATTACATCTGCATACTAGGTCCTCAGATATTCCAACAAAATAAATGACAGCTAAAGTAAAGTGCACTGCATAGTGTATAATGGTGACTTAAATATAAATAAATGATTCTTTGCTGGATTATTATAATTGCAATCCAATATCATTATCAAGACAGCCTTTGACCAGTTCCAGCAACTCCCAGCAGAGAAAAGTAGCTCCGAGTTCACAATTAAAATGGAATGTTAGGCAAAGCCTCAATAGATGAAATATAAACTCCTGAATTGTTACTTCAGCCTAAAGTAAGGGCAGGCATACCATCTGTGTAGACTTGGGGGCCCAATTATAGTAGATGTGGGCAAGATGGGTGGTCGGACTCCTCCCACTGTCATGTAGACCTGGACACGGCTCACTTCTAAATAGATGCACATTAAAGGGTATTAAAGCCTAGATGTGTTTTTTCAGTATGTCTGAAATCGTGCTTTAGGGCTCCTTCACACTAAAATTGGAAGGTAATCATAAGTCAACATAGGGTCCATTGACTTGCAATTGTATCTTCTGGTTTCCTTCTGATCTGTTTTTTAATGGATGCCAACTCAAGGGCACCAAAAAATGATTGGGTGTGAAAGGGACTAGTTCACACCGCTGCATTGCGTTACGTTTTGCGGGGGGTGAGGGGGTGTAGTGCATGTTCTTTTTTATTACCTAAACGTAAAATTCACACCCATTCATTTATTGGGTTACACCATGGCATCTGTTGAAAAATGGATCAAAACGATCTGGTGTAAAAGCGGCATGACTGAATATAGTCATGTACATGCTGACAACACTAAGCCACCACCATGTAATTAGCAGCAATGTGTCAAGCTGTCATACAAGGCCCTACAATTGGCCATTGGACTGCCTACAAGATATAGCTGATAACCTTTCCAATTAAAGGAGTGCACACGGCTGGCCGATAATGATGCTGCTAATTACTTGTAGGAAAATTTGCAACAGATTAATAAAAAATAGTTGCTTAAGAAAGCTGTATACAATGAGACTTGATATCAAAAATACTACGACAAAATAGGTTTGGGGTTCATATACACTTTATACACAGTGAATAAGTATTTTTACTTGACCAGCAGTAACATGGGGGTCCAAACATTGGTCTTACATACAGGCCCTTTGTTGACTATTTTTTCAACCATGTTCAGTCAGTTTTGTAATTCACAAAGACTTGCCACACTATGTTATTGATTGATTGGGCAGGGCAGTTTTGGTCACCAATGGAAAAAAGACATAAAACAAAACCACATAATGATGAGCACTACTTTCCATATTCCATCTCAGGGCTATTTTAGAGTAAGTCCCAGAATACGATCATCAATTTACATACATTAAGAGGAAACTATTAATTTCCCCTTTAAGCAAATGTGGCAGAAGAAAACCCTGGATTTGCCAACAGGTCTTTCTCCTATGACTAATAATTTCTTGCATTCAGAAAATGCAAAGTAATGGAATTTTGGAAGACAAGTTTGCTGTGATTAAACCCTAATAATGGGCTTCTTTAGTTTGCTCCATTTTGGTCTGTTAAAAATATCATAAACTGATCAGCCATAACATTATGACCACAGGCCTAATAGGGAGTAGGTCCCCCTTTTGCCACCAAAACAGCTCTGACCCATTGAGGCATGGACTCCACTAAACCTTAAAAAGGTATGCTGTAGTATCTGGCACCAAGCCATCAGTACCAGATCCTTTAAGTCCTGTAAGTTGTGAGGTGGGGCCTGCATGGATCGGACTTGTTTTTCCAGCACATCCCACAGATGCTCGATTGGATTGAGAACTGGAGAATGTGAAGGCCAGGTCAACACCTCAATCCATTCTTAACCCCTTCGTGACGGGAGACGTACAGTGTACGTCTTGTCACTTTGTGCCTATATGACTGGCCACGTACACTGTACGTGACGAGTTATATCAGGCTTTGTAATGCCGGTATTTGCTGATTCTCAGCATTTAACATTCATTAATGTCTCGGTATTGAGGCATTAATTAATGAAATAATTAAGCTTTTTGTAAAAGCTTCTTCCTTTCATTAATGAAAGAATGAAGCCGTTACATGCAAATAGAGGACCGCAATTTGCGATCCCGTATTTGACAGCTCAAAATAGCAGAGAGGCAGCAGTGACTCACCTCACCTCTCTGCTATTTGTTTTGACAGCTCGAGAGCCCGATGTTTAGATACATTTCACTGAAAGGATACAATGTATCTTTTGAGTGAAATGTATCATTTCTGATCGTCTAGGCACGATCAAAGAGCTTTTAGTGAGATCTGAATCTGACTAAAGTCAGGATCAGTCTCTAAGGTTATTATTAGCTGTTCCTAAGTTTGGATCAGCCTAATAGCCAAAAATAAAATAAAAAAGTTAATTTATCAAGCTGTCATAGTGATTGCTTGATATAAACTGACAAGAAAAAAAAAAGTTTTTTTATTTTATTTTTATTTTTTTTACAAAGTGTAAAAAAATTAAAATAAAGTGTAAAACAAAATTAGGAAAATATAAATTATATATAAATATATTTTTTATACTATAATTAATATAAAAAAATTCTAAAAAAAAATAATAATAATCAAAACTTGTGAAAAAAGTGTTTTCTTCTAGTTTTTTTCCTCATTTTTTTTTATTTTATTCAAACTAAGTGAGGGGTTAGGTACACATATGTGATATAATTATATAGCCCTATCTGTCCTCTAAAAAACAATATATAATATGTGTGGGTACATTTAGTAAGAAAGTATATTACTGCTGTGGAAGAATCACACAGCAAAAATGTAAAAAATGTGTCAGTCATTTATGAACAGAACCTGAAAACTAGCTCAGTCATGAAGGGGTTAAACCATTGTTGCTGACTTGTAGAGCACATTATCCTGCTGAAAGAGTCCACTGACATCAGGGAATAACGTGTCGATTAAGAGGTGTACTTGGTCAGCAACAACGTTTAGGCCTGGTTCACACCTGAACGTTTTGTAGCGCTTTCAACGCTCGACGAACGCTCTACAAAACGCTCAAACATCTAAATCCCATTGTATTAAATGGGTCTGGTTCACACCTTGCCGTATTTCCGCCCGTCCGAACGCGATACAAAACGGCCTACGCCCAAAGAAGTACATGTACTTCTTTGGGGCGTTTTGTTTTGGTCTCGCGTTTCCATTGGGATACAGCCAAGTAGCCCTCGGAAACGGGCGTTTGTCGCGCGTTTTTTTACCGCGTATCGCGGTAAGAACGCACGACAAACGCGCATATTCAATACGCCTAGGTGTGAACCCAGCCTTAGGTAGGTGGTATGTATCAAAGTAAAATCCATATGAAAAGCAGGACCCAAGGTTTCCCGGCAGCACATTGCCCAAAGCATATAACTGCCTCAATCGGCTTGCCTTTTTCCCATAGTGCATCCTGGTGCCATCTCTTCCCCAGGTAAGCGATACGTGCGCACCCGGCCATCCACCTGATGTAAAAGGAAATGTGATTTGTCAGACCAGGACCCCTCCTTCGGTTGCTTCGATTGAGTTCTGATGCTCACATGCCCATTGTAGATGATTTTGGCAGTGGACACGGGACAGCAAGACTCCCCTGATGGGTCTAAAGCTACGCAGCACCATACGCAACAAACTGTGATGGACTGTGTGTTCAGATATCTTTCTTTCAGAATCAGCTTGAATTCTTTCAGCAATTTGAGCTACAGTAGCTCAAGTCTAGTGGATCAAACTATTTTTCTCTATAGTTTTCTGCTTTTTAACTTTTTTTTACAAATGTTTTTATTAAGTTATTCTTATTCTTTATTTCAATAGTGAACACCCTCGTCATGCTTTGTACCAGAAATGTTAGTGTGTTGAAAAAGATGAACATGTACAGAAAATACAATAATTACAGAAGGCAACATTACCCAAAGGAAGCTTCAATTTGAGATCAGACTGTCAGTTACCAAACCTTGAGTGCCCGCTGTTAGAAGACAGAACTTCAAACTACAGCTCTAATCAAATTTAACTGATTGGAGTACCCAAGTCCAATTACCCTCTTTGCAAGATGTCATTATCCTACTTTTTTCATCAAGCTCCTTGGTAGTTTAATCCATTCATTTATTAAAGGGATGACCATGTTAAATGTGCATTTTCTAAATCCTACCTTTAGCCTTTTTGTTTTTTTAGTTTTGAGGGTAGGGAACATCTGTCAGGCATTTTTATTGCTTTCTGAGTGATTTTCCCTCACTTTTTAACCCTGTGACAAGACTGCAATTAAAACCTCTAGCCTTTTTGCATCCTACTATTGCTGTCCCAATAAGAGAGCTTCACCTTCACTTCCTGCTCCTTTGATCCATCGCCTCCAACATGAAGCAAGGTGAATATACCCAACAAACTTACACACAATAAAAACCAGACAGAGGTTATTACTCTTCTCCATGCTATCCCAAAATGACCGGTAATGGATTTTAAACAGAATTCTATTTTTATTAGATGAAATGATGCATCTCCTACCACATTTTGGGAGCAATTTAGAAAAAAATCGAATGAACAAACTTATTCCAGCAACTCCAGCTAAATGCAGCATTCATGCTACACAGTTCAAATCCCCTACCACTACATACCTCTTCCATTGCTCCATTGTCCAGCTCTGATGCTCACATGCCCATTGTAGGCACTTTTGGCAGTGGACAAGGGTCAGCATAGGCACCCTGACCGCTCTGCGGCTACGCAGCCCCATACACAACAAACTGCGATGCTCTGTGTGTTCAATAACACAAATTTAATAAAAAGTGCTTTACTTGCACGCATCATCGAGTGCTGGTGACTTCTATTATGCTCTGTGTGTTCAAACACCTTTCTATCAGAACCAGAATAAACTTTTTCAGCAATCTGATCTACAGGAGCTCTTCTATTGGATTGGTCTACACGGGCAAGCCTTCCCTCTCCATGTGCATCAATGAGCCTTGGCCGCCCCATAACCCTGTCTTTAATTCATCGGTTTTCCTTCCTTGAACTACTTTTGGTGGGTCCTGACCACTGCAGACCAGGAACATCCCACAAGAGCTGCAGTTTTGGAGTTGCTTTGACCCAGGTGCCATTGTAATGTTATTCACTTCACCTCTCAATGCTGGATTAGTGTGATCCTAGTTCATTTTATTACTTCATTGCTGTGCTGTATGTGTATAGGCCAATGCCTTGGCTGGCGCTCGCGTAGAAAGTTTCTTGGGCAAACTCACCGGCCCAAGTGGCTCCGTCGGCTAACGAAGGGGGGGAAGAGTCTGGTGACGTCACGGACATAGACGTCACCGGATTCCTCCCCCCTTCCCTTCGTTAGCCGTCACGGACATAGACGTCACCGGACTCCTCCCCCTTCCCTTCGTTAACCGACGGAGCCACTAGGGGAAGGGGGGAGGAGTCCGGTGACGTCGATGTCCATGATCGCCGACGGGACTCCCGGAAGCCGGCGGAGAGGTGAGTTTTAATTAGCGATCAAAATAATTTTAATCGATCAAAAAGTTTAACGATTAATCGAGAAATTAGTCTTTCATTTCCACAGCCCTAGTATTTATATATGTCTTTTCTCTCTCTCTCTCTCTCTCTCTCTCTCTCGCTATACATATATTTAAATGCCATGATTTTATTTAGCCTAGCTTGAATGCTTTAAATACAGCAGTAATGAATTACAGCAGCTACCTGGAGTTGCCCTTTACCTTTGGTTGTGCTTTTAATCCTTTTACAGGGAGTACATTTTACTCAAAAGCGAGTTCTGAACTATATTAATATCCAGAAAGTACTTAGCCGACCTTTAATATGCATTCAGTTTCAGTGAAAAGGTCTAGAGGGATTTGCATCTGGTTGAAGCGTAGCACAACATAATTAGGAGGCTAGAAGCAGACTATTAAAGTAATCAGCGTCAGGTACTGTAGGAAAATTCAGCGAGCACATTTGCGTTTGTTTACCTTGAACTGGAAGAACGTAACAGATTATGCCAACAGTCGCCGAAGAATAAAGATCCCACCTAATGACCACACATGCCGGCGTATTAAGCACTTCTGTGCATCTGCAACAGCGTGGCCTTTGCATCTGATTCACCGAAGCTTAATTTAATTTTTCAAGGCACATTACTGAACAATAAATAAATAAATAAAACACACAGCCATACCTATCTGTGATCAGCCAGTGTAAAGAGGCTAATGTGTTGCTAGGCAACGTGACATCTGCAAAAGTAAAATAAATGTAGACAAGAAAATGGCTGCCTAAGCGCTCTCATCATTAGGTGATAATTTTTTTTTCTCTGGTTGCGCCTTGTAAGACCGTACATCTGACCATTGCATGGTCTGAATTTGTTTCAAAAGCGCATGTGTTCCTCGTGAAAAATAAACAGCTTTAAATGCCGGTGACCAAAAAAAGGCAAGGTTTAATGTGGACGAATGCAGTTGTTGAATATGTTTGGCTTACATACAGAATGCATGGTGAATGTCAGAAGCACAGCCGAGTCACAGTCAGGATTTCAAAGGCTGACCGACATGTGACATGACTGAACTTTGTTTAAGGATGTCAGAAAAAAAATAAATGTGGAAGAACGGTGCTCCCAGATTGCTGAGCATTCCAGCGCAATGACCTTTTTCTCTAAAAGCGAACAGTGAACTTTTTTTTGTTATCAAACTTAATTAAGCAGTTTTGAACATTAGAAGCTTAATACGCCACAAGAGGCCTGGCTGCCAACATTTTCTTGGACTGATTTCTAAGATCTGATGACTTACTATGCACAAGCTGAAAAAATAAAATTTGTGGGCAAGGAGCAGTTTTGTTGTTGTCTTCCAGCTGCAAAACTCCCTTTTCTAGGTGGATTTTCTCTTGAAACAGGTAAATGTGTTCCATTAACAACTGGGTACGGTACAAGTGCTTGAACAGGAATACGTGTAGGGAACTTGTGCATTTTTCACATAGATTAGCCCAATCATTTCAATGGGCTGCCCTACGAAGGAGAAACTTGGCAAAGAGCCTCATGCGTCTGACCTGTAAAATTTCAAATTTTTCACAGAAGTGTGCATCTTGCTTGCCATGTTTAGGGTGCCATTAACAACGAATGGTACCACATGCACTATTCACACTTGCTAGCATGTGAAAACGCGTACTGTTTTTGTGCATTTTCACATGTTTGTCACGTGTCTGCATAGGGCAGCCTTTTAATTTCAATGAGCTGCCCTATGTGCGACAAAGAAGCTCAAGCAGCTGTTGGAACAGCTTCCTGCATTTTGACAACACGCTTCTGGCATGTTTTTTTTGGGAAAAAAAGGGCATCTTGCTTGCTGCGTGTAGGGTGCTATTAACAATGAATGGCATTGCAATACTACCATAGCTCATTCCCCCCATGTTATAACTCTTTTAAAGAGATGCAAGTACAGAAAGATAGTTATTCATCTGCCAGAAATCCAGTGTGTTCCCAGCTCCATGCATGAACTGAAAAGATTGTCACGGCGCTGAAATCCCAAGCATTATCAGCTCTGTCTAATTCCCTCCTGCAGGCCTACAGACATCCCCTCTCTCGATCTCCATTACCTAACATGGAGGTGTTCTGTAGTCAATAAAAGAGAACTGTACAGAGCTGATAACACTGCTTGAGAATCTCAAAGCAACAGAGGCAGAGCGCACAGGAAGCTAGGGGTTTTCCCGATTCTGCACTACCACCAGCATACCTAGGGACATGTGCATGTATTGCAGAGATTTACCAAATACCACCGCCCCCCCAGGATATACACTCTAAGGACTGTTAAGGGACGACTTGCACTTGTCTTAAACACTCGCTAAGCAAAGCTTAATTTGCAGCCGAGCAGTAAACACTTGCACAGTGTAACTTCCTATGATCAGCCACCTATAGGAAAAGTGAAATGGTCTAGGCCTGTGTATATCAACTTAGAGCAGAACTATACCCTACTATCCTTTACAGCCAAGGAAGGTGCCATTTTACCTTCTATTTGGATTGCAGTTGCCATGGTGCTGCACATGTGATTAGCTAGGGCACTGGCCATTTGAGGGCTTGAAAGTTTAGTTGAGTGCTGAAATAAGCACATCATTGGCATTCCTTTAAAGCAACTGTTTTGGAGACAACTAAATTGGTGGGTGAAGTTCCGCTTTAAGTACCACTAACAGGCCAAGTTTGCAGGATTTTTCATTTATATAGGTAAATAAAACTGCCTTTCTGTGCTCTAAACCAGGTAAATACTGAAACCATGACCTGCGGGGGTCCTCCTGCTACAAGCAGAAGGAAGGGGCTAAAAAAAAGTTTCACTAATTTGAATCCGCTTTCCTTTGGGCTTAATAAATAAGGAAAAGGCCAATATGCGTTAACCTACAGCAACCAATCGGGTTACAATGGATTACTGCACTTTGCAATTCACCATAGCTCTCTGCACGGCTGCACTAGATACGCCTCCTTGTCTGTCCTTACTGGCTTTCCGTTTGGAGCTTTTAAAAGCGGATGATGAAACTATGTTTGTGTTACAGGTTAAACTCAATAATTACATCCATAAAACATATTAATTAGCTTGTGTACTTTGCCACATGTCTCCAACACGGGGAAACACAGTAGGGGTTGACGGTGGTCAAGAACACTCCAGTTGAGTTAAATCAGTCATTAGCTGGTGAATGTTTATGAATACTACATTGCTCATTTGTAAATTGCGACAAAGCAAAATAAGAACATTAGGTTGGGAAATTCGTAAACAGCACTCATTTATTCCTGCCAATATCATAGAAGCTGGAAATTGAATGCTAATGCTTTAGATAATCAGTGTACTTGGCATCAGAGATGATTTTAAATAAATAATAGTAATAATGAAAATTGCATAGGGAACAAATTACCCAGACAATAGTTGAAAACTGAGCAGTTCCGCAACCACAGGACATTTCAAACGTTTTAATTAGTGGCGGTGGAGTTTCATATAAATAACCAAGGGTGTTATACAGTTCAGCTGTTCTCACAAGGATTCAGACATTGCACTGTTGAAATCGAATGATATAGAATGATTTATATGATGTAACCCAGGAATTTAAACAATAGCACCCATTTAGGAAGCTTCAGCAAAGGCAACAAAGTGACGATGCCCATAGCAACCTGCTTTGGTTCTGCTTTCTAACCTGCTACAAAATAAGGACAGTTGGGTTCTAATTGGTTGCTCACTCTCTGGGCTAAGTATATACCGTTTATACAGGAGCCACCTTCTGTCCTCAACATTTTATTTGGGGTTATTTGAAAGTATGTATAAAAAAAAATAAACAAATGGTCAGGAATTCTTAATTGGGGGCATTACTACCCCTTGGTGGTATGGGAACTAAATTAAATGACATGGGTATAGGACACACATAAAACAAACAGGATTCTCCATAGTATTAAACCATAGTATTGAACTAAGATTGTTCAAACAGGATTCTCCATAGTATTTAAACAAAATTGTCACGGCGCTGAAATCCCAAGCGTTATCAGGTCCGTCTGATTCTCTCCTGCAGGCCTACACACATCCCCCTCTCCTGATCTCCATATCCTAATATGGAGGTGTTCTGTAGTCAATAAAGAAGAACTGATAAAACTGCTTGAGAATCTCAATGCAACAGATGCAGAGCACACTTGAAGTCAGCGGTTTTCCCGACTGCGCACTACCACCAGCATACCTACCACCAGCATACCTACGGACATATGCATGTATTGCAGAGATATAGCTAACTTTTCTCAGATGATCCTAGCTTCCATATTCAAAGTAAAACCTGGTTATTGACATGTTTCAAAGTCATACTGGTACCCAAGAGGACTGGTCATAAGGATGACCGACTGTCTGGGGAAGGTGGATAACGGTATAGACTGAGTAATCCATTAAGGGGACTAATTGTAAAAAGGCTAGGAATCTCAGGTCTAAGTAATTCTGCCAATGTGTGCATGCAACAACTGTTGCTTCTTCCATTGGACAGGTTGTAGAATCCTGTTTTTATTCCTATTTTTTTATGAAGAGGTAAACAGGTATATAGCCTATCGGAGACTTATCCACACATGCATTGATCCAGATCATACCTTCCAACTTTCACCGCAACGTTTAGGTTGAAAATGTATAGACATCTAGGTAACAATATCATCTTTGCGGGGCAACATATACAACTAAATAGGTGTACACAAGGAATCATTTAACAGTAACAGTGTTACCTAAACATTGCAAAGGCAGTGATGGTGGTGCAAGCATGGTCATAATTTGGAAAACACTGGATTAAAGCTAGGCTAAACTCTGGTCCTCAAGGCTGATTTAAAGCATACGTTTTGCTCAATACCAGATAGGTGTAAAGCTGAATAAATTACTAACCCATGTAGTAGACAACACTGTGGAAGTCTGTGAAAAGGTCTGAAGAACTTGCATGGGAGCAAGCGTTGTGGACGAGGCACTGCTGGACTAGAAGGCAGTTCTGATACGCAAGAAGCTGACTCACCAGTTACAAGTTCCCGTATTTCCTGGTCGTTCGTTTTTCTCAGTAGTCTAAGTAGTGCAGGGACCCCGCCAGCGTTCTTCACTGCTATTTTATTTTCATCAGTAGACTTGCCATAAACTAAGTTCCTTAAAGCACCACAGGCATTCTTCTGAACTTCCAGGACTTTGTTATCCAGCAGGTCTACCAGGTGCTTTATTCCTCCCTGTCTGCAAACCTAAAATGGAAGAAACATGGAAACGTTGGACAGAAAGCACATACAAAAAAAATTACCTGCTAAACATCAGCAATGAACATCATTCTAATGATGGGACACTTTAAAAGGGATGTATAGTGTTTACTACATATTTTCTTTAAGGTATAATTGCACACTGCAATACTACGTTTTTTATGTTTTCTACGTTAAACGTATATATATTTATATATATCTATATATATCTCCAGGAAAGGAAAATTACGGTAAGTATGTGATAACAATTTTCCGTTATATCTATATATAGATATATACATCTATCAATGGATAAAAGTAAAAGCTTGTTAATATTTTATACTCTCCGTTTGATTCAGTAAGTGGAGTATATTAGCATTGTATTTCTGTGGATACAGCGCAGAGAAAAGCCTGTCGTTTCCAGGACTGAAATTATTCACCACTGTAGTGACTGAACCCCTAATATGTTGTTCAGTAGGAAGTTTTATCCAGCCAAAGGCAGCTGAAAAGCAAGCAGCTTTTGCTGTGCTGTCTCTTCAGAAATGCCACAGTTCTCTGGGAATCCGTTGTTATAGATTACATGTTTATTTATAAAACAGGAATTGCTTACAATATATAAAAACAATCAAGCAGTGGTTTAAAAAAAAAAAAAACTTTAGTAAAATTTTGACCCAAAACCATTCTAGTTTTCCTTTAACAACTCTCCTTTGTAGTGCTTATAAATCATAATTTAAAAGAGAATTATATTCAAGGCTTCAATAACCATAAGAGCTGATCTAGGTAGCCATTGATGTTGAATGCGTTGCACCCACAGTGCTGCTGAGACACGTGTTCAAACGGAAAACGCAGCAAAGGCCTCCCTTGACTCGTTTTCCTGCAATGCTAACAGAACTCAAACGGACCTGCTGCCTACAAAGGAATGCAACACAAAGCTGGCCAAACGCAGCAGGTTCTCAACACGATACCACTAAAAGGAATGGAATTCTGCAGACTATGTTTACGGTGCTCTTCAAATGCAGGGAAACCAGGTCCATCTACACAGGCCTTTAGAAATGTACTTCACAGCATTCAAAGAACTCGCCCACTTTCAGAGTATTTATGTTTTGACTGGAATACTTTTCTAGCTACAAAGCAGATACAGAAGAATTAGTGGAGCTTACACACCTGAGCCCGATGACAAAACTGTTTTTGTTGTGCATAGTGCCATATGATCTAGGAGACCTCCCAGCACAATATGCAGGACGGAATAAAAGAAATATGGTTGTTGTGTACAACAAGGACAGTCCCCCTTTTCAGACTTCGCTAAAAAGCGCCAAATGCTTAATTTCCAAAGCAGCAGAATGTCTAATCTGGCAGCCATTATAACATGACTAATGCCAGTACAGATTCTGAATTACTGCATACAGCAGGAGGCATATTTTTCTCCCAAACAATAACAGTTTTTCCCTTCTGTTATTATATGACAGAGAAAAGATTGCTATCATTCAGGTAGATTGTAAAACTCAATGGAAGCACCAGAACAACTATTTTTCATTGACAGTTATTTTGTAAAGAGGCTATTGAGTGTCTCCCGTGCATTTTAAAAGCAGGGTATTTTTTTTGTAAAAAAATTGCTTGCTACTAAAAGATATCATTTTGGCGATCAGATAACCTACCGCTGTGACAAATAACTTTATCATGAGATTTCTAAGATTTAAACACGCCCAAAGTATAAAAGTGGAGCTGAAAATGCACTATACCTCAATGGAAACATTTTGTAAAATATAATGGAGCAAAAAAGTAAAGTGTAGCCAACAGTTATGGCAGATGCATTACAAAGAGGACAATAGAAAATGGGGAGTCTGATTGCTATGGGCAACAACTCCAATTCATTTGCTCCAATTTTAAATTCCACTTTTCAAATGTAAACAAACAAATTTCACAGGTCCATTGGAGCTTTTCTTAGAAAATCTTTTTTGGGAGATTCTATCTCTTTGTGTGTGGCCAATTGTCTTACTTCGAATTGTGCATCCAGGATAAAAAGCAAAGAGAAACAGGAAGGACAGCAGGAAAAACCCATTAGAGGATCTAACCCTTCTTCAATCAATCTATAATTAGAAAAATGTTCTGACTGGAGCTCCACTTTGCCAGTTAATATCTATGGCTCAACAGCCAATTTTTTTCCCAAAGGGAGATGATGCACAGGTTGACATAAAATGCAACTGCTCTGCCCCAGGGGTTTCTGTATTGTTCACTACTACACAAAACCCAGCTGGAGTTCATACCTCCCATCTGGAGGGACTTTCCCTCATTTAGAATCAAATCCCTCTGTGCCCCTTTCCTCCTCAGTTGTCCCTCTTTTTGGTCTGATATGCAGATATCTATGAAAAGTTTTATTGAACTACCAAAATGTTATTCTGCACTAAAACATTGATATCATCTCTTATCTAACTTGGCTTTCTATTTCAAAAATCGAATAGTAATGCTGAAAAATAAATCTGGGTTTAGCCAATCATGTTTATCATATAAATTCCTAACGGTTCACATAACTGGGGGCACGGAAGGAGTGTATCCAGTGATTAAACACATTGTGCTGGAAGGTGTTCCTCTTTCTCATCTCAGAAATTTGGGACTATGGGAGCATACTAACTGGGCACTGGCGGAAGGAGGGGACAGGCACGCTCCCTATCCAACCCATAAGGCAGCACTAGGTGTTTGTGCAACCATTTACCAGGTTTAAGCAGCGTCACTTCAGAAGCATTGCTAAACCTATGCATTTCAGAAAGTTGGAATATGCAACAGATTCACCAGAGGCTCCAAATGGCATTTTAAAAGGAGGATCACTGTAAAGCTTCAGGTACAATCCAACACCTATTGTGTCTACTATGCAGCAGCACTTTCAGGACATTTTTGGCCAATAAAGGTGTATTGTAAAGATTTGTCTACATTTAGGGGCAGCCATTTTAGGAAGCTGTACGCATGACAAGACAGCTAATGTCATGTGTTCATTTTAATGAACTATGGACACCACAGAAACAAAGCATATTGCACTTTAGTGACGTTATTAGAGCCAGAACAGTCTTGCTTCACTTCCCAACCCATAATACGATATTTTAAGATGTCACAATGACCAGGTGTCTGTGGCTCCTTAAGGAATAGAGTGTTCATGGTTAGACCTACCTCAATCTTGGTTTTATGGTCTCCGAAGCAGAGATGCTGCAAATAGGCGGCGGCATTTGCCTGCACAGATGGGAAGTGATGCTGTAGCATGTGAATGACCTCGGGCAATTCAGGGTCACGCCAAGCAAACTCTCTAGAGGAGGAAATGGAGAAACAGATTAATGAACACTTTTACGCAAAATCCAGAGTCTATGTGCAAGCTTTAATATTTAACTTTGTCATAGTGATTGTTTACAGCAATGAAGATACATCCAAGGCTATTGACATTTTTAAAGCAGATATCCAGACACAGGGTCAAAGATTGCAAACTAATTAAATCTGATAAAATTAAGTAGGGCATTTAGGGACTTGAATCTGAGTTTCAGGCAGATATAAAACACAAAAAGGAATGCAGGCATGTATTCATTAGTACATTAAAGATATGTTATACATACACTATTATGCACCTTATAAATACACTGCTAGCAGTGTAAGTTACTGCATTTGACTTGGTGATTGCACAGCAGAGCTCAGAATGGGGGAGGGAAAAGCAGCACCCGGAGCCACTCAGGTGTGCTGCAGTACAAGAAGCATGCCAATAGGAGGAGAGAACAGTGATAATGAGGTAAACTCATCAGTCTGCTGCTTCTTCTTTCACTGTCCAGTCATAAGCTGGGGGAGGGACAAAAGTTGTAAGTGTTACTTAACTGCAGCAGAAAAAAGTCAGGTCCCTTGGCCTGCCAGATAGGGTTGTAGGGCAGAGCTGTGCAAGTCTCTTGACTGGATGGAGAGAAATACAAATCCTTTGCCAGGTAACACAGCCCCCCTATAAGTATTTTATCTGTGTTTAGCAGTTTGCAGTAGTGACCCAAGGTAAACACACACTTGTGGCCAAAAGTAGTGGAAATCATCCACTTTTTTTTTCCAAAAGAATCTTTGTTATTGAATAAGTTGAACCTGGAACAAATATTTGACATCCACCATTCTTTAGATCAATGTCCATAAGGCAGACATTTTGCATTTGCTTTACGACTTATCATAATCCTTTTATAATAATAAAACAAATGAAAATAACATGAACATACCTGTTGCTACTCCTGACCTAATATTCTGTAGTCCTTTGGAGGTAACAATTGCAATCAAGTGCTTTCTGAAGCTCAGGAAAGATTTCTACAATTCTGAACTGGCTGTTTGCCCTACTCTTCTTGAGCAAACTGCACCAATTGTTTTAGGTTTGAAGGGCTCCTCCTTTCAACTGTGGGTTTTAGCTCCTTCTGGTGCACCTAAGAGACAGAGCTTTTCAACACTGGGCATTATGTTTTGCATCAGGATGCCTTGATATCCTTCTGATATCATGGTGCCCTGTGCAGAATCATGGCCCCCAGTGCAGGAGGCAGCACTGGGACACAACAGAATTATGGAGCCTCCTCTAGTAGTATGGAGGACTGGATGTTTTGGGTTTTTTAATAAGTTTTTTTTAAATTATAAACCTATAACTGTTGTGACTTACAAAAAAAAAAAAAAGCTCTAATTTTGTTTCCTCTACCCAAATGACAGTCCTACAGAAGGAATGTAATGTTCTGTAACATATACTTTGGCAAGCTCCTCTGGCTTTCTCTTCCTCTGTCTCCTATCATGAACGCCACTTTCATTCAGACAACTGATAGTTTAACTTGATATTGTGGTACACTGATCTTAGAAGTTAGCCAGGATTTGAAGTTTCCCTTGGCTCTATTTTTATTATTCATTCATCTGTCTATGCTCCTCTGGTGGTTACACCCAAATGTGTTCTCAGTACAGATGCACCGATACCAGTTCAGATACCAGTACCGATACTTGGCATTTTCATGAGAACTACCAGGGTTGCAGTGGTTGCAGCTGGGACCTGGCTCTGGCTCTCCACCACTGTCCTGAAATCATAAGTCGATATTGTTTTAGAAAAACAAAAATTTACCAGTACTTGTATCTGTGAGTAACTTGTACTTGAAAAAATGGTATTGGTGCATCCCTAATATTATATAATGTAACAAGGACACTCCACTGTAGTCCAGGTAAATCAAGTAGAATGCAGTTTATTAAAAGGACAAACACCAAATAGCCTGCAGCAGCAGCATAAGACAGTCCTTTATATGGCTTTCCTCATGAGCCCTCACTATGCTCTCCCAGCAGTGTCCCAGCGGTCCTAGGGTCACCGACCTTCCTGACCTCTCCCAGCCTTCCCTGGCTGTTCCACGTGTCCCACACGCACCTGAGTCTGCTGTGGCTTTGTGCTTCCTGCACCCACACAACTCCAACACTCCTCTGAGCACTGGGCTGGCTTTCTGATAAGTCTGCTCTCAGCCACCTGATTAGCCCAGGCTGGTCAATGGCAACACCTGGCCCCAGGACTGGAGATCTCATCCCACCCAGAGCTCTACGAAATCTCCAGAGCTCCAGATCCCAGCTGCAAATAGGAAAACCTGGAATAACCTGAAAAGCCAGGTTCTTCCTTATA
>NW_017306380.1:1617524-1619771 GCF_000935625.1 Nanorana parkeri | reverse complement strand
ATATATTAATTAAAAAAAATAATACATTGAAACAGATGTATAAATCCCAGGAGCTCCGTGTGCTCCTTACAAATGACAGCTGCCTCCTAACTTCTGAATTTTTCTCTAGTCTAGTCTTGGAGCTGGAAAAGTATCTGTACTTGTACCGAGTACGGTACTTGGTATCGGTGCATCCCTAGTTCTCAGGAAGATGTAACTATGTAACTATGTAGGTCTTCGTAGATAGTTTTGTAGCCTTTACTATGCTTGTATGTTACTTTCTTCCTTTACTCCTCAGACAACTTTCTTAATGACACGAGTGAGTACTTTTCTCCATTTAAAAAGGCCAAGTGACTGATCATGAGGGTTTAAAGACACCGGTAATGCCAATTAAAGGGAATAGTCTTAATTTGTAAGGTGTATTAGGAATTTGGTCCATTCTGTTTTTATTGGTTTATTTACAAGAATATGTTGTCATAAAGCAAAGAGTCTCCTCTATGGACTATGAAATTAATGGTGGATTCCATTTACTTGTTTCAGCTTCAACCTATTTCTCAGCAAATTCTTTGGCAAAAAGCTGGACCAATACTTTTGTGTGTGTGTTCTCGTTCCTTCCATCTATCTATCTATCTATCTATCTAAAATACCATATATAATACCAACACACCACATCAGACCGCTCATCTAGCTAACATAAGCTATAAATAAAATAATGGTTGGTTAATTAAGGCATTTAGCAGCAGCTAGACATGCAATGATGCTGGAATCCTTGTGACTAGCCAGACACGTATGATAAAGGTTGTGATCACTCCAAAAGTTATTTTATTATGGAAGAACAGTCATATGCTACACGCTGGTACAAACCATCAAAACTACTAACAAAGACACAGGTCATAGTTTTACCTTATTTTATCTTTGTAAATCTCACACACAGAGAATAAAATTATTACAAGTAAAGGGTTTAAGGGTGAAAAAAAGAAAACTTCCAGCTTGCAGAATGTTTTCTACGATCCAAAGGTTTATTCATTACTTTGCATTGCGCTTTTTCTCGAGAACGATCATTTGACACAACAAAGAGAACTGAAACAGGTGGAATTTGACTATAGTTTCTGCCATGACCTATCATTCTCTATGGATTGAAATAAATGTTTATTAATCCAACTGCAAATTTAAAGCCTGAAATCATCCAAATTCATAGTTCTTATTTCATGGCCGTCATTACACTGTCAGATCAGCTATTCAACCTGTATGTAGTTGGCCTTACTGAAAATCGAAATAAATATTTGTATTGATACATTTGTTTGGCGGTGCAAGTGTCTCTAAGCTGTATGCCCTTTATGCTGGTAGTTTTAAGTCTTTGACATACACACAGGTATATATTTATGCGACCCCCAGCCTCCCTCCCTTGAATCTCTTACAAGAAATTGGTCAGCCATTTTAAAAATGTTAAAGTAAAAGTGCAGCGGGTACCCAATGCAAAGTTTAAATGCTGTTTTTTTCCTGGGACACATAAAAAAAAAAAAAAACAAGCCATAGCACAACCCTTGCTCCCCCAGCAGCTGGCTCTCTCTAATTTCTTTCAGACATTCCTGTGTTAGGGTTGTGGGTGGCCCTCGATTGTCCTCACTTTAATGCAGGACCATTAATTCTGCATTAAAGGAGAACTATGAGGTGAGTGAAAATCACTCATCCTCATAGTTCGAGCCGACATGTGACAATTAAACTGTCACGGCTCAATAGATCGGGAAGTGAGCGAACACATACAGTCCCTCGCTCACTTCTCTATCATCTCCCTGCAGAGAGCAGCGATTGTCAGTCACGACTCCCTGCAGGGATTCCTCCTCCCCTCTCTGATCCTCCAGTGCTGACTGGAGTAACAGATGGGGAGGGGGCGGGTACAGCTGGCGATATACTGAGCTTTGGGCCACGGGAGGACGCTAGTATATGTCTTCCCGTGACCCTTAAGAGAACAATGGGGGAAAACACTTACTCTATAGTTCTTTAAGCTTGATCATGTCAGAGTTGCGACTGCCGGCCAGAGCACCCAAGAGAAGAGGCTTCAGGGGACTGGTCGTATGGAAGGTGGAAGCCTGCAGCAGCAAGGTCTATCGTTAAGTAAAAAAGTGTTTTTTTAAAGGTACCTGGGAACCCCACTGCAAGGGTTGATTTTTAATGTCCTGGAAGTTTAGCATTAACTTTGGAGAGTTGGAAACTAAAGATGGCCTTACATTGTTATATTTTTTTATTTAAAGTGCGAGCTGAATGGGA
>NW_017306380.1:1610395-1617035 GCF_000935625.1 Nanorana parkeri | reverse complement strand
ATATATTGTATTGTGCTTTTATATTTGGACAGTTGTGCTGCTGTCAGAATATCTGAACAGCAACGGTAGAAGGTTGGCTGCAGTTAATGTTTGCCTGAAAATCTTCTGATTGTCTGATCAAAAGGATGCCAGACGCAAACAGGGCTACCCACTGAGCGAATTTTGGACGGTTAATCAAGAATCGTCTGGAATTCACACAGTGTATGGCCTGCTTAAGGATAGACTTAAGCCCGCGCCTCCCAGCCTTGATAAGATCTTTTAAAACACAATGAAGAGAATATACTGAGACTGGAGCAAGCAAAATCTGAGCAAATCTGAGTGGAGAGGGAGGCTGAAGGGACTGGTCTAAGAGCAAGCTGGGATCGTAGCTCGGGTGAGTATAGCTTTGTTATTTTATCTCCCTACACAAAACAAGCTCTTTACCCATGCAGTGCAGAGGTAGCCCCATTGCAAGGGTTAAGATTTGATTTGCCTGGAGTTCTGCTTCAACTGAACAAGCTGAGGATAGAAAGCTGACCGGTTACTATGCACAGCTGCTCCAGATTCTGTCTGCTCCAGTTTTACTAAATTCCCTCCTCAATCTTTTAAACAAAAGATCTTACTATAAACTGGGGATGCACCGATACTAGTATCGTTATTGGTGCCTAAGCTGAGTATTTGGGCGAGTACTCGTACTCGCCCAAATGCTCTGATGCCTAGCCCGATACTTCCGGTATCAGGAAGCCGGCTCCATGCTCTCTCGTCACTAGGTGACGAGAAAGCATGAAGCCGGCTTTCTAGCCACTCAGGAAGCCGGGCGCCATCTAATGACGTGGCGCCAGGCTTTCTGATTGGCCGTGAAGCCGGCTTTATGCTCCATTGTCACCTCATGATGAGGGAGCATGAAGCTAGCTTTCCGGGGCCAGTCAGGAAGCCGGGCGACATGTCATTACACAGCGCCTGGCTTCCTGATTGGCCAGAAGGCTGGCTCCATGCTTTCTCATCACCAGGTGACGAGAAGCATGGGAATGGCTTCCCTGCTAATCGGGAAACCGGGTGGTGAGACTTTACACGCTGCCCGGCTAATCAGGAAGCCAGGTTACACACTGCCTGGCTTCCTGAATCGGACTCCCGGTACTCGGTATCGCGAGTACCGAAAAACAAATATCGATACTCGATACCGAAATACCGGTATTGGTGCATCCGTACTATAAACCATAATCATCTACTGAAATGACTGTCATCATATAACTAATATGCCAGATAAAATCAAAACTTTGTTTCCGGCTTTATGGAATTGTACATGTGTATTCAACGCAATGGTTCAAAACAGAAACCCCATGAATATGGTAGGTATTGTCTATGAGCTCTCACAGACCTGTGAATGACTTTTACAGCTTTAAAACATAAAATATATATGGAATTAACCGATTCAGGCCCAAGGCTTCAGATAACAAAAATTGAACTCTGGGATGTAAAGCACCCAATAGCAGGGGTGTATCTACTGCAAGGCAAACTAGGCATTTGCCTAGGGCGGCACTTTTTAGGGGGGCGCCAAAAAATGCTGCCCCAAACCAGTTAGGTAAGAGAAAAAAAAAAATTATAGTATAAATTATTCATAAATTACTGCCAGTACTCCTGGACCTGGTGCATGGACCAACATGTCAACCTATGCCGCCTACTCCAACATATATGCCGGCTGCAGCTCCTTCCTCTTCCTGGTCAACATGCTGTGCAATGTATTGGTGTGTGTGTGACTTTCATCCGGATGCACAGGCAAAACATGCGCCGGACCTCCCTGGGAAACCAGCACCCAAATCTCTGACTTCAGGCAGAGGAGGAGCTTCTGCAGGACCCCAGGGCTGAGATCCAGATGGTCTTCTTCTCATCTGCACCTCCGGGGTGTTGAGTCCAGGGAAGCGGAGCAAGCTACAGAGCCCAGCAGCCAAGGCAGAAGATTGGTAACTGCAGAATTGGAGGGCCCAGCATATTAAGGCAGACGATCGGTGTTGCAGCTGCAGAACTAGAGACTAGCACAGCACAGCATGGCAGGGCGGGAGAGAATGGTTATTGTAGCTGCAGAACTAGGGAGCCCATCAAGCCAGGAATGGAGAAGGTGGCTATTGCAAAGGTAGATACACCGTGTGCGCTGAATCCCGCGACTGACGGGTTTTGCAAAATGTCTTAAACAGGACTAGTTTAGGGATGGGGGGCTGCTCGGGTTTAGTCTTGCCTAGGGTAGCACAAAACCAAAAATACACCACTGCCCAATAGGTTCATTTGGTTAACATATTCATTCCTAGGTGGCAGTTTGAAGTTTTGGGGTAATTCCATAGGATATGGCATATTTTGCAATTCCTTTTTAAAGAGGAAAATCGAATACAAGACCATCTAGAAGCTGGCTTTCATTTTCTAAATTACACTAGAAAATGTGGTTAGTATCTAACTGGCTGCAGCTTTTATAGAAGAGACATATGAGATTGAGTTTGTCCTGGCAGTGAAGCCTTTGCTGTCAGTCTGAACGCTTTATATTACACTGTGATTCTATTTAGCTGACAAAGCCCCTCTCCCAGCAAACACGTTACAAAGTAAGCTTACAAAGCAAATCCAATCACAAAGCATCACACAACATTAAACAATGGAAATAAATCATCTCCTTACACAAAATGTACAGCACTATTAGGTGTCATAGCACAGCGAATATCAAAAATCAATATGGTGCTAATCACATTATGCCAGAAGTACTCACAAAGATGAAAGAATAGTATGCAGTATGGCTGCAGGCTGACAGCAGTTTTAGATTTTTACCAAATAAGCCAAGGGAAATAAAATGGGCAGGTCAATACGAACACACCAACTCGGCATAAGGCATTTAAATTAACAGAATTGTATTTAAACATCGGATCATATTAATGTATGTGACCTTATTAAAGTGGACCTTTACCCCCTTTGACTAAAAATTACATCAGCATACAGCTCTGCGTGCTAAGAAATCATTTCACATTAGCTAAACATTTTGTTATTTTACTTGCAAATTTTTTCCCCACTTCCTGGTCCAGTTTGGCACAAATTATGTAATCATGTCCAAGGGATGCATCCTGGGAAAGTTACCTCAGCAGAGCATTGCTGGGAAACCTCATCAGTAATCTCATGAGATCTCCGGGAAAGCCATTTTCCTCCACTGTGATGTGAATGGTCACATGACCTAGTTACATGTGCCAGCTTTCCAGGAACTAAAAGGAAATCTAGTAACCTGCCCTTAGTTAAAATTACCACTTTGATGTGTATGTGTTTGTAGATTGTCATTACTAAACATTTCTAAAGGTGCTTCTGTTGTTATTTTGAAGGTATGGGTGAAGTTACTCTTTAAAGGACAGGTGCACTTTATCAAATTCCTCACACTCTTTGAAAATGGGTATTCAGTATGACCTTACATTTCCTTGTACAATACAAAAAAAAAAAAATCAGGTAGAAAAATTGGTCATAGAGTTGTTGTTACATTAACAGGCTCATACAGACACAGCTAAACATGGACTGGGCATCTAAACTCCAATGACCTCTGGTCACAGAAGGAAGGATCACACCTCCATTACAATAATAAAGACTCCTACGACTCCTGATAAAGACACCTACGATAAACTGGCTTGCCTTTAATGGAGAATTAAATCACAAGTGAAAAATCAGTATTCAGAGACTATAGGGCCTCCAGGAACGTTTTGCCTTAACGTGCAAGTATGTAAAGCATATAAGCACATTATGGCACACTTGCCTAGCAAAGTGACCTCTTCTAGCTTTGTGATTTCCGTGCTCCAGTCCATAGCTGGCACTTCCACCTTCATCTGGTCCTCGGACATGCCAGGATGACATAACCTCCACGCATGCACACGGGAGTTACTTCATCCCGGCAGAAAATAATGCAGAAACTGTACACTGAGCTCGGCATCGATGCTAAGTGTACACTCAGAAAATGATAACACTGAGAGGTAAGAAGCATTTATGACAAAAGACGCACAGAGATTATAGCAAACACTGCAAATAAAACATTCATATTTACCACTTGGATCCAAGAGCTTCAAGCTTTGTGAAGTCTCTCTGTGCATCTGCTATGCTAACAATAAACCTAAACAACAGATACATTCCCTCCCTACCTATTTCCTAGCAAAGACGACAACCACTTAGACTAATTCATGTAGACTGCCAAAAAGCAGCGTCAGTGCTGGGCTTTCTTAAAAAAAAAAAGCACAACATGCTTTTTAAAAATAAATATCATGAAAACTAGGGATGCACCAATACCAGTTCAGATACCAGTGCCGATACTTGGCATTTTCATGAGAACTACCAGGGTTGCAGTGGTTGCAGCTGGGACCCAGTTCTGGTGCTCCAACACTGTCCTGGAATCATTAGTCTGTATTGTTTTAGAAAAACTGTCACATGACAACAAAAATGTATCAGTACTTGTACTTGCAAAAATGGTATCGATTAATCCCTTTATTTATATTTATAAAAGCAAATCATACATTAAAACAGAGATGTACAAATCCCAGGAGCTCCAGTCTAGTCTTGGAGCTCGAAAAGTATCTGTACTTGTACCGAGTACGGTACTTGGTATCGGGGCATCCCTAATGAAAACACCTATGATAGACTAATAATTTTTAAAATAAAGATACTCTGCAAAGTAAATACAAAATCTTAACTTTCCAACACTATACTCAATCTGAATACCTACTATTTTCTTTTAAAGATCAAGATGTGAGTAATAGGGCACCATGCTTGTTTTTAGCACTCGGGTTCTAGGGTACGGAGTGTGCACACCAAATGGTTCCAGTTGGTATGTTTTCACCATAATGGCTAGAACTTAAAATCATACTGATAGCTTAACTGTTTTCCAACCAAACTGACCCCAGTGTAGGAGTGTAGTATGGATGTTAGATTGTAAACCCCCTTATGGACTGGGACTTGTGTCGATGGATCAACACTCTCTGTGTAGGCCTGTAGAATGATGGCACAATACATTAATACAAATAATAAAACAATTAATCATCTGTAATTTAATTCTACTTTATCCTTTTTTCCTACTCAGCTTTCTTTCTTTTCTTATTACTCTGGCCGACTAGACAACATCACCATTCATTGTAAAGCAACAATAAGAAACGAAGAAAAACATGAGCTAGTAAAGGTTTTGAACTCTGAGGGTTACCTGACAATATGCCAGCGCCTTGCTGGAACATGAAATGAATACATCACGCAGCTCCTTTCGGGAGACTACCAGGCTTTCCTGGGACAAGGGACAACTGCCAGTGCCAAACAAATTACCAGCTCAGGTAAACCAACAAGTACAGCAAATACTTTACTGTACACTCATAACACATGACGGTGTTATATTTATTTATAGAACAGATTTGCATGACAACAGGGAGGATTTTTCTAAAGACTGGTAGGAGGCTACCAGCTGTAAAAGGAAATGTGTACTTGGATAAATACTGGGCCACCATCGATGGCCCCTTTTTAAAAAATGTCAGTTGCCTGCCTGGGATGTTGAGTCTCTAGCTATAAAGCTTCCTGAGTCAGTAACTTGGAACACGTATGCAGCATGCTTGTTTCAGGTAAAAATAAAAACAAAAAAACAACAAAGTATTGAACCCACAGAGCCATTAACCTAGCATTTTCATAATATATACAGGTGAAACTTGATTAGAATATCGTGCAAAAGTTAATTTATTTCACTAATGCAACTTAAAAGGTGAAACTAATATATGAGATAGACTCATTACATGCAAAGCATGATAGTTCAAGCCGTGATTTGTCATAATTGTGATGATTATGGCTTACAGCTCATGAAAACCCCAAATCCACAATCTCAGAAAATTAGAATATTGTGAAAAGGTGCAATATTCTAGGCTCAAAGTGTCCCACTCTAATCAGCTAATTAAGCCATAACACCTGCAAAGGGTTCCTGAGCCTTTAAATGGTCTCTCAGTCTGGTTCAGTAGGAATCACAATCATGGGAAAGACTGCTGACCTGACAGTTGTGCAGAAAACCATCATTGACACCCTCCATAAGGAGGGAAAGCCTCAAAAGGTAATTGCAAAAGAAGTTGGATGTTCCCAAAGTGCTGTATCAAAGCACATTAATAGAAAGTTATGTGGAAGGGAAAAGTGTGGAAGAAAAAGGTGCACAAGCAGCAGGGATGACCGCAGCCTGGAGAGGATTGTCAGGAAAAGGCCATTCAAAAGTGTTGGGGACTTTCACAAGGAGTGGACTGAGGCTGGAGTCAGTGCATCAAGAGCCACCACATACAGACGGATCCTGGACATGGGCTTCAAATGTCGCATTCCTCTCGTCAAGCCACTCCTGAACAATTCCAGAAGCGTCTTAGCTGGGCAAAAGAAAAACAGACCTGGTCTGTTGCTAAGTGATCCAAAGTCCTCTTTTCTGATGAGAGCAAATTTTGGATCTCATTTGGAAACCAAGGACCCAGAGTATGGAGGAAGAATGGAGAGGCACACACTGCAAGATGCTTGAAGTCCAGTGTGAAGTTTCCACAGTCTGTGTTGATTTGGGGAGCCATGTCATCTGCTAGTGTTGGTCCACTGTGCTTCATTAAGTCCAGGGTCAACGCAGCTCTATGGGGATGCTGACTTCCTTTTCAAGCAGGACTTT
>NW_017306380.1:1586039-1610274 GCF_000935625.1 Nanorana parkeri | reverse complement strand
GTATCACTTACTTGAGAAGGCTCGGACCACAAATATATATATATATATATACACACACACACACAGTTGTGTGAAAAAGAAGGTACACCCTCTTTGAATTCTATGGTTTTAATACACACACACACACACACATACATACATAGTGCAATATAAATGGGTAAGCCATATTAGTCCAGTAGACGAGATGTAAAAAAAAAACAAAAAAACCTAGTATTGCAGTGTGCAATGATACCATTCTTATTGGACTAACAAAATAAATAAAAAGACAAGCTTTCGAGAGTGAACCTCTCTTCAGGTCAGAAGCAAATGGTATATTAAATTAGGGATGCACCGTTACCATTTTTTTCAAGTACTGATACTTGTCTAAGTACACACAAGTACTGATACATTTTTGTTTATTGTCATATGACAGTTTTCCTAAAACAATACAGACTAATGATTTCATGACAGTGGTGGAGTGCCAGAGCCAGGTCCCAGCTGCAACCGCTGAAACCCTGGTAGTTCTCGTGAAAATGCCAAGTATCGGCACTGGTATCTGAACATCCCTAGTTTTAAGTATAAGAACAGAATACAAAATCATTTGTCCTTAGCAGGTCTTAGAATGAGGTAACTACAACCTCAGATGAACAACACCACATGGCATATTGCCATTATTTTACAAACCTAAAGCCAAAGTGGAGAAGCCATGTGTGAAAAACTTTAGCTGGAAGAAAATCTCCACTTAACAGCTGTTACTCAAAGTGTCCCCAGCGGGACTCGCCTCTTTTGTTGACGACAACCATAACATTTTGGATTTCCCATTCCACTCTCTACTAGTGACAATGGTCATTAGGTCAAATAGAGAGGGTGAATCCTCCCAGCAGGGACATAGGTAGCAATAAAACCCTGACAGGTGTTCTAACCCTTTCACACAAGCCTAAACTAAACAAACAAGAGACTCTTGGCTTTAGATGTACTTAAAGCACTCAAGGGAAAAGATCTGTGATAAATGGCCTTTTTCTGTCCATTGTAAGTTAAAACTGGAGTTTAAAAAGAAGGCCGCTCTGCAGGGGAATGAAGTGAAAAAACAAAGGTCTGACATTTTTATTTTTGTGAAACTGCCAACTGTAACAAGGTTTAAAAAACTTAGAATACTTGAAGTTATACACTGTAAAAAATGTCAGACATTCAGGTGGGGCTGCCAGAAAGGGAAGATAAAAACAATGACCATCACATTTCATCAAAGGAACAAATATTACCGAGTATTTGGGTGTTGATATAATTTCCATTTCTAACAGATCAGAGGCAGGAGATTCTCCCTTATAGGACAGACAGCAACATATGCTGCTTTATACAGGATAACAGTGGTGGGCCACACTCACAAGAGAACATTTGCCTATTACATCTGCAATGCAGCAAGGCAAAACCCAAATCTGTCATCAAGCCTCATGCACACACAACGCAAGAGCAAAATTGTATATTGCGTATATGCGCGTATGTGTACGCACGTATATGCGTCCACTGTATGCAACAGAATGCATCATTCTTAATAGAAATTTTAATGCACTGTATGCGCGTACACACACAATGCGCGTACGCACGTAAAATACGCAGAAATACGGAGCCTGGACGCATCTTAGGTCCCTTTTTTTGTGCATCTTTATGACTCCATACGCAGCTAAGTGTATGGAGCCATTTATTTGCATATGGGAAAATATGCTGTGCGCATCTATATGCAGCGTATTTTACGGCAGTGTGAATGAGGCCTTAGGATGCCATAGGGAAATGTAAACAATTATATAAAAGTACGAGTAATATAACCGCAGGGAATGCAAATGTTACGGGGTAAATGTGCAAGTGACACTTCCCTTTACCTAGCAGCTCTGTACTCACTTTGCAGTCGGTACATAAGGAAGCAGCAATTTTCTTTCAGACCTTTTAGGCCTGTTTGAGCTTACATAACCTTCAAAAAAGGTAAAAGTTTACCCAAGGTTATTCAAAGTAGTCACCAAAAGGCTGAAGAAAATAAAATGACAAATGGGGGGGCGGTTAAATTTGAAGCTGCCTATAGACACGAGACGACCGTTGCTTAAACTGACCCTTTTCTCCACGATCACTCAATGCCCATGAGGAAAGCAGCTGGACACCCACTTTGGATCACCAATTGGGCCGGTAGGTAAACTTGTCCATACAACTTTATTGTTTCCCTACAAAAGGTACCTGCCTTCCCCAGTCTATTCCATTGACAAAAACATAAGATTGACATGTGGCCAAGCAGAATATTTCTATTTATGGAGTTCTCTGCCCTCATAATTGCAGGAGAGTGATCAGATCAGGGCTACAAAACAAACTGCTCTCATATGAATACAGCCAGTACACATCTAGAAGAAGCAGTGGAAGTAGCCAGCAACTGTAAAACCATTATACTGGTGTGAGAGCCTTCTGCCACCCATTGCACTTACATTTAAAACTCAACTTCTACCTTGTATAATAAAAGGGTGGATTATTTTAAACTATAGTATATACCAGTAATGTTTTCCTACTGAAAAACTATGGCATGAAAGTACAAACCTTTCTTTAGCACAAAAATGTATCCACTACCAGAGATTACAAAACTGAACAACACAATTCATAAAAAAATATATAAAAAAAATCTTCAGAACACATTTTCTAAATAAAAGGCAAAACCTCATTATGAACATCTGACCCTATTTCCACAAAAATGATGGTTTCACCCATGCCATCTACTTACCTGGGATCTTTCTGGATGCTGTCAATAGACGGTGACCTTGTTGTTCCATCATCAGCCGGGGCCCCGTGTGGCATCCTGTTGTAGTTGCTTTCGGATACCCGGAACGGCATTGATCTGAATGGCTCTGCATAGGTAGCTGCAGTGTTGAGAGCATAATTATTTCTTTGGTATGTAAGAGTGTTACGCTGACTCAATGTCCTTTGAAGATTACCCGACCCTAGCAAAACAAAACACAAAATCATGCCTGCTCTCCTCAAATAAGACACCTGCTGTGATTGTTACAGGAACGTAAAAACTCCATAAAAAGTGGACAGTATTAAGACAAGATGGTGAAGGTGACAGTTATTCAGAAACATTTAACATTAATCTGACATGAACTGCATCTCCGCAGCTGACAGAGTGACAGCGGGAGAGCTGCAGGATGCAAAGGCTTACTCCAATTAATTAAGGAACATTGGATTAATCGACTAATGGAGTGAGGTCATTGTAGCATGCAGACACAGACACAGACACAGCACAAGTCTTATTTGGTAAATATGAGTAATGAATTCAAACTGAGAAAAGTGTAGCCATCATCCATAGAAACCAACCAGAGGCTTAGTTTGAATTTCCGACTTGAAAATAAAGCTTCAAACAGAAGCCAACTTATTGGTATGGGAATCACAGTTTCCTCCAGTTATCGTCCATCAGGTATGATCGACATTGAACATTTTACCTCCAGGCTCCATATTTCTATCAATGCTCATAGTTTACCAGATCCTCCCACAATGCTACGTAAATGCTTTTCACACATCAAGAGTTGTCTGCTAGACAGTGTTTTAAAAACAAAGAAAATACGTTTACACTTTCCTCAACTACAAAACAAAGGCAAACATTTGTTTAACGTAAACTTGTCGCAAAGACGGTCAATTCAAACTGACCATACAATAAAAATAAAAAAACCTTTGTGGAGAACTCAATTTAAAATGACCAGTAGATCGATATTAAGACAGCTTAGGGTTTTTTGTTTGGTTTTTATGTGCAAATGCTTGTAAAATTGGAGCTTGGCTCTGCCCTTGCCATCTCCTGGGTATACCTACCTCCCTTGAACGAAGGCTTTTTGAAGATTTTTTTTTTATGCGTTTGTGATTGTGAGTTGCGGAATGGAAGATCATGCTATGTCGTTAACTAAAAAAATTATTTATAGTTCGAGTGCTCAAGATCCATAGACAGTCCGCTTAAGCTGGACATACACTGTTATATATTATTCATTCAACCTGTGGGCTGAACAAAAAAAATATAACAAATTCGTCCACCCATGCTGTTTAGTGTGGATAGACGAATATCCCGATGTGTCCTTTGTATTAGGACAGCTGCAGGTGTGCCGCAATCAGAACACCTGATTGGCTGCTGTCACTGTTGGCCCAAAAATATTCCATCCTCTGATTTTCTGATCGAAGGATGCTGGACAGAAGGGTGGAGACATGGCCACCCACTAAACGAATTTCAGCTGGTTTATCAAGAACCGGCCAAATTCGAAGAGTGCATGGCCAGCTTTCGTGACTCTCACTGCGCTTTCCTATAGCAGACCTAAATACTCCCCTGAAATCTATTCTTTATTCTGATCTGCTAATAAAAGCTTTCTGCTACCTTCCTGAAACAGTCCTGCTTTGGCATTATCTATGTATTGCAAATGAGTTAGCTGTCACTAGGAAGTTAAAGTGACGCGGCCACAAGAGAAGCACAAGGCTTCCACTGCTGGCCTCCTAAAGAAAACGTTATTTTCACTTACAGACCCAGGACAAGCATACTCTATGTAAATGAGTTCCTTATCTCTTCACTTCAGGTCAGCAGTTTAGAAGGCACTAAAGTCAAAGCATCAGCATGACAGCCAGAAAATTAAAGGCAACATTTAGCAATGGCAGTCTACATGATTTTCAGACAACAAAACTACTTTAAAAATGTACATGTAAAACCTGATGCATAATTGCTTATAAACCACCAAAATTAAACAGATTAAAGGGAAATTTATCAAAACTGGAGCAGACAAAATCTGGAGCAGCTGTGCATGGCAACCAATCAGATTCTCTCATTCATTTTCAAATCTTTACTGAACAGAAGCGAGAAGCTGATTGGTTGCCGTGCACAGCTCCTTCATTTTGTCTGCTCCAGTTTTGATAAATTCCCCCTATATATTTGCACAGGTTTGCTTCAAATGTATCAGTTTCTTTCCGCAATCCACTAGCGCAATGGGAGATTAACTCACTTTTACTAAAAGGGCAACCTTCTTCTGAAAAAAACATGTCGGTCACCGATCAGGAACAAGTACCCAAAAAGTGAAGTCAGAATTTCTGATATGAATGCTCGTTACGGATCAGTGAAAGCATTTAAGCCACTGCAGTAGCATGACAGCCAGGAATTAGTCAATTCAAGTGGATATTAGCAATGGTTCTGTTATGACAGCCAAACTGCTAAATATGAAGATGAAATACCTTTATGAACTGTTTTTACCAACCAAAATAATTATGTTCAAAAATTTTGTGATTGCAACACCTCTGCTATACAGAGTAGCCAGAAATTGTACATTACTATTTCTGTTCCTGCTTTGCAGCTTCCTGGGTCCCCTGATTACTAAGAGTTTCATTACCCTAGGCTGCCTTATTTCTGCAAACTCCCTAAACACCTCCCTGCCCGCTATCAGTTCCTGCAAAGAGTTTGGCTGACCATTGCCACCTGGCTCTGCCTATCTAGAGTCAGGGTCAGCTGTACCTGCCCCTTCCCCCATCTGTTCCGCAAGTCAGCACTGGAGGATTGGAGGATTGGAGGATTGGAGAGGGGCGGGGAATCTTTGCGGGGACCCGTGAGCGACAGTCACGGCTCTCTGCAAGGACAGGATCAAGAAGTGAGCGAGCGACTGTATGTGTTCGCTCACTTCCCGATCTATTGAGCCAACGTGTGACAGTTTAATTGTCACACGTTGGCTCGAACTATGAGGCTGAGTGAAAATCACTCACCTCATAGTTCTCCTTTAAGTTGTCTTGCTTAAGTTTAGTTTTAAGTGTATATAAAGCCTAACAATAAATGTCTTTCATTTACCTTTCCAGTCTGTCACATATATTAGTGAAATCATTTTATTATGTAGGTGAAAAAAAAGCAGCCAACACAATTAAGGAATGGTAAGCTGCAATATATAGTTTTGTACTTGAGTTTAGATATGATTTCAGGTAGCCATACTTGCAATACTAATTTTTGTATTTTCTTTTACTTGAATAAAATAACTAGGACCAAAGGGTGTTCTATATTTTTGTGGAGTTCCAGATGATTAAATTGGCCCCACAGTGTGTCACTGTATCACTTTAGCATATGCATTAGACATTTAAAATCACAAAAAGACAATATTGGGGGAAAAAAGTAATTGAACATAAATAATTGCTATTTTCCACTCTTATTTCTAACTATGACCACTATTAAGCCCCATAACAATTGTTATATATCAATATATATTTAAACTGTACTGTTAAAATTCTGAATTCACAATATGTAAAAGCTATAGACCCGTTTACTTGACATAGGAATGGGCTTGGTCCTATCAATTATCTTTATAAATGCCCCAAAATTCTATCTTCTGGTGCCTCCTGTACCCCTATATTGGTCATTTAGGTCAGCTATTACAATAGGAGGGCAGGTTGTTCATGGAGACGTTAAAAAGTCAACTTTAGCCCAGACTATGGACAATTAAAGTATTTACATATTCTTAACAAGCACTTAAAGTGTGCTAGGCAGCCCAATTTAAATTAAATAGGCAGTACCACACCTCAATGCATGAAAATTTAGTGCCTGCTGTTTTTTTGCAGCACACCACAGATGTACTGTGGTCCATTGCAGTGTAGGTGTGTTGTAAAGGTGTGCTGGGGTGCCATTCAAAATGAATGGCACTGCAATCGATCGCTTCAGTGTTGCAATATGTGTAACTTGTATGTTGCCTTCTTTTTCTTTTTGTATTGGTGTGAAAAATTAAATAAATTTTTTTAAAGAATGAATGGTACTGCAACGCACCAATGTATGAATGGTGCGTTACCACATATTACCACTTGAATTAACAAGACCTAACCGCTTAAATTTGAAGTCTGCCAAACCTTTCTGCCTTAGAAAATAAGAGGTGAGGAGCTGTGATTTCAGTGCCTCTGTAGTGACCTTTGGAGGATGAAGTTCTCCACAGTGCTTAAAGCTACAGGTCAGGGTTATTTTAAAGTGCTTTTATTGTATACACACTATGTAACTGTGTTATTGTTCATAATTTGGAAACAGGTGTACTTTCAAATTATTCAAGCAGCAGTTAATAAGCTTTTGCAAAATTACAGGTTTAATTTAAGCCTTTATAGGTCAGAATGCATCACACACAAAAGTGATAATGACCGAGAGCAGGCAACCACTAAAAACGTGACGTGGAGAGGTAAGACAGTAATAGGTTAAGCTTTTGACCCTTTACTGTAACGTCACATTATGATAGCACCACAGCTAGTGCTGACAGGCATGTTACACCAGCACACCTAATGGATGTTTAATAAGGAAGGTTATTTGCATGAGGTCAGTGAGGCTAATAGGAGGCCTGTCTCAGACAAGACACAAGATAGACCGGGCTGCGAACACGAGCCATTTATAGAGTTCACACGCACAGAATGGTCAAGGATCAGAACGCAGAAGAGCAGACAAGTCTTTATTTTTTAATGGGCACGTCAGAGTGGAGCAACTTTCCTATAACTCTGCCGGTTATTAAAAGGAGAGCTGTTCAAGGGCTTTTATTTTCACAATTTATATCATGTAGTAAAACCTAAAAGTGACTTCAGCCTGCAAATATGTAGAAGAAAGAGCTGCAAGGAACTATATAGATGAATGGTTGGAGAGTTCAGGTCATAACAGATTACTAATTGTGACCGATGTATATAAAATGCAGTAAAAGCATGACCGAGCAGCTCATTTTTAGCTGCCCTAGAAAATGATTGCTGGATTTTAATTGCTTGATAAAAGGTAACACGTGCATTTTTTCCTTTACTCAAGCTTTTAGAAATTACCATTTGTTAACATTAAAAGGACAGCTGTAGATACAACCCTATGGTTAAGAGCCACATTTTGCAGTTCCTCGTTGATTGGAAGGGAGATTTGAAAAGTCTAAGCTTAAAGAATCACTTAGCTTGGTGAATGAGAAGCTCTGCTGACTTCAATCATCCAAACATGTAGATGATGAATCATGTAAGGAGTAGCATATTTACTTTTGTATGCTTCCATGTGTTTATGAGCCACAGAGATAACATGAACAGTAAGTTGTATGAAAAGTTTATATGTAAAAATGGTGCTTAGCAGAATTCTTCTTAAAATGACTAAAGCAACAGACAAGTCTGTCTGTCATAGCAATGCTGAAGTGGAAAATTCCTAGCTCACACAAAATTTTGCGCTGCAGAACATTCCTGCCAGAGTTTAATGTACAGCGGCTTGTCAACACTGCATTATTTTCATGTCCATCAAACCATTAGCCTAAATCATTTACCAGGGGGGCTCTCATTTAATCAGTGCCGCTTGATTTACTGGTCCTTTGGTAATTGTTTGATACAAAAGGTCCTGTACAAATGACTATTGTGTGGTGTAACACGGTCACATCTCATGTATATAGCGCATTCATCATCCTGCTGCTAACTCCTGTGCTTCCATCACCGTCGTGGGCTGCAGACATATGGCTTTACTGTGTCCAAAACAAACTGGTAAGCAATGATTAATTGGGATGCCTCTGCGTCAGTTCACAGAAACACAGACTAAAACAAAAACAAAACCACTCCAAAGATGAACTCCACTTATTATCTCAGCTTCCACAATCCCATTCTACACCTTTCAGAATTGGTTTATTACAAGATTTTGGTCAATTGCAAAGTTGATCTTGCCCTTTCTTATACAGTATAGTGTTAGTCTTACAGACAGTTAAGAGACAAACGGCAATGCTGGAGAAGGAAAGAGGAAGAAATATGTGATCACATAGTTTATACAGCAGAGTAAAAATGGTAAAAAACAAACCAAAAAACAGATTTCTGAAATAAAACTTTTAGGCCAAAGATAGAGAAGTTAAAAATGACAGGCTGAAAATACACTGACGACATCTGTAGGGAACTTTAAGGGTACTAGAAACACATTGGATGAATTCATCAAAATCTGGAGCAGATGTGCATGGCATCAGCTTCTCTCTTCAGCTTGTTCAGCTAAGATTTGAAAATGAGAGAAAAGCTGATTGGTTGCCATGCACAGCTGCTCCAGTTTTGATAAATCCCCCTAATTTTGTTTATTTATAAAGGTGCCCATACACCTTACGACCATCGCAAGACTTTTGTCTTGCGATGGTCGTATGCTTATTGAAAGCTCGTACGATCTGCCCACCTTGGACGGGCAGATCGTACTTGCGATCATCGAAAGCCCGCCTCGCTGAGGGGCGGCTTCCGATGACAGCAATGCAGAACGGGCAGTGTGTGCGTGCGCACACCGGCCCGTTCCGCAGCTATCGGACGAGCAGGCTGGAAACCCGCCGACAATCGTACGATTCTCGGCGGGTTTTCGAGCATGTTGGTTCGACAAAAGACGTGCGACCGTACAGTAGAAACGGTCACACGTCTTCGTTCTCACTGCTCGATTCTCGTACGATCGCGGGATTTCGCCCGATTCTCGTACGAGAATCGAGCAGTGTATGGGCACCTTTAGACTCATGTCTAATGGAAATATTTAAGTATAAACTGGTTATACAGGATCCTAATAGGGAACTATAATGTAACGCCTATGACAAGATTAAAGGAAACATGTCAGGAGATAAACATGCAGGCTGCTATTGCTGATCTCTCACTGTAAATGCTAGCTGCATGGACACCCATGCTTATCTCCTGGCATTAAAACTTTGAGTTAATGACCCAAAAGGAAAAAAGCAGCATTGGAGCCAGACCTTCTGAGCTGCATACATGTACATGGTTCATTGCACTGAAGCCAGATGATCAGCTTTTTTATTTTCAAAAGAAGCACAAAAGTCAGACCAGTAGTTTGCAGCACTGATGGATTGGTGTCATTTTTGGGATCGGAAATGGTGCCCACCATTCAGCGCTGATAGCTCTAGCTAACGTGTGTTGCTGAAGGGATTTTGCAGTGGTATGGAATAATTTAGAATAGCCTAGTGTTAAAGAAGAAGTATTCGGAGAGTAAAATATCCTCTTCCCAATACTTAGGGATGATGTTTGACACTGCGGCTGTCACACGCTGGCTCTGTAGATCGGGAGTTGAGTGATCATGTGATCACTCAGCTCACAGTCTTCTTCCTGCAGAGTGCGGTGACTATCAGTCACCGCTCCACATAGGGATTCACCTATGGGAGGGGTGGGCACAGTGGGCCCTAGCTATAGAGAGGCAGAGTCAGCTGTCAATCAGGCAGGGGGGTGGATTCAGACAGTATTGCCGGGATCCTTCCCAGGTGCAGGGTGGCTCTGTCAGCATATATCAGGAATTAATTAATGTACTCCTGTGTCCCAAAAGAGAAGTAAAGGCAAAAACAAGGGTCAGAGGGTTAAGGATTTTAGTAATAGGTTACGTGCTATGGTCAGGTTTTGTGTTAATGGCTAAATAATGTATTATGGTTAGGTAAGAGCGAAGGGTTCATTTTATAAATTATTTTACGTGTTAAGGTGTCTTTATCTGTAAGAGATAGTCTATGGTTAAGGAAGACCGTTTTATCTGAACTTGAATGCTAAAATCTAACACATTGGGCCTTGCATTGAAAATAAAAATCGATCATTCACATATTTCTTTTACAACAGGTTTGATAATCATAAAAAAAAACTTTGCATTAACCTTACCCAGTTGAGAGGCTCTAATTTTCAAACCATTTACATTATGTACCTGACTGCCCATTTTGCTAAATTATTGTTTAGAAATGAAAGGTCCCCAATCTTGACCTATTAAAATGCAAGCAAAGTGTTTTCAGATATCCCCTGAAGTTCTCAGAGGGAAGCTACACAGCAGACATTTCACAAGAGGCTGCTGTCTCGCCTGGAAAATGGAAAACCTAGATTAAAGATAAACTGAATTCTGACTTTAGTAGAGTTGCAATGTTTAATCCATTCTCCACCCAATTTCACTTGTTGCATGGAATTGCCCTTCAAGATCATTCTGCTTTTTTGCATGGCAACATTCTGCTTTTTAATGAGATTGAAGTAGTGTTTAGAAAGCCAACAAATGCAGTAAAGGAAGGGGGTTAAAGGGTGTAGACACCACACACTTGGTTCTTTCAGTGATGAAGGTTTTATTTTTTTAGTTGCATCATTTTTGAAGCCTACTCTATGCAACTATAATATTGCTGTTACCATGGTAAAGAAACCAACATAGATTACAGACAAATTAGTTGTGACAGGCTTGGCTGTCATATATCACCATGACAATAAACTAATCATGACCCAAAGACATTATGTAAAGGAGGTACAGCCTGGTGCTTAGCGCAGTGGGTGGTTGTGCCTTGACTTTTATGGTAAGCACTCTTTCCAAACTCTCCATTATATGAATCACTGCAATTTTGTTTTTCATCAGGTAAGTATAGAACTCCTATGGAGGGCAATCATTTTAGGTTGTTACAAATATTCATTATTTTGGCACTAATGTTTTCTTTCATTGCTAAATTAGAACACCCACCAGAATTGGACAAACATATTCTATTTGTACTTAGTATTCCTGCGGGCTCCCAAACTGAGGAGAACTCATCAGATCTAGTTGCCTAAAAAAAAGTAAAGTCTATAGGTGGGGTTTATGAGCCAGCAAGAAAGCTCATTGCTTAGAAAAAATGCTACAAAACCATTTAGTTTGCCCAGAAGCCATTTTTCCATCAGACAGATTTGATATTTAATATAGAGACTCTAAGGGTAAGTCTTAAGATACAGCTATTACCAGGTGTGCCTGCTCGTGGCATAAACATACATGTAACGTCAAAGAGACTGTGTCTGTGTCTTTTGGCTGTCTGGTCTTGCCATCTCATGTCCTTGAGATCAGGGCATTGGTCAGCAGTGAACAGAAAAGCTGTCTTAATCTGAGATATTGCTTTCCTACTGTTGATAATACTAAGAGAAAAGGTTTTTAGGAACAGACAACCTACGCAGAATACACACCTGAGCCAGTGCGGTAAATTGCAGTCTGGGAACCTTGCCGCAGCTCAATTGTTCCATGGTTTGCATTGCGATAGACTGGACTGTAATATGTCCTACCCTCATATATTGGAGTAATCTGTAAGTCAGGGGATACAGCTGAACGCAGGTCCTGGCCCAGCTGGCTATGCTGACTTGCATAAGAGCTTCTCAAGCCTGAAAAAAACACAATTACAAAGCATTAATATATTCCAGAGTCTCCTAAGGGTGTTTAATCTTATCCCTCTATTACTTCATTGGTAGTATGAAGTTTATGGTTAACAGACACCTCTAAAGTGATGCAAGTTTCTGGGTAGGTGTCAGTAAAGCTTAGACATCTATCTGATGGCAATTTGAAAGGCAAGAATCCATGCAAGTTGTTTGCAGCTCTACCCCTTCCTTTAGGGTAATAATAAAAGTGTCACACTCTCATAGTTTCACTACCCCATTACTGGTTGGACAGGGGGGACACCATCACTTGGCTCTACGTTCTGTAGCACCTGGAAGTACCAGTACATTTTCCACTGGAATCTCACAGATACAAGAATCCTGCACAAATTAAGTTGCCAACAACCACACTTAAAAGGCTGAAAAAACTATTTTTCATTTAATCACACTATAAATGGTTCTTCTACGTGTATATACATATATATGGGTGAGGTGAGGGAAGAGAAGAAAGATCCATCAGAGGTTCAATGGCTTTGTAAGGTGGAAGTTTAGTTACACCAAAAAGGGACAAAAACAAACAAACTACAAAAGCATTGGAAGCTTTGCATCATTTCTCTAGATCCACTCTAGCAACTGTCAATGGAATAGGCAAACTCCTACAGCCTGCTCAAGTACATCTCAAGTCTTGTTAATGTGGACATTCACAGTTCAATTCTTCTTCCCGTCCTTCTAATCCCCCTCTCCCCATGACATAATCACATAATGTGATTTTAGCAGGTACTTGATCTCACTTCCCCTTCCACGCCTAGACGAAGAAGTGGACGCTGCCATTGGCCTGTGCGTTCCACCTGCAGCCTCCTAGGATCACGTAATTCATCTCAGGTGGTTTGTCTGCCTGAGGGCTGATCGCACACATGTGCAGTAAGGGGGGCCGCTGTGAATTTTCAGGAAGTAACAGTTGGCTCCTGAAAGCAAGATGGCAGCACGGAAGATCAGAAGACCTGGCAAGAACCGGGTGCAAGGAAGACAACGCTGGACTTCATAGGCTGCTAAATGTGTTTTTCAAAAATCATCAGCTCAGCTACAGTATTTGTAGCTGCTAACTTTAATTTTTACCTGTGCCAGGTAAATTTCTTTCAAAGTCACATGCAAACAAACTTGAACGCACTGGACTGCATCTGAAAGCCCATTTAAGCTGACAGTGGAAGGCATCAAAAACACACTGCACTGCGTTTGCAGATCTGCTCCAGATCTGGTCTGGACATGGTGTGAAGATAGCCTATATGTGAGAGGAAATAGGAAGGCTAGAGTGTCTAAATTACTCTGCATTACAAATAGGTAAGCAAAAAGGGGGTTCACAGACCACCAAAAAAAAAAAAGGATTGGGGTGGAGTAATGCACTACAGTAATAACTGGATGAAAATCTGTATGCTTGGGATTTCAAAGTTAAACCTCTGTTTATTGGTGTATTTTATAATTATGATGGGCTGGAAATTAACTAGCAAATAGTACTCCTGCCAAAGGCTGTACGTGTCACAAAGAAGTGTTCTGACAACAGCGCTATGCGTCTCTGCCTTCCCTTGTTTTTGGCAAACTGTGGAGTGCTGTGTGCAATATTTCTAATTCCACTTTGTAAGAAACAGTATATCATACAAGAAATTTGTAAAATGAAATACACATTCCTTTTATTAAACATGTAAAATAAAATAAAACACCCTGGAAGAACATGTTTGGTCTCTCAGAAATCAGAACAGGAGAATATTTTAACATTTGTAAGGGGGGAATAACTGTTATTGCTATTTTAACTATTTAATATGTTATACACTATATGTCAAAATGTTTGTGGAGATCTGGCCATCACACCTTGTTGGACTCCTATTTCAAACTCATGAGCATTAATATGAAGCTGCACCCCCACTTGTCTATAACCGGAAGGCTTTCCACAAGATTCCAGAGTTTGGGCAAATTTGTGCCCAATGGTGGTCAGCGATTGCCGTTGCACAAGGAGTCCTGGCTTAAAATCCGCATTTAAATTCATCCCAAAGGTGTTCAGACTGGGTATGGGTCATGGCTCTGTGCAGGCCAATCGAGTCCTAACACACAAAACCTAACAAACGTTTTTATGAACCGGGCTTTATGCACAGGGGCATAGTCATGCTAGAACAAACAAAGCACCTTCCCAAAACAGTTGACATCAGGTTGAAATTGCTAAATTGTCTAAAATGAATTTGTATGCTGTAATATTAACAGTACTCAAACACCTGAGCTTAGTCTTTTGGACTGATAGTAGGTGTGATGCTCAGGTGTCTACAAACAATCAGTATAGTATCTCTCTATACAGTCTCTTCAAAGGAAGGGCATAGAGATATATGCCATGCTTCAATCATGCAATGGGGCAGTGCCAAGCTTTTCACTGCAAAACAGAATTCATGTAATGTTTTTACACATTTTGCTTTTGCAAAGCCGTGGTAGCAATGTAAAACAAATGCTAAAAGATTAATTTTTCTAATGTAAGGTCTGCTTTAAAACATTTGGATGCAAAAAAAAAAACTAATCATAGTTTGCATTTCACTAAAAACATGCTAATATCTTATATTGCTCTTGACTTTCAAGGGAGTGTTTCAGCAGTATTACCCATGCATATATGGTTCTTACATTTAAACACCTATTCTTGGCTACCTCAGAACAAATTATTTCCTCAAGTGAAAATACTATTCATCTAAAAGCAATTACGGGGAAAAATAGAAAGCAGAAATTGGGCAATTTGTTATTGATAATTGCTGTTCCCATCTGGCATGATTTTTCTGATCTGAATTTCAGGATAATTGTTTCATCTAGATGAGATGCTATGATTCGAAAAAACTGTAAATTTTTGCCCGAGGCACAATAATGGTAGGTCGTATGGAATGCAGAATGAAATTTTAAGGGAAGGCACAGAATCCTAATCATCAAGTTTTCTTTACTGTAAGAAAAGCCCTTACACAGCAGAGAAAAAAAACCCAGAACCTCCCAGATATACAGGAAGGCAAGTTAGGAGCTAATTGATCTAGTGTTAACTAACCTCATTTGGCACCATAATGTTCTTTTTTTTTTCTAAAACTATAGATATTGTAAACTTGAAGTGCAACTGTATTTTAGGTTACAAACTCAGAAACAGCCATGTAAAAAAATGCCACTATTACTTTGTGTTAACTGCCGTGGGGAGCCTCCGCTACAGTTTACACCTGCCTCTTCTCTCTCCTTTTCTTTTTCCTCTCTTTCAGTCATCCTGTCTTTCTTTTCCTGCTACTATGTTCATTTTCCTCCCACAGGTAGGGTTCTTTCCTGCTAGTTATGCTTAATCCCTGACCATAGGGAAGAGCTGCCCCCATGGACGAATATATATTTTTTAATGATCTCTGCGTGCAGTGGACTACTCCTTGAACTTGGGGACTATTTTTTGCTTTTTACTATAACACTAGTAGCTGTGGTTGTCGGGGACGTCATTTAGTTCTTTGAACCCAGCTATGGAGAAATGTGCCTCTGCACTCTTGGTTCTTTTTCTTTATGTCTTGTTCACATTTGTTTAATAAAAATTTATTGCATAAAATGCATTACAGACCCTCAGGTGCAGGTCCTCTCGTCTCCCTGACCCAACCTGTGCAGTGGTAGGCAGTATTTTGTTCAGAAATCAAACCAATCGGTCAACAAACAGAAATCTATGGAATTCACCAGGGACACCAGGCACTGAACGTGTGTAGTATAGCACAGGTGCCCAGCTCAATTTTTGATTGTGTCACCCTGGAAAATAACCTTTTGATGTGGGGAATATTTCTCAGATTCCAACCCAAAATAGTTGCACCTAACATCTTGATTTGGGTTATTCCATAAGGCCCCATACATACAACTGCTGTGTGTTGGCATGCGTTGCTGCTTGTACCATTTTTGGCAGCGCAATGCAAAGAGTGCATTACTGCCCGTTGTGTTGCAACAGACGTCTATAGGCAAGGTTCGTTGGAGTTGTACTTGCCGCTACTTTAGCCTGAACTATTGAGGCTGTGGTGGGCTAGATCAAATGGAACAAAAAAAGACTTGCACTGAACATAATACAGTTAATTTAGCCCCTAACTAAAATCTACAATTTGGATGGGTAGCTGAGGATGTTTCTTATTTGTTAGTCGTTGGGGGAGCTCTCCGCACACCTTACAGCAGTCCCGGCCAGATAAGAGAAGATGGTGCTCGCTGCGATATTGGTTCACGGATGGCGCTATGCAGACATTGAACAAGCAGGGAATCACCAGCACTCAATGAAAGCAGAATGTGTCCCTTTAATGGACAGAAGCATCATAGAATTCAAAAATTACAGGGGATATATATGTGGGGTATGATGGTCATTATATTGTCATGTTTTCTGCCTTGAGGAAGGGACCCTGCGCGGCCCCGAAACGTCGGTTCTTTTTTAATTCTATGACGCTTCTGTCCATTAAAGGGACATATTCTGCTTTCATTATTGAGTGCTGGTGATTCCCTGCTTGTTCTTATTTGTTAGGGACTCCAATGGTGAGATTTTCCTAATGCAGTTTGAGTCTCCAGTTTCCTCCCACAAGAAAACCATAAGGAGGGTGCCATTTTGTAGTAAAGGAACTCACAAATTATGTTTTTATTATGATAAATCAATGTTACATTTCAAAATTATGATGAAAAGAGCACAAATTCAGCCTATTACGTACATATCCATTGATTAGGGTTGTTAGCTGTCATCAGCAAAATGGCTGTAGACAATTAAGGTAAACCACTCTATACGCTATGTTTGTGCTACGCACTAGTGGGTATGGCTGAGCTGTGGCTTCAAAGACACAAGGACACCAATATATCCGCCAACTGCAAACCTTTTTACATTTAGAACAATTATTCAGCCTTTTCCTCATAAAAAAATGCATCTATTTCTGAATTCCATTCAACCAAACATTAGCAGGAATGTAAAAAATAAAAAAATGCAAATGATTTGAAGAAAACTTGCATCTTAAACAATTGGATGCAAGTCAGCTTGACCAACTCACATGACCGCTTTGAATTGGGTAAAAAAAAAAGAAAAAGCACCTCCTTGCGTTGAACAAAAAACATTTCCTAGCTCTCAGCATAGACAATCTCTGTCACTGCTAAAAGGCTAGCAGTCCTTACTGAACAGAGATCACAGTTTTCAATCAGCAGTGAAATAAGGACATTCAAAACAAGCCTATTCTCTATGTACATAATTACATTTTATACACAGAACAAAGATTTTAAAGCCCCATTCATACCTACGAATGGGGCAGATTGCATGAGTCTCACAACTTCCTCTATGAGACTCATGAGATCTTCTGCAGATGGAAGGCACTGTATAATCCAAGTAATTACACAGGCTGCTATTACCTGTGGATGTTCCAAATCTGGATGCAGACTATTTGCACCTGCTGGCAGCTGTAGGTCGCACAAGTCCTACGGAGGAATTTGTGAGACTCAAGTGATCATTCGCAGGTGTGAATGGGGCTTGAAACCCTACCACACATAAAGGTGGCCATACACTTTACAACCATCGCAAGACCTTAGTCTTGCGATGGTTGTAAAGTACTTTAAAAAAATGTACGATCTGCCCATCTTGGACAGGCAGATCGTACTCTCGATCATTGCAAGCCCGCCCTCCTGAGGGGTGGGCTTACGATGACTAATGAGGGGCAGGCTTACGATGACTGCAAACGGGCAGTGTATGCGTGCGCACACCGGCCCGTTCGGCAGTTGTCGAACCAGCAGGCCACTAACTCGCCGGGAATCGTACGATTCCCGGCGGGTTTTCTAGCATGCTGGTTCGACGGAAGACGTGCGACCATATAGTAGAAACGGTTGCACGCCTTCCATACACTGCACGATTCTCGTACGATCGTGGGATTTCCCGCGATTCTCGTACGAGATTCGTGCAGTGTATGGGCACCTTAAGGCTGTTGACATTCAAGCAGACCGTGTACCCCCAAGCATGGTCTACTTTCCCAATCCTAACCTACATGAAAAAAAACAGTAGAACGATCTCTAATCTTTCCCTGTGTGGGAAAAAAAGTTAGTAAATATACTTACCTTACCCTGGCTTCCTGCTTTAGCACCTAGGTGAGGATGATGTCATCATATTTTGTAGCAAGATCCTGGGCATTCCCAAGTACCTAAACATGGCAAGAAGATGCTTTTGCACAGTGCATATGTGTCTTTATATGTGGGGTACTCAGCATTCCCAGGAAACTTACCAGGATCTCCCCGGGACATCACTAGAAAGGATGGCAAAATTGCCCTTGTCTAGACACCACAGTTGAAAGTTTGGGAAACGTTAATGTATTACCTCCCCCCCGTTTTTTTTTTTTTAGTGCTACAGCATTCTGGGATGGTGATGGGGTGGGAGGATATAAACAAAAAAAATGCATTTTAGGTACAAGGTCCATTGTAAGAAAATAGGTACACTTTCTTCCTGGTTCTGTACCCAGAAGACTCAGCAAACTTATGTCCAGCACCATTCCTATTCTGAGTTAAGTGACACTCATAGACAACTCATTTCCTGTAGACCCAGGGCACCATAGGGGTATCATTAGTTCACCCATGGGTTACAGCAGAATGATAGAGAACAGCATCTTTATCAGGCACACTCGCTGCAACACTGGGGACTGGAGTGGAGTTGGAGCCCACTATCTTGAATTTTTTGGAGGTTCAGATCCAGCTCTAGGAGTTTAGTTGATATGGGGAACTAGCTGCCTAACATGAACACCAAAATGAAAATTAGAGCCTCTCATCAGGAAAGTCCCTTGAACAAGTTTCAGAAGTAATGCATATATATTTCTTGCACTAACCTGTAAGGCTGTCTGGCCGAGATGGCACCATTCTTTCATAGACATCATACGACTGGTATTGTTCAATGTCATGCAGGTTCCTTTGTAAAGTTCCCATATGCTGCGGTACCGCTGTCATTCCGGGACGTTTTGGAGAAGATGATGATCCTATAGGAGCTTGGGACAACGAGCCCACTCTGTTCTGTGTATCTGATAACGTCAGTGGAGAACCGACTCTGACAGAAGTCCCCAAGGTTTGGTAAGATGAGGACATGCTAGAGGGGTTTGAGTTTTGCCGAGTAGTGGCTGACCCAATCCTTCGTACAGCTGTTGGGGAGTTAGCCCGGCGCACTGTGTAGGGGGAACCAGCTCTCTGAGAAGGCAACGTTGTAGAAGCGTAGGTATTGGTGGTGGGAAGCGGCCGTGAATCTGTAACAGATGGGGAGCCATACCCACTCCCAAGAGAAGTTCTCAGTGAGCCTCTAGATGGAGACACTCCAGACCCAATCACGTAAGAAGGTGACTGTGACCTTGAAGGAACAGAACTAACTCTCCGAACTGCTCGGTTGGCTGCCAGTGCATTTGGTGCCTGTAAGAAAAACAGAACAAAACATAAAAATGTAGAAACAGCCCTTCATAAAGTATTTAGGGGTTCTGTTTTAGTTTTCAGTACAGTTCTCAAGCTATGCTTGTGTTATGGGACATTGTCTCACAAAGTTACTAATTAGCTCTACTTTGATTGACTACTTTTCTCCTGATCTTCAGAGGTCTGTTCATCTCATGATTCTCTGTTCTTGCAACTGAATGTCAGTATATAACCATAAAAGTATAAACTATGTGGTTAAGAGCTAAATTAAGCCTTTGAGGTTTAGCATATGGCCCACAAACAACTTGAGAAATCGCTGAGCCAATATTGCTTCCCGTTTCATCTCTCGAAAGAAATAAAACAGATAACTGCTCTTTTTCCCCCCTAAGAATACCCACATGTACAAAGCTGAACCCCCCCACTTTCTTTTTACATTTACATTTAAAAGCAGTACTTATTTCATGTAAAATTTTTGATGTTCAGGATCATTTACCCCAAAATAGCATGCACCTACATTACATAATTGTGTACCCCATATAGAGCAACAGTCACTTAACACTTCACCTGCCCCAATAGAATGTATATTAGCTGTCTGTTACCCCCTAACAGACATAGTCGGTTATTTTAATGGGCAGGCGTACCCCTTAAGCTACTCTGTCAATCCTAGGTATCTACACTTCAACAAGATGCTAACACTATATACCAGCCATTCTAAACCAGGGTTCCAGGGAACCCTATTCCCCTCCAGATGTTGTTAGGGGTTCCTCTTGAGCAATTAAAATTTAGGATAAGCTGCTAACACCAATCATCTTTTATGCCATCTGTAAAGGGGCATTCTTTCCAGTAAGCAACAAAGGTAAGGAACACTCCTCACTCTGACCTACGGTTTGAAAAGGCACTTCACTGACCAACAATTTAAAGTGACAAACTTTTTTTTTGCTCCCTCCAATCCTGCTGTAGGGACTTGCCTTAAGTGGTAAGACCTCTTGATCCGGTCTTCTTCCTTCCAGTAGCTTCCAGCAGTCTCTCCAGAGCTGTTGCTGGTCTCTGATCCAGCGCAGAATTCTCGGGTCCCACGTTGTCTGCCAGCTCGCATGCTCACAGTTGTGTGCATTGACTTCTATTAAGTCTCTCTTCTTCTCCCCGCCGGTGATCTTCACTGCGCATGCGCAAACCCAGATCTTCCTGAACAGCAGTTCGGGGAACCTGGATGCTGCAGCTGGTAGTGAGCGGCGGTGACAGAGGCAAGTATTTACCTATTTGATCATTTTTTATTTTTTATGTTTTTGCATATATCTACCGTTTCCTAGCAGTAGATATACGGATATACGTAGGGAAAAAAAAAAGAAGACTTTAATCCTATTTTAATGGAGCTTTTTTCCAATGACACCAATGTAAGGGAACACTACAATTGTCACTGTTTCTTTTCTGACTATTGCCATTTTCATTCTTTTTACTTTATCATTATTACTGAAAATTATTTTGTCGCGTAGAACAGCCCTGGGTTGCAAATACGCCACACTCCTAATTATTTTTTTTTATTCTCATATATCAACTTACTCTACAAGCTAACTTATTGTGAGTGGTAGATACAGTAATTATTGGCAGGTGTTCCCATAAACCTGAAAGTTATTTCAAGGGTTCCTCTGTGTTAAAAGGATTGAAAAAAACTGCAATGTATAAAAGAAAGGCTGTAGTAAATTGTGATGGCCTGCAGAGGTGCTGCAAGTTCTATTATTTCAAGTTACTAACCATGCTGTCCCAAAGTGTTATCACTTGCTGCATCCAGTTCTGCAGTACCCCCACATTTAAAGCTTTATTCACTAAGTTTAAGTACAAGGATAAGGATCTTTACATTAGCACTGGATTAGCACTTACATTAGCACTCTAATAATAAATTTAATAACGTATCGGATGAAAAAAAAACTAATTTTGAAAAAAAGAAGGATTCTAATCCGGCTGTGTTAGCTTTGTGAATTGAGCATCATAATGTGTGTTGTGTCCACAGAACTGAAACTAAATCACTGACACATTCTGCATAACCTCACACATGTTTAAATAGACATGTTTAAAACACATGTTTAATGTACCTGGACAAAGGTCTGGCCTTCAGCTCTGGAGGACCTGACTACGTGGTTCCCAGTGGTTCCCGTGAATGAATGTTGCTGTCGTAGTTCAGGTTTCCCCACGCTGTGGCTGTGAAAAGTCCCAGCTTCCTGGTAACCACTATCAGAATACGAGTTCATTTGTGTGGAGCTTCTTGAATTGCCTAAAGATCCTAAATGGGAAGATAACCTTGATTAGATGAGCAATGCTTTCTGAAGCAGGTGAAATGTGAAGAATGAGAATCATTGCAGCAAAAATGAAAGCATGAAACAGACCCTCACTTTCGTGAAGAGACGTTTGTTCTGGGGAATACATGGTGACTGGTTCTGGGTCAGTTCGGATGAGGAAGTGGTTGGGGTGAGTGGAGTCAGACAGTCTCTGCTTGGGGGGAACTCCGGAAGACGCATCTGAAACAAAAAACGAAACCTTAACTTGTGACATGGGAGAACAAAAAATTGTTATTTTGCAAGGCAAAAAATAAATAAATGAAAGGGCCACTATACTGTACTGTATACATCCTTCGCATACATATATATCGATTTATTTAAAAGAAAAATTGAATACCATTTATGGATAAATACAAGATTCATATTAATCATTAGAACACCAAATATTTAAAACCAAATTGACACAGCATATTTTCCACACTGTTAAAATTGGCCCATAACCAAATGGTAAAACAAGGCTATATTGTAGTCCAACTTCAGCTTCCAAATAATGTTGAATAAATATGCTGCTCTACATTGGATAAAATAAAAACCAGCTCTTACCTCAATACAGGCCCGATTCTCTGACACTGTTCCCTACTGACTCCCCATTCTGCGATCCAGAGCAGGTTCTGTTCGAGATTTTTTAAACCCACTTTACATGAGCCCAGGGCATCAGGTAATCACCCTCTGGGGATGCATCATAAAGCCACCCTGGAAACACAGGAAGGTTTCAAACTGCATACAGCTGTTTAAGGCATGTTGCCCATCATCAGTGCAGTTTATGGAAACCATGGCTTCTATGCAATACAGAGAAACAAAATAGTATACACAGACTGGTTAGGATAAGGTGGGCAATAATATTTGGCTGTACTCTGAAAACTTGCAGTTCTAAATGCACAGAAGGCCAAGGAACCTAAAGAAAATGTTACATGGCTCCACAAACTATGTTATGAGGAATAAGCCTTATTTTTGGGATTTGATGGACGTGATACATGCAGATAGATTCTATTTTAAGAGGACTCTACTGTGCTTAACAAAACAAGCCAGAGGAGCTCTCTGACAACTTCAGCACACGGCCCATTTAAAACAGGAATCGTTTTGTTTCTATTGGCAAATTAGATTTATGTTATGTGAGCAGTGTAAACTAATAGCAAATTAGGACAAACTGGATTAGCCAGACTAAGTGTGTACATAAAAATTAGATTATGTTCCAGTACTTGCAATTGCCCCTGAACCACCAAAAAAAAAAATGTTTACAACAATACAATTGGGGGGAAACCGTAAAAATACAGTAAAAAACATGAACAAACTCACTCCACTCAAGTAAAACAAATAAATGTTCATTATGCTAAATGTAGCCCTAAGGATTAATGTCCATAAGCAGCTGTAAGTTGTACCATACAAACATTCTAAAGTTAATATAGGACTGGGAAGCACCACTGAGAGCTTCATATTTTATGTTTTATACTGAGACAAAGCACTTGAGAGGTTCATGACTAATGAAAACGTGACATTTTATCGGATTTTGATTGTTAGGCAGTGATCCAACCATCAAACAATCCACAGCTCTGACATACATATATTAATAATGCACACTGCAAGAGCGGTGTGCAGACTGAACATAGTGACAGGTGGATGGAAATATAATATAAAGTATAGGGGCTAAGTGGTTGGCATGCTTTCCTTGCACTGCTATCCTCTTGGATTAGGAACTCACAAGGGACACCAAATGCATTGTCTGTGGGCTTCTTTCATATATGGCATCCCTACTGGGTCTAAAGACATACTGTAGTATAATCATCTTCCATCCATCCTCTTGGTACCTTTGTCTGTGTGTGTTTGTGAAACTGGTAGGAAAATTGCACTGTAAGCTCCTTAAGCTACATGGCTTCATGTAAATAGTTCTATGTACTCTGGAAAGCACAGTAGCATTAGTTAATACTATATCATTTGATAAAATAAACAAATCAACAAAAGAAGGATTAGATGATAATATAGTGCCAGCAAACAAATTAAAAAACCCAAAACAAAAACACCACCTTTGAAATTCTCTCTCTCTCTATATATATATATTAGATTATATATATATATAATCTATCTATATCTAGCGATCTATATATGCAGCTAATGATTATTTTCATAATCGGTTAGCCGATGGATTTAAAATAATGTTAACTTTAAAACTCTATGCCAATAAAATAAACAAGCTTTTATTTAAAATAACACCCCAAAAATGTTTTGCTATTTTTAATTTTATTTATTTATTTTTCAATTCTTTAAAACATTTTTTTAGTCCCGTTCCTCAGCGGCAGTTGGGGAACGGGGACGGGCAATAGGGGACACGAGGTGGCAGCGGGGGAACGGGTGGGCACAGATGCAACCTGACAGCAGTGGATGCACGGGGCGTTGGCAGCGGGGGAACAGTCAGCCAGCACCGGGGGTGC
>NW_017306380.1:1569656-1585413 GCF_000935625.1 Nanorana parkeri | reverse complement strand
CGCTTGAGTGGGGCAACTCAGAATAATAACGTGCTGGATTAGTGTGATCCTAGTTCATTTTATTACTTAATTGCTGTGCTGTATGTGTATAGGACAATGCCTTGGCTGGCGCTCAAGCAGAAAGTTTCTTGGGCCCAAGTGGCTCCGGCAGCTAACGAAGGGGGGAGGAGTCTGGTGATGTCACGAACATCGACATCACCAGACTCCTCCCGTTCCCTTCGTTAGGCGACGACACCACTTACACTTTGCATTGTGAATGGAAAACCAGATCACCCAGGGGGGAAACCTCAAAAACATATAAAAATAACATTACGGTAGGAACCAAATGGGGGTGTGTGCCAATGTGCTACCCCAATACAAAAAAATACACTGTTTGCCTGGGGCTCCAGTTTAACTTAAAAGCATGACAGTGTTGGTAATAAAATATTAAAAACCCCAAAAGATTACTTTGTGTCAGACTAATCTTGTCTCAGATTCATGATATGCCCAGACAGCAGGGATTGAAGACAGAAGCAAGTCATGCTAAGGGACAGGTTACACAGCATGAAAACCTTGCTCAACTCCAGTAACCCAGGGTATCAGCAGATGTAAGCAGAACACCAGATCCCCTGAACGTCAAAGCAAGGTCTCTGTAGTTCATGTGGCTGCCTAGTATGTTTGTGTATCAATAACTCCAACAATTTGACTAAGGAGAAGTTTGTTACAAAAATGCTAAATATGAAATGAATTGGGCTACCTTGTCAACCAAAACAAACTAAGCAGCTTCACAGCTCCTTTTTCTTTTAACGAACCAGCTGCCCTGGATGCCAAGAACCCATTTGGATGATTTCATTGCAACTCTGCCACTAAATGATTTGGAGTGCTATGCAAATCTTTTAGGCTGGGTAGATGCCTTATGGATGTTAATTTAGAACTTATAAATGTATAGAAAGCACCGTATGGGAAAGGCTCTAATCCTGCACTCCAGACTGTTGTGCCTTGTTGACACGCTATGAAATCATGAAGCACTTCACGTTGCAGAAAAAAATTATTTCCTGCAAACTGACAGATGCTGATAATTATCCAGCGTGAATGGGCAAAGTAAGAGTATGTGCTGACGCTTCTTTCTGTAGCTTAGAAATAAAAGAACATTGGGTTAATGGTAGTATTATTACGGTAACAAAGGCAGAACTGACCCGATTCTGGATGAAGAGATTAAACTTGTGTTCTGCTACTAACAGAGGGGTGTAACTAGAAAAGGGCATCAAGGGCAGCTGTCCAGAGGAGAAAATGTCACAACAAAGAAGCGCCAAGCTCAATCTAAACCCTACTTATGATAGAGAAACTTTAAAATGTATTATTTTCATGAAGGAATAAGAAAAAAAACCTGCATCTTATGCCAGGTAAGAGGATCAATAGAGGAGCAAAATACCACTGACACCCGCGAAAATTGGTGATACTCTAATTTGCACGATAAGAGATCACCATGATCAGAATGTCTTGGGGATGCAATAAGGTGACACCATTATTGCCAAATTTGCCATTTGGATGAAAACAAAACCACTGGATGAATTGTGACTTGGGGAACAAAAACAAATGACATAGCAAAAAAAAAAAGATGCAAAAACATTTTTGTTGCTGAAATGTTGATTGTTAGCTGAAGTTCCATTAAAAAATGTCTGAGGTCTATGCTAAGGCTGACAAGTGACTGTGACTAGAAGGATCGTCATTAACCCGTGGAATATTACACGTCCATGCAACAGCCGCACGGAATACATAAATTGGATGCAATATAACAAGAATGAAGGTGTGGTCTGTCACTTGCTTTGGGAACAGTTACAAACTGCATGTCTGAGACCATTGTGTAAGTTGAAAACGTATATGATGCATATTCATATGATGATGTGATTTTCTTTGTCAGTTTTTTCCTAAATCACCTACTAAAAGTGAACCATTAAAAAACCATTAAAAGACGTTCACAACCTCCACTCCAAAAGGAAATTTGGCCACACACCAATGTTTGCTGGAAAAACTCTTTATTGGAGCTCATTCAGCATCACCAAGTCCCGCCTTAGGTCTGCCCCTCTCTGATGTGTTTCCCCCAATCAGGGGCTTAATGGTAGGGATTGGTACAAGACATTGCTATAGCACATCATAGCCTACATTACTTATAATATTCCCCTACATCTTGCCTTGGCAAGAGATTTTACTATCTGCCAAGCACACCGAAAGTCAGGGGTGTATTGAGCACCAGGCACTGAATCCACACTGAACTGCTGGGGTTGCCTTAAGCTGTTCCATCAACATTCCCCAAGAGCATAGTCAACATCCCACCTCTCAAATCAATACCAGGGCAAGCCGACAGGTCAGACAGGTACCAAAGCAAAGATCTGTGGGATGAAGGTCATTACTATACTTTCCCTGCTGGGAACCCCACCTTTCTAGACATTTAAGATATATTTATTTGATCTGAAAATAACCTAAATAAAATACAATAAGTCATAAATTTAAAAGTTGATTAACAATGGTTATTTAATCAATTTATATTACGATTGGTTTTCCAGCACACAAATAGATATTTGTTTCCCACCAGGGAGAAACGACTCCTACCTGTGCCTCCTCATCAGGGTTACCACTTGCCCCATATTTGACCAGCTTGGCCATTCAACACAAAAGCAGTTGCCAATGTTATTAGAAAACTGTTAATAAGGCCAGTATTTGTTCCCCCAAAATGTGGTAACTGTATTCACCACCTATCACATGAGTGCATCAGGGGGGTTCTATTTTTCTATACTATTGCTTCACATCTGTGTTTACAATTTATGAAGAACTTTATATGAAAACAATCATACGAATACAAGAGAAATCTAAGTTTTACAAAAAGGTGTTTTTTTTGGTACTTAAAGAGCAAATACAAAAAATGTAGGTTCATTTTATCAACTCTTTTCTGAAAGTTAACTCTGGACAAATACAATTATAACCCTTGCAGTAGGGCTACCCCACATTGCAAGGGTTCCGTGCTTGCTTTGACTAGGGAGCTAAAATAACAGAGTAATACTCGCCTGAGCCTCGATCCCAGCTGGCTCCTAGACCGATCCATGCAGCAGTGCCCACTTCTCTGCTCCAGCAATAGAATGTCCCTCGGCTTCCTAACATCCTATACACTGTATAGGACGTGATGACTCACTGGACCTTAGACCGCTGAAGTGGAGGCGGAAGGGAAGCTGAAGAGACTGGTCCCAAAGCCAGCCGGGATCATGGTTTGCATGAGTATAACTGTTATTTCAGCTACCTAGAAAGTGAGCGCTTAACCCTTAAAAGCGACCACTTAATTCCAGAGTTCTTCTTTAACAAGCTATGTTCCACTTCAAATCAAAGAAAATGCATGCAAAAATTAAACAGGGTGTAACAGCCAAATATTTAAATATTTTTATCGTGATGTAAACATTATTTAAAACTTTTTTCTTTGCATAAAAACTTTGGATACTTGCCAACGCTTTTTGGTTCTCAAAGAAACCATTTAACGGTGTTACAGTCAAAATATTGACTTGTCACCAAGCACAGAGAGATGTGGCTAGAGCATCAATCAAACCACTACAGTCCGCTGGCGACTGACGTGACTAGACTGCTCAGCCGCATCAGCTAAAATGCAGGCTTTCAAGTAAAAGTTTTCAGACACAACGTAGCACAGACAATTCTGCACACTATGACTGTTAAAAGGGATCCTATAAACTTTTTAGGGTCGCCTAAGGAAAGGAATCTGAAAGTGGTCGTATACATAGAGTAGACAGAAGAAATAGTTGTTCACAAAAGCTAATGAGCAGATATAAATGGCCTAACAAAGCATGAGTATCGGCTGTTTAAGGTTATCCTTGGGAGTGATCATCTGCAACATCAGAAGTACTTATTGGAAGATCTTTACACAATTATTATTATACAGGATTTATATAGCGCCAACAGTTTGTGCAGCGCTTTACACAATGGGGATGATCCTGTCCTTTTCTCAATTTGAAGAGGGAAGGCTGTTCTCAAGGGAAACCTATGTAGAGGCTTTCGTTGCCGTTACAATTGTCATAGAAACAGAAGATGAGGGGAACTGTGGCAATGAAGAACTTGTTCCAGTGACATCCAAGAGAAGATTTCCCTCATTTTGGAGACTAATTCCCATTGTATCTCTGGGACAACAAGGCAATGGTAAACCTCCCCCACCAGGACACAAAAAACCCTGAAAAGTGGTTCTAACCATTCCTTGCTTTGTCTGAAGCTACTAGGCCATAGTGACATAGGGAAGTAGTGTTTTCACAAGGGGAGTTCAGCAATGGCAGCCTCCTTACTTTTTCAGTACAGGCTTCTTACTGTTAGGGAAGTCACGTGAGAAACAGCAGGGAGTCAACTGCACATCTTCAGTCAGCTATATACTAAAGCAAAAAATATACTGTTCGGCATGTTTCAGTGCACTCAATTACTGTAAACATGACAGGAACCATGTGGATTAGAAGAGAACAGAATGGCTGTTATCATAGCCGTCACAGTCATTTATTAAGTTCATTTCCAGCACCTGTACCATAAATCTATTTTACTAGGACGACAGTAAAAGGACAGAGTGTGCAAGTCCATCTATATATACAAAATGTCACATATCCTGTTTTAGTACTGGCAAAAGAAAGGCATTGAATCCATAGTTTTCATTTTAAAGCTAGATCATAAAACTGGAGTGAAGTAAAAACAACTTTCGAATATTATAGGATTAGCTTTTCCATACCTGCTGATCTCCAGGGAAATGACTTTTCGGTAGAGCTGGAAGGGAAGAAAGAGAAAAGACTTTTAATGAAAACTTTAACTACTGTGCATTGCCCTCTTGTGCACAGCAAGAAAATGAAGCTGGGAAGAGGGGGCAGGTAAAAAGTCATATAGAAAAATATCATGAGGCCGATTTATAAAAATTGGAGACAAAGTGTTGCAGTGGCAACAAAATATATTCTATGACTCACTCTTTTAGGTGGGAGTAGACAACACAACCTACAAATCGTTACAGTAATTATCTGCTAGGTTAACTCCAATTTGTACAATTCAGCCCTAAAATACCAACTTTTGTCTACCTAGATGACGACATCTCATGTTTCCAATACATTAAAAGTGAACTTGACTTTAAAAGAACACCTTCACATTGCTCCCCACTCCCCTCAGTACAAACCACATACCAAAGTACTTACCCTTCTGCCCAGCACCACACAGCCTTTGCAGAAAAAGTCAGATGTTTTGTGCATGTATACCAATCGCTCTATTCAGTGCTATGGCAAGGTACTCTGGAAGGCTGGGGCCGCCATGAGTACAGGCTCCATCCTTGGGAATGAAAAGAGCAAGCAATCCGCATGCACAGTAGTTGCACTTCTATTTTATTTTTTGCAAAGGCTGTGCATCAATGGGACTCAACAGTCCACTCCACAGACCTACACGGGGGAGGGGGGAGAGGGATCTTAAGAACAACTTCACTAAAACTGAAGTCGTCCTTAATTTTGCCTATTAACACAGATTTAGTTGCTTTCATTTTTTTTTAGTGCAGTTTGCCTTTACTAACGCATCCCCTTTAGCCACTTGACAGTCACAAAATATTGCAGACGAGAGGAATTGTGCCCAATGCAAAGTTCAAAATCCGAGAAATCTCACAATTTAGGGGCTGGGAAATTACAAGTTTTACGAGGTTTAGTCAAGCAAGGCATCCAGGGACTCCTAAAACAGCATTTGGAATCAGGTTGTTTTTGATGACAGAAAACGCAACACAATTAGCATAAAACAACCAAGATTTCCAGATGCTAATAAAAATCCCATATGGAGCTTGTTAAAATGACAATAATTACCATGTATATTTGTCTGGGTCCATCGAGAAATATTATACACACACCAAAGGTTACCAGGGAGCACATCTAAGGGACATAGCTCAGATCCTTGGCAATCACACAAGTACAACCATTTCTATGGCAGTGATCATAACTCCACTTTGCATTCAGGACTTCAGGGAATCAGACTATCTATAATCCACAGTTAACTTTAACAAAAATTGGGCTGACTGCCTTTACTCTACATGGCAACCGCTTACTGAAGAAAAGCAGCAGACCATTTAACAGGATCAACATGTGGTATTTGCCAAAACAAAGCATTGAGAAGTCCTAGTTTTTTCTAATCAGGATTAAAGTTAAATATGTAAACTCAGCTAAAATCTACCATAAGCTTTAACAGGTTAATCCTTTTTTCAAAATCATTTATAATATTTTCAACTATGCAGCTTTTTTTTTTTTTTTTTAAACTACTACTTGGTGATCCTGCGTAAAAGTTACTTTCTCAGACACTTCCTGCTACAACTTCTCAACTGTTCTCCCAACTGAGCTCCTGTATGGCCACCCTGTCATAAGGTCTTCTAATACTACAAATGACCATTACAACACAGATTAACCACTGTTGTCACCATTCTGAAATCTGCCTCAAGAAATGCCATGCAGCCAACGTTGGAGTGCATGTAGATATGAAATAACTGAAAAGCTTGCAGGAGATCAGCAGCATTGAGATGCAAAAGGGTTAAAAAGGTGAAAACGGGTATTTCCAAAAGAAATGTGAATTGTTTTTGATACACGGGGCTTTAGTTAAAAAATGTATATTCAGTTAGGGTTTACATCTACTTAGACAAAATATTTTAACCCAATTTCTTACTTATTGATTACAACCAATGCTGACACTGCTGAATTACTATTTAGCAGGTTTACGCTTCCTCTGAGCGCGGGTTGGCCGATGCTCTCTAGTGAAAGCCCCGGCAGTAGTTGGGATGTGCAGGAAGTGCAGGCTCTACTTGGCTGCATCTGAACAAGTCCAGAGGAAGCAAATTGAAAATATAGGCTGGAGGAGTCTGAACTTGCTAAAAGTTTAATATTTCAGCAGTGGTAGCACTAGCTTCTGTTAGGGAGCAGTGGGTGAGGGGTTAGCTACAGCCTGGTCACAACGTTCTAAAGAGCTGCGTAGCAGTTTGGCCAGGGGTAGACAACCTCTTCAACCCAGCTGTTGAACTACAAGTCCCACAATGCAATGCAAGACTGACAGCCACGACTCCCAGAGGCATGATAGGATTTTTAGTTTGACCGCAGCTCGAGTTGCCACGTTGTCTACCCCTGAGTTAGACCATCAAACACGTTTCCCAGTATGGGTGCACATGAAAATACTGTAGGCCATAAAGGATATTTAAACCCTCAGGGTGTTTTGCCTATATCTTTTGCTAGCAAGCAGTGGATGTATGCAAAAACATTTTTAAAAAAAGTAACAAAAAAGGTTTAAAAACTTACCTGTGTCTCCGCCACGCGCTTCTGTCCAAAGATCTGAAAAATCTCGGGCAGCCGCAAAGGATCATGGGGCGAGCACATGCACAGTACAGATCTTTGGCCAGGAGACGAGGAGAGACACACGGTAAGTCAATAGAGGCAACGTGCTCCCGCACAGACTCTGTGGGTCACGCAGCATCAGGAAAAGAAAGAGAAGTTAGGGTTTAGATATCCTTTAATGTGACTTTAAGAACAAAATGCACTAACACCTTTAGAAGTGTCTACCTCTTCTACCCTACTTCCTTTACCGTGCAACACTTGTCTCCAAGCACAAGTGCTCCTTAATACGTCTGCATGGAGATATTCTTTAAACACAAAGTTTCTATACAAACTTCAATTCAATATATCTACAGTGTAAAAATGATTCTAAGAGATTATGTTTTATTGGTTATCAACTCCAAATACATTTTAAAGCATTTCTCCCATTTTTACTGCCAAATAAAAGTGTGTTTGCAATGAGCAGCCTCACTGTGCTTGGAATGTGCCTGAAACCCACAAATTGCTGATATTCAACCTTAAATATAAAACTGGAGATCCCTGTTCTCAGAGAATAATGCTTAAACTCACCCCTTCCCCATTCACACCATCCCTGACAGCACAGAATAAAAGATACTGATCCATCAATAAAAATTCCAGTCACCAAGTTACTTCCTCGCCGAGATTAAACATTAAACCCGCGCACAATAGGCGTTTGTGCCTGCCAGGCTCGCCAGGGGACGTTTGCCTTATTCCTGTGCCAATAAATGACACGTTCAGGGTTGGCACCATTTCCTTAGTGAGGTTTGGGCGCAGGGTTCAGAGCCATATTTCTCTGGGGTGATCTCAGGGTGTTTTCAAACCTATAAAAAAATTGTCGTCTAATGGAAACGTGGGATAGAGTTTTAGAATGAGTGTATAGACAAAAAAAAAAAAACGCAAAAAAACCCCCAGTACATCTGGCCATAAACATTCACCCATATTTCCTTCCTCTACGCTCCTTAAAATGCTCACAAGGTGTTCACAAAGCTTTTGCTTTTTACAAATTCTGCTATACAATCACATGCTTCAGAGAAAAGGATGGTTTTCATAGATGGCATTTGAAACCTTTTCTGTGGTCATTTCAATAAAATCCCCTCAATCCCCTGTAAAGACATAAATGTGTCAATACTCAACAGTTACTACATGAGCAAACAAATAAGATATAGTAAATATAATAAATATGGGGATCGTGGGGGAAGGCAGAACACTTGGCCCTATGGAGAAATACTGTGGGGCAGCAGTTTTTTTGCAAGTGCAATAAATTATTTTGTGGAACCAGTCCATTGTCCTGCTAGAAAGGGACTTACCAAGTATATGTAAATTAGTCTGTGAAGGTTCTCCAGGTCATGGTATATCTGTAAAAAATAAGTCAAGGCAACTGGACTTGCTGTATTTTTCAGCTTTCTCAATTCAATATTCCCAGATAATTTTTTGTACAAGTCATTCTGAATTGAGAAAGCTGGTTGGATGTCCAGTGAAACGTCTTCAAGAAAAACACAGCAAGCCCAGTTGCCTTGACTTATTTTTTACAGATATATGTAAATGATATTCTTTTCAGTATGTTTCACACCATGCCTCATTGTTTTCAGTTTTCTTAAGCAAAGGGTTTTTGAGAATCTGTGGAAAAGGTTCTTTACGTGGAGATGCTGCCAGTAACAGCACCTTCTTTTTAGGTTCACACATGGGCGACTCCTGACCGTGCGGCAATTGTGTACAAAACCGCGTGGATTGCCACACGGTCACAGTCGCCCACCACAGCCGATCGCGCAGGAGGTGCTATTTTCTAATGGCACCCCAGTTGCACAAGGTGGATTCCGCCTGTGGCTAAAAAAAGCCATGCATCGAGTGTACATGTACTTGTACCTTTTTTAGTGATTGCCGCACGGATGTAACCCCATTGAAATCAATGGGGCTACCTTGCAACCACTGTGTGCACACGCGTCTCAGATGTCGCTTAGGTCTGAAACTAGCCTAAAGTTAGGTCACTGCCTCACGATCAGGGACAATGCTAGCCTGCTATGCAAGCTCGTTCAGTTGGCTCTTGGTCTGCTTATTTGACATGTATCTTATTTGTGTATCACTTGGCTGTAGATCCTCAAATCACCTCTGAATTGGTGCTGACACTGTCCTTCAGGGTGGCTACTCCCTCATGCTCCGTGTGTGTTGTAAAGTAGCCACCGCTCGAAGCTCGCTCCTGTGATGGACTACAATCTCAATACAAATTAGTACATTTTTAAGTGTTCGGGACGCCTTAAACTATTTTTCAAAACTCTTTGCTTGGATTTCAAACGTATACACTTGATACAGAAAGCCCCCCACCCAAAAAAAATCTAATTATGTTTTTGTGCTTGGTGCATTGCTTTTTCCAGAAGTAGAATGAAATTCCAGGCATTGCCAAACCCACCATTCTCTGACATGTGTAGAAACAGGCCCTTCCTGAATGGAGGCCCATCCATATTGGAGAAACTACAGGTTTTCTTTAAGCTGTCAATTCTAATAACAGATTCCCTAGGCAGTTAAACATATAGTCAAATCTCCCTCAATAACACTTCCAAGTTTCCTTTTAATTGAATTACCAGTGTCACCATTCTCAGACTTCAGTTTCCTGACAACCATGTGACCATATAATGAGCAGTGCTTGAAAACAACATATGTGGCAAGGCTCCATTATGGGAATTTGCGCTCGAGAACAAGGGCAGAGGGAAATAAGACCATTGATTTTATTTCTGCTTCTGTTTTCTTCTGTACAAGGGGGCACGCAGGACCGGCGACCTCATTTACTGATAAGCAACTGCTCCTTGCATCAGTCAAGTGACAAAATTGCTTAGCTCGGCTCTCTCTCTAATAAGAGCCAATGCACCAGCTAATATCTCTCAGTGCAGGAGGGGGCAGCCAAGGGAATGTTTTATTAATAAATTATTGATAAAATAACATTTCCTAATAGATTTCTATAAATCTTGTTCTCATAAAACCAATGTTTTTTCTTCCATGAAATAAACTTGATTCTATTAAAGGAGAAACACCCATTTTCAATTTGTTTTGCACATAAATGTCACTCTTCCATTTCATATTAGTAAAAAAAGATTTGAAAATGTCAATAGAATATGATAACATTGCCATAGAAGACAGTGAACTTGGGCGCCATGGGGCTATAGTAGGAACGCTGAGCAAATGCTTGATTTAAATAGAAATACCACTTGATGGCATGTTATTTTAAAATACAAACGTGGCAAAACAATCATAGTGTATATATTAAAACAGATCATAATCCAAACACGAATGTTATATAAAATACAAGCGTCAATAGTTAATTTTCAAATGTCGGTTTCAATCTTTTTCAAAGTCCAGTTTTCATTAAATATTAACTAGTAATCCTGCTATGAAGGTCCTTGTTCAGGTACTACTGGTTTTTAGGGGTGACGAGTGTCTCTCAGTATCACATGCACCCCTAGTGGACACGCATTATTCAGGCATGGTCAGAACTACAGATGTGCCTTGGCTTCGTGTGAACCCAGTTCCCTTAAGTTGGCCCAAGCCCGCTTAAAATTATGACCCCTACTCCGCACCCAATCAGTATCGGCAAGTTGCAACTGGGGCATTCCCCACCCCTTCATGGTGCATAGTTACAGAGCCGGGAATGTGTCTCTACGCAACTGATTGGGCTGGAAGGAGAGGGTGGCAGTCACAGTTGTGAGCAAAATTGGGCAAACTAAGTTCATACTAAAACCAGGCTCATCACTAGCCAAAACCTCTCTGCTACAGGAACTGGGGCAATTATATGGACCAGCAGCCCGAAAGGGCTCAATGAGGATCTGTTAGTCTGTGCAGTGACACCGTCAGAGATTAGAGTTCTAGAAAGGGCTTCCAACTGCTTATAAGGTTTTTAAAGACTGGTGTGTCCTCTACTGGAAGCACCTTGTTAAGCAGGGAAACATCAGGATCCAACATGGAAATGGACCATTTCTGCACAAAATCCTCACCATTATTTTCCATCTTTCATTTTCAGTTTTGACCGGAATGTAACTAAAGGCCAACTCTTGCTTATAAAATAATAATTGCCAGGCATACACTGCAATACTCACCCCCATCCCCCATGAAGCCTGCTTGTACTTCGGATAACTGCAGTAAACATTTCAGCTTTGCCGACATACAGGTCAATGTCACTGTACGTCTAAACAGTTGTTGGGAGAACAGCAATATTTGCATGCATGACCAAACCTGCTACATGTCAAGTGCTAATCCAGTTTAAGCCTTGTGTCTCTGAGCAGTATATAAAATATGTATGCTACAGATTAGAGACATGAAACAGCACCTTCTGCATTTGGCAACACCAACTGACTAGACTTTCCTCTATGAAATGACTGACTGGAAGATAGCTGTGAGTATAGCCACAGGTCAGCAAGCTCCATACGCCTCTGAACCTATTTTATTGAATATCAAAGACAGCTCAGCCTGGGCAAGAAAACTAACAGATGCAACAGTTCTTCAATTTTCTTTCTGTAGGTGAGGAACTTAGATTCCCATCTATAAGTCGGGATGCTGAGCTTTGATACTGGAGAGGGAAATTGATTTCTTTTCATCTCCTGCTGGAATTGAAAGAAGTTTTTTTCCATCTATATATTGTGCACGTCTGTCGGTGTTTTATATTTTTAAATTGACAAAACTCAGATCTGTAGGGTAACTTTCACCTAAAGGTTTAATCACTATATTTCCGTTTTTGGCAAATTCTGGAAAACACAGGGGTTTCTCATCGTCTTTTAGGGACTCCACTGGTGGGATCTGTATACGGCCACTGCAGTCACTAAGGATTACAGGAAGTTAGTGGAAGACCCATTTAAAATCCATGTTTCTTGCAATATTTAAAAAAGCGATGGTCAGAGATTGTAATGTTACAGAAAGCTGTCAGAGACTGCAAACATACAACATGTGATGACTCAAGACTGCAAAAATGATATAGGAATTGTTAGAGACTGATGTAATGCATCTCCTCTCTCCTGAAGCACGACCGTAGACGACTTATGGTGCCCACACGCCTTGCGATAATCGTACGATAATCATGGGAAATCCCGCGATCATACGATTATCGCAAGGTGTGTGGAAGGCGTGCGACCTCTCCTACTGTAAGGTTGCACGACTTTTATCTTATGAACATGTTCGAAAACCCGCCGAGAATCGTACGATTGTCGGCGGGTGTGTGGCATGTTCGCAAGATAAAAGCCGCACGGGCCGCTGTGCGCAAGCGCACACTGCGCGTTTAGCATTGCGGTCATCGGAAGCCCGCCCCCTCAGCGGGCGGGCTTGCGATCATCGCAAGTACGATCTGCCTGTCCAAGATAGGCAGATCGCACTTTTTTTAAATTACCTTACAACTAGGGCTGCAATAACTAATCAACATAATCGATTGAAAAAGTTGTCAACTTTTTCAATCATCGATTAATCGGCTTTTGATCAGTTGCCCCTGTCCACAGCTCCACATACGTTGCGCACCGCACCTCCTCCCCGCCTCACGCTCAATCTGTATAGAGGACTAGAAATCCCAGCAATAATACATTATACAGCGCAATGCGGAATACCACCAGCTATAGAGGACTACAACAAATCCCTGCAATAATACATTATACAGCACCACCAGCAATAGAGGACTATTGGGTTTTGTAGTACTCTATAGCCGGTGCCATTCTGCATTCATTCAATTTTACACTTTTAATTTCACTATATTGTACACCACACTTTTTTTTTCTTTTTTACTTCCACCGCTCCAAGCTTGCTCCTGTGATGGACTACAATCGCAATACAAACTAGCAGTCCCATCACTTGAGCCATTTTTTAAAATGTATTTTATTTTTTTCCGATTAATCGAACTTAATAATCAGCTAACTAATCGATTTAGAAAATAATCGTTAGCTGCAGCTCTACTTACAACCATCGCAAGACAAAAGTCTTGCGATGGTTGTAAGGTGTGTGCCCAGCATTATGCTATTGAAGTCCACTATAGGTGTCGTTTAAACGAGCATGACACTCCACTGCCCACTGAAAAGCGATCCATAGTGGATCTCTTTTCAGAGGGCAGTGGAGCAGCGGCTGCCCAGCATTCAGGAGGGGATACTGACACCTATGCGGCATGCTACTGTTTTCTTGCCACGCAGCGATGCAAAGCACTGCAGGCGCAGCAATGTGTACAGCTCTGCGTGGCCAAAGTGCGGATATTGCAGCGGGCGGCCAGATGGCCACATCAGCAATGCAGATTTAACGCCCCCATCGCCGCCCATGTAAAGGAGGTCTTACAAACCAAGGCTTCTACATTTGTGGTTTCTACAGCCCCATAAAAATAACTTGAGCCCCAAGAACCAAAACAAACCAAGTGCCAATGGGCTACATGTTGGACACCAGGAATTAAAAAGTTTACCTATAATTTTGTAGCAGTAAGCTGTGAAAAGGTCTAGGGAAGGTATGTCTGTGAAGGTTCTCATTCATCCAGGTCATGGTATATCTGTAAAAAAATAAGTCAAGGCAACTGGACTTTGTTTTTTTTCTTTGAAGACGTTTCACTGGTCATCTAACCAGCTTTCTCAATTTAGAATGACTTGTACAAAAAATTATCTGGGAATAAATCTGATGAATGTTGCTCCAATCCACATAATCTGTTAAGTCACAACCAGGTGTAGGTAGAAACGTTATACTCGGATCTTTTAGCAATTAATATTTTACAAACATTTTAAATATACATTTTAAAATCTGAATAAAGTAGATGTAAACCCCAACTAAAGCTAGCCATTAACTGTTCAAAATTTGAGCCATGGCTGGCCCTGTTGGCAGCACCCGGCTTGCCAAAAAAATTTAAAAACAACTGAGTCAGGTGGAAAATATTTAGCTGAAGAATGATGGCATAACGGTTTGGGAATTCAGACTGCTGCAGCTGTCTGACTACAATAGGCAGCAGTGCAGGTTCCTACCTGCACTGCAATCTAGCAGTGTATGGCCAGCTTAAAGCTCAATTCCGTGCTGGCGGGACCCCCCTCCCCACCCCCCCCAAATAAAAAAAAATTGTTTATTGCTTAATGTTTAAATGGTTGTTAAAGGAGTAGTATTGGGAGAGTAAAATGTACTCTTCCCAATACTTAGCACTGGTATGTGACACTGCTGCTGTCACATGCAGGCTCTATAGACAGAGCTGAGCGGTCAAAAATTGCTGATCACTCAGCTCATGGTCTTCTCCCCACAGAAAGTGGTGACCATCAGTCACTGCTCCCTGCTGGGATTCCCACCTCCCTATTCTTCCAGCCTTAATTGGAGGGACAGATGGGGGAGGGCGGGCACAGCTGGCTCTGGCTCTAGAGAGGCAGAGCCTCATGTGCAGGACCATGCCAACTTTAAACCAAAAAAAGGCTAATATGGCACCTTCCTTGGCTGTTAAGGATTGCAGAGTATAGTTCCACTTTAAAGTACTGTGCCATCGATTACTGGTTTGTTTTTCTCCATACATAATTTTTCCTTTGTTGTTGCATGTCAGTGTAGCTGATCTCCTGCACTCTTTTTGCAACCACTTTGTGTCTATGTGCACTCTAGAGATGGCTGCATCGCAATTTAAGGGTAGGACAATCTCTAAAAGGTGGCAAGACTTATTTTTTTTTGTTCAAACCCTTTGCAAAAACGAGGAAAAAAAAAAAGAATAGAACGAGCGCGTTGATCGAGGAATCCCCGCTGTTTCATTTGTATTCTGACAGCTGCCAGTGGCTCATTGGATGCCGGCTCTGCTTATTCAAAGATTTTCCAATCTGCTCCTTAGATCCGCTGATCGAGGGCTGCCAGCCGACAGGGTGCAGACAGCAGAACCCACCGTGCCGATTTCAGCTGGTTCCTGAACTGGCCACAATTTGCAGTATAGCTTTAGCCCTCAATCTCGCGAGAAACGGCCGTCCCTTACAGATCCGTGCTGCGTGCACGGCCGCATCAGGCGGCTCCCGAGATGGACAGGTGCTGCGTGTGATTTTCAGCAGCCTGTCCTTCTCTATGGGAGTACGTTGCCGCGCGCCGCCCTACGCTCACCCGACCTGCACGTCCGTACGGGTGCGGGTGTCCCTGCTCGGACGCAGACAGGATCCATCCTGTCAGCGTACGAGTATGGACACCTGCACGAACGTGCAGGTCGGGTGAGCGTAGGGCAGCAGCGTACTCCCATAGAGGACAGGCTGCTGCGTACAAATCTGTCCTTCCCGGGAGAGGCTCGATACGGCCATGCATGCAGCACGGATCTGTACGGGCTGGCCGTTACCCGTGTGAATGAGGGCTTAGAGTTGTCACCAGTTCCACTGATGTATGTCAGCCCCTAAAAAAATGTTTCCTGGCAACATCACTCAACACCATCATCAGAATAGCAGACCGTTTATAAAATTAAA
>NW_017306380.1:1551826-1568544 GCF_000935625.1 Nanorana parkeri | reverse complement strand
CAAAAACCTCTTAAAAAAAAAAAAAAAAAAAAAAAAAAAAAGTTTAAACCAACCATTAAATATAAAACATATATAAAATCTGCTGTCAATGTATCCCATTAATGTGTGTGTTAAGCGGAACACAAGTGCAGATGGCGACTTAGTGAAGCCATTTTGTGCTTGCGAAGTTCTGCTTGCAAATTGCTCTCCCAGCTACTGATAACTTGTCGCTGCAGAGCTGCCTAAGGGAGAAAGTAAACCCAGAAGCAGTCTGTAGATATATTGGATTGTGAATAAGGAAAGCGCGGCATGAGAGTGTAGCACATCTGGTTTACGACAACAGCTATTCTCCTAATAAAAAAAAAAAAAAAAGCTTAGCGTGGTATCTGTGCGCTACTCAGTGTACGGTGCACAGCAACAGATGTTTCCTTCTCAATGTCACTTTTGCTGCCTAGTTTTACTACCAAGCAAATGCAGCTGGGATGACAAAGAAGCCACTTTAATTAAAACAAATGCAGTATTGATGAAAGGACTGGTGACACATCAAGGTGGTGAGAATAACCAGCAGTAATCTTTCAATCATGTACAGTATACCTTACAATAGTTCTGTCTTCTAATATTAAAGCTGAACTCCAGGAATCTTTTTTACATTGGTCCAGCATGGACACATCTAATTCTTCATAGTCACATCTAGAGAGCTGATCGGGGTTCGGAAATTCATTATAGTAGACTCTGCTACAGTCAGTGCTGGTTACTTCTGAGTGCTCGAGCAACTTGCCATCTGTATACTGAACACAGGGGGTCCTTCAATCCGCAACTCAACTCAGAGAAGTCACACTTCTTTTTTTTTTTCTTTATGAATACAAGGTGATCTCTTATAGGACGAGGTAGAGAGGAGGGGCAGATGACATCACGACCTCCAGATTTTTGGTACAATGGAGCATAAGAGGGTGGTTGGACAGCACAGAATCATGTCATTAGAACTTAGAAGTACAAGTGAGAAGTCCAATGAAATTGGCAGCAAGGGATAACATAAAAAAGTGAACACACTGACCTTAGCTCTGTTACACTTTTGACTCTTTCCATGGAATAGCTTTTTAAAAGGACATTACTTCATAATATTTAAAGCGGACCAGTCAGGATTCCTGAGGGTGGGTGCACATGGGTGATTTTTATCATCACCCATCAATCCTCACCTGTGAATGCCCTGCTATTAATTACTAATGTTAAAGTGACACTAAACTCGAGGTAAATCGTAAAACTGCAATCAAATACCTTAACTATTAACAGAAATGTATCTTATCTGTGTATTACTCGGCTGTAGATCCTCAAATCATCTCTGAATTGGTGCCGACATTGTCCTTCCTTCTGGAGGGTGCCTACTTTTGTTCCCCATGGTCCCTGTGTGTGTTGTAAGGTAGTCACTGCTCCGAGCTTGATCCCGTGATGGACTACAATCTCGCATTTAGTTTACTCATTAGTATTAAAATATCCTATTATGGAAGCGAGCTTGGAGCGGTTTTTAAGATTTAAATCCCGAGTTTAGTGTTACTTTATTTGCCAGTTGCTTTTTTTGCTATACCCTGCCACTATCCAATGAGGGCACAACAGTGACACTTGCTGCATAACAGGACCTTGGGCGGAAAAGTCCTTCCTTCCAGCTGGAATTAAGAGCACCCAGGATCAGAGGACACACAGAAAAGGTTTCCCTGTCTAATAAATGTAAATACCACAGGTTCTCTGCTCTTAGCTTTAAATAGGTTGACAAGTTCACTTAGGAGTTAGAAGATGAGTACTGGACTATCCAATGTCTTTTTATAATTCCTGAGGGCCCGTGGGAGGCCTCTTGTCAGCAGCCCAGTTGTACTCCAATATAGACTGTGAAGGGTGTTCAGGACTCCAATATAAGCCATCCCGTGTTAGGAGGACAATTGAGCACACTGTATATTTCATGTATGCAGACCTTATGATCCCGATGGGCAATTATACACCCTAAATTTGATGTATGCTTTAAATGTGGGTCTAAATGGAACGTCTGCTCTAGTTGTAAGATGCTGAGTTCAGAATACATCAGGAGGTGAGGAAATGTGAAGGGCTTGCAATTTCCCCAAGCTGAACAGCACAGAATTCAAAAGAAGTGAAAAGTTCCTGCGACAAACGTCATAATTAAACTGAGGCAAAAGCTGCTACACAGCTCATTAATCTCACGTAGGAAACAGTTGTTGGGGCATAATATTTGTATTATTTGGCAGGTGTGACTCTACATGTCCTGAGGATGCTTAGTACTAAGTTTGTACAGGAGACATTAGCCACAGCTCATTCACTCATGTATCAAAGCCAACAGTCCCCTTCACACAGCTGGCATCCAGCATGCAATTCGTGAAGCATTAGCAAAATGGGCTAAAAGACGACGTGTGGTGGAAAAATACAGTATGATACCCATATGATAACCATGGCTGTAAATCTATTGCTATAGTGTACTGGACGTGTTTAATGTATATGTAGTACATATATACAGCACACACCTCCACTACACTCCAGCAATAGAGTTACAATTCTCTGCTGATAACATGAATAGGTTAAACCATGATCCGTAGTACATAACATGTAGTTGTACTATGGATCATTTAAAGGTCACCTGTCCCTTTAAGAAAAAGTATCGGTAATTGGTATCCAGAAGTACATGAGGGGATGTACTTGTACTTGGGCCTGAAAAAGTGGCATCGGGATTTCCCTACTTTGTAGCATATTTCTATTATGTGCACCCACAAGTTTCTAATGGACAATTACCTTTCATTTCCCTTTTCTATGGCTCTTTACTTTCTGACTTCATGAAGAGCCCTCCATTTAAATGTATAGGTCCCTATGGGTGACCAGTACACACATGGAGAACTTGTGTATATAAAGCAAAATGGCTGCTAGAAGCACACTAACCTGGGGGTTATTGTTAGGGTGTATACACATAACAGCAGATAACACAAGTAACTTGAATGTATCCTATACAGTGGGTATAGAAAAGAATCACCCCCCCCCCTTTTAAAATCATCACATTTTGTTGCTTTACAGCCTGAGGACGAACACAGTTTTTGTTTTATCCTGCTGTATTTACTCAGTGAAACGTAGAACATTCAAGTAAAAGATATAACGCCACCAAGTTGGAGAAAGGAAAAATTCAAAAACATAAAATCACTGAGTTGGAAAAAGGATCACCCCTCCTAAACTTGTAAAATCACCTTCTCAATGGCACACAAAGCCATTTGACTTTCAACTGTGATCTGTTGTGGTCATTTTGATTAGCTCAGCATGAAAAGAGCTTTCTTGGAGCATTTCAGTCCCTGGTAGTGCAAAGGACGCAAACAACTATGGGTGGCAAGTCACTCTCACAAGATCTCCGGAATAATGTTGTGGACAGGCACAAGTCAGGAGATGGATGCAAAAAAATGTCAAAGGCTTTATTAATGCCTAGAAGCACAGTGAAGTCTTAAGAAGTAGAAAATATTTGGTACAACACAGGCCCTCCCTGGATCAGGACGTCACTCCAAACTGGATGAAGGAGCCAGGAGGAAACTGGTCAGAGAGGCTACCAAGAGGCTTACATCAACTTTGAAGAAGTTGCAGGAATTTATGACAGAGTGTTCATTATGTGCATGTGTCAACAATATCACAAATGTGGCTTGTATGGGAGGGTTGTCACTCCTCAAGAAAGGCCACATGCAGTCACAACTGAGCTTTGCCAAAAACGCACTTTGAAGATTCTGAGGCCACATGGAAAAAGGTGTTATGGTCTGATGAGACTAAAATTGAGACTAAAATGGAGGTGGTAATTTCCTGTTATGGGGATGTTTCTCTGCAGCAGGGACTGGAGCACCTGTCAGGATAGAAGGAAAAATGGATGGGTGAAAATACCGTCAAATTCTTGAGGAAAACATGCTGCCCTCTGCCAGAAAGTTGTCAATGGAAAGAAGGTTTACCTGGCAACATGACAATGACCCAAAGCACACAGCAAAAATGACCACACAGTGGTTGGAGGAGAAAAAGGTGAATGTCTTTGCATGGCCTAGTCAGAGCTCAGACTTAAACCGCATTGAAAATCTGTGGAATAACGAAGACTGCAGTCCACAAACGGACACCATCAAATTTAACTTAACTTGAGCAGTTCTGCAAATAAGAGTGGGCCAATATTATAAAGTCTAGATATGCAAAGTTATAGGAGACATATCCCAACAGACTAAAGGCTGTAATTAAAGCAAAAGGTGGTTCAACAAAATATTGACACAAGTGGGTGATCCTTTATCCAACTTGGTGATTCTGGTTTTGATTTTTTTTTCCTGACATATTGGTGTCATATCTTTCACTTGGATGTTATAAGTTGCAATGAGTAAATACAGCTGAATAAAACAAAAACTGTGCCTGTCCTCATTTCAGGCTGAAAAGTAACAAAATGTGATTATGTTAAAGGGGGGCGATTCTTTTCTATACCCACTGTATATTAATGGGTTTCCACAATCTGTGCTACCCTAGATCCTTTTAAAACAGGTCCCAACTTGTATCTGCGGCTTAGCTATGCCTCCATCCAGCTTAAGAACTATTTTAACCGTCAGGTATTTTAAACCAGAAAGCTAAAAGGAAGAAGCAAAGACTTGTATACCAATGAGTGGAGGTGCTGCTGGACTTTACTTACTTGCTTGCTGAAAAAAGAACCACCAGCCATTTATGCACCAATATTGCAGCTGAGCAGATATTCAAGTGGATGTAACATTGGGGGCAGACCTTCCCAAGAGCAAAGAGTATGCTTTTCTTTTTACAAAGGTAATACAAAGTATCTAAGAGCACTCCCACGGTGATAGACTATAAATCCCTTCATACCTCGGCCCCAGGGAGTCAAGCTTGTGGCTGTCAGATGCTTGAAATGCCTTATGGGACTTTTAGTTCCACATCAACTGGCGTGTGAGGAAGAGAATTATGGGGAGAGTGAAATACACTCATCCCCATTAGAGCCAATGTGTGACATTAAAGCGGTCACACGACAGCTCTATTGATCGAGGACTAACCGATCACATACTGCTGATTGCTCAGTTCCTGATCAACTACTCGCAGAGAGCGGTGACTTGTCAGTCAACGCTCCCCGCAGGGATTCCCCCTTCCCCTATCAGTTTCTGCAGAGCTCATTGGAGGGACAGACAAGGAAGGGGTGGGCACTGCTGGCTATGGCTCTAGAGAGGCAGAGCCAGTTGTCAATTGGGTAGCAGGGTTGATCCCAACAATACTTTTAGGATCCATCCCGGCTGCGGCATTAGCGGGCAATAGCTAGTATAGTAAGTATAAGTCCTTCAGTGACCCTAAAGAGAACTAGGGCAACAAAAAAAGGTTAGGCCATAGTTCTTTTAATTGTAAAATCAATTTCTTGGAACATGCTCATTAAGTCTTAGATCCCGTGTTATGTGCTATCTTCAGGTGAACAACGGCAAAAGTAAAAGGCTGCTGAGTCCCTCCCTCAGCTCTGCTCTTTGCACAGGCTATGTGCTGCACTGTGATGTCACTACTACTTTTAAAAAGGTAAAACTGATTTTGCTAAGGCAATTGGTACACACGTTAATTTATATCATTTGTGACTATTGAGGAATATATTTAAATAGAAAATGTTCTGCCCAGATTTCAGCTTTAATAACTACCGTTAATACTGAAATTAACTTGTATGGTGCTATGTACAGAATCTGTGGTCAATGTAACTTTTTTCAAGTGGTTGAGACTGGAGAGGGAACACGGTTTGTGCTTTCTATAGGTTTGATCTATTTTTATCTGATATAATAAAATGGTATTTAAAATCCATAATCTAAATTTCTTTTGTCAGCAACAAAAGCTCCCTTCCTTGTGCGGGCATTTTGTCCTTGAGTCATTAAACCTTCATACTACCTGCCTGCGCTGTACCATCCAGCAGAGAATGAATAATGTTATTAATAAAACACTGGCTGGCTGACTGCTTCCTTGCTTGTGTGTAAACTCATAAAATTTGCCTGATTACCAGTTTGCTAATCAGTAGCTCTACGCAGCCTTTAGAACAGGCCAAACCTTGCTATTCCATTACCGTGTTAAAAGGTAATTTGATAGTAGAGGATATGTAACAAGGCTTAATTTATCTGCAGATGAATCAGTCGTCTTCAAAACAGAAAAAAATAAAAAAAATTATGTAGGTCATTAAAGTGACATTAAACTCAGGAATTACATCCTAAAATGCATTCAAGTACCCTATTAACAAAAATGTATCTTGTGTATCTCTTGGCTGTAGATCCTCAAATCATCTCTGAGTTGGTGCTGACACTGTCCTTCCCTCTGGAGGGTGGCTACTTTGGTTCCCCATGGTCCCTGTGTTGTAAAAGAAGCCACCACCACTCCAAGCTCATTCCCGTGATGCACTCAAATCTCATGTTTAGCTTACTCATTTGTATTGAATTTCTAGTCCAAGATAACCTGCTAAGCTTCTTCCCGATTTTGCTCCCTCAAAACTGACACTGACCATTTTCCACAGCCCAGTAGGGCCAATGTTTAGAGTGATGAATCAGGTAGGAAGAGCCTGACCAGTAACGGTAGTGTATACCCTTGAGCAAAGAAGCTTCTTCCTAGGATCATCTTCTTGAAGGACATCAAGTACTTGGCCACAAATGGGCCATATGGCAAGTGAATGGGGTAGAAGCCACTTAGAGGAACAGGTAAGAGAATTAGTTTGGAGACACAGAGCAGGCACTGTACATTGTATAGCACTGACCGCAAGGTGTAGCTGACCCTTCACTATGTGCTTAAGTGTTGAGCTGAATAACTCAAAACAGCTTTTTGATGCTGACTTTCTGTGACATGGTCAGCAGGATTTGAGGAATGCGTACCAAAGATCAAAATAGGAGCAAGCCTTAGTGGAAAAAATATAGAATATACATAAGACATTGTAAGAGATTTACCAATGACTATACCATGTAATATGAGGGTGATCCTTGTAGTCAGCTAAAAAGATTAAAAATTGTCCCGTGTAATATACACTTGTTAAATTTTGCTGTTCTGATCAAAATCTTCCAAATATATGTGGCCAGTCAACTTTGATCTTAATTTATAACCTAAAAATATCTTACATTACTACTAGAAAAAGACCCCCTCCCCCATGTACATTTATAATTGCATATGTTTATTTTTTTACACGGACATGAAAACAGATCATAGTTTCCTTTTAAGGAAGCCTACTGCTCTGAAACAGTAAAGATAAATAGATACAAAAAAATAACTAAAAGCATAACAAGTATTACCTCATTTTATGAAAAAATAAATAAAAATAGAATATCCCAGCATTTAAAACACACAAGGGACTTGCCTAGATGAACACTTGTCAAGGAACATAAACTGAACGGTAATGTGCAGAAATTCATTCCAAAGCCAAACTGTTAAAAATCAGCATCAATCGCATGAAAATTTCCATGAAGATGAAACAAACATTCTTCACCACCTAAGGCGATGTAAATGAGATTAGGAACAAAATAGCGTCGATCAGCTTCTTTTTAAACACGTCCCACTTCAGAGCTCTAAAACATTAGACAAACCCGGCTGCAATGTAAGCGCCTTCAAATGTGTAGAAACATCAAATGTTAATCTGCAATGTAACGTTATCTCCACCTGGGATCTTGCAAGTAAATCAGGAATAATAGGGGAGTACAATTTCAGATTGTTTTCACCAGCAGGCATAGTGTCGGCCCTTTCATAAATTGAAGAGAACACATTAAAGCCAGGTAACAAAGTTGAATCATTTTTACACAATCTACATGTCTGTATAGCGACCGGTGAAGCTAACCGGAAAATGGACATTCAAATTTGCTGCATTAGGGATAATGGAGTGGAACAAAGCTTATTCCGCATATCATAACCCAATGGGCTGTTCCTTCTGTGGTCAGGCAGACTTGCAAAACCATTTGTTGCTCTGGATTTTCAACCATCTTTTATACTCATGAAACAGATTTCCATAAATTTGCATATAGTAGGATGAGTGGGTCATATAAAAAAAATCAGAACACATGGCAATCCTAGTATCCCCGAGTAAAACTTTTATACTTCCTGCCTGTACATGCCCCTAGGACAGCAAGCAAAGAAACAGGTCCATGGGTTAATTCCAAGAATCTGGTCATGTGTGGGTCAAACTAGAAAAAGATAACAGGCGCCTAGGATCATTAGTAACTCTAATTACAGGCAAAGATTTTCCAACATGACATGAGAGGGTTTTCCCTTTGCTACAGAGAATTGGGAAAAGGCATTTTCCTGCATATGCATTCCAATGGTTTGTCAAGATGGGTTACAGAAAAGGTTGACGCGGGTTCTGATGGATTTTGAGAGGGACAGGCACATCTCTGATCGACAAAGTTCTAAAGCACTCATCCACAAACCTGGGCAACTCCAGATAAGCATGACGGAATAAAAAGCATTAGGAAGTTACCTTCAGTAAAAGTCAATTTAAAAAAAAATCAATACATCCAGAGATATAGACCTCTAAAAGTACACACAAACCTCAACTTTTCATGTAGAAGTCAAGCTTCCCATGCTTCTATATAACAAGCCTACCTATTGGTCCTTGTGGCTTTACTGATCAGTATAAAAGGCTAACTATGGGAAGCAGCTCCACCGTCAATGCCTGTAACCGTGGATATTTCAAACTTGTATGGGGTTAATACATACAAAAAGGTACAAAAAACAGAGGTTAGAAGCAGGTCCCAGAGTTAAAGTGACACTAAACTCATGAGTTAAACCTTAAAAATGCATTTAAGTACCTTAACTATTAACAAAAATGTATCTTATTTGTGTATCACTCGGCTGTAGTTCCTCAAATCATCTCTGAATTGGTGCTGACACTGTCCTTCCTTCTGGAGGGGGGCTACTTTTGTTCCCTATGGTTCCTGTGTGTGTTGTAAAGTAGCCACTACTGCAAGCTCGCTCACGTTAAGTTTATTTATATGTATTGAAATTATAGGGATTACAGGAGTGAACTTGAAGCAGGGAGTGGCTAGTAGTACGAGTTGTAGCTAGCTTTGTATATAGCTTTGTATATTAGTATTTAAAAAAAAAAAATCTAAAAATTGTTATGGTTATCTTTCAGCTGTTTCTGTCCTACTTCTTAATATGTTAAGGAAAAACAAGATACTGGCTAGTCGCCAGGATCGCTTCTGTTGTAAAGCCGACAGTCGGCTCTACAAGTTTAAACAGAGTCCCGGCGGCAAAAGTCGCCGGGAGTCTGTTTAAACAGCCCCGATGCTGGCGACGTACACTGTACGTCGTCAGTCACGAAGGGGTTAAAGTCATATCAGTACCCAATAGGACTGGTGGTGATAGTTTCAACAGTGTGGGGGAAAACGGGGCTTGAGACATACTGGACAATCCAATGCAGGTCTACAAAACGTAAAAAGGTCAACTCCTTAGAGGAGAAGTAAATTGCCAGACTAAACTAAAAATGTTGGGCCCCCAGGAAGTTTTTGCCATATAGTGCAAGTATGCACAGCATATTTGCACATAATGGCAGACTTTCCAGCAAAGTGAACTCATACAGCACTGCAATATCAGTATTCCACATGGGTCTTCCATCCTATCCAAGTCATCTTCGGATTCAGTCTTCAGCCTTTTGAAACCCAGTTTTGCAACTTTGACATGCGTTAGTAAAACTGTGCAATGTTTATTCATATGTTTTTCTTTGTAAGCCCTCAGGGGCAGGGCCTCCTTACCATCTTGTCTTGAATTGTATTGTGATTGTAATGTCTTCCTTATATTGTAAAGTGCTGCACAAACTGTTGGCGCTATATAAATCTTGTATAATAATAATATGTTTGGTGGAAAAACTGGGCCTCTATTTGGTCTTAAATGTTAAGTGATATCTCCTGATTTTGCTTCATTATCAAAGAAAAACTGTCCCAAAAGAGTAAAAAAAAAAAAATAATAATAATAATAATTAAACTTTAGCTGTATATTACTTGCCATTTTCATGACCCACCACCAAAAACAACTCAAAATAAATTCTTCTACTTGCAGTGTAGTCACCTTACTGTGGGCACGCGTTTGAGCATGTTCTTGACACAAAACAGGGATGCATATACGTGGCACCACAGAATAAGGACCTCCCCGTTACTCCCCCGTATACACATGCATACATACATATATACATACATACATACACACACTGAGTGGCCAGATTATTATGACCACCCCATCAGTACTTCGTTGGGCCACCTCATGACTCCACGAGATGTTGAGGTGATGTGAGGAATCTGACTGCACTGTTGCCCTTCTGTTGTCTTGTACCAGTCTTGCCACTCTCCGTTCTGCCCTAACTGTAAGGAACCAATTTATAAACCTTGACAAACAAGGCTTTCCTAGAATGTGTGCTCAATGAACAAAAGTAATTCATGGATCTAAAAGGGAGGTATTACGTAGAAACAGAAGAAACGCGATGATGCATATCTCTTGCACCAGATAACATTCCCAAGGCATCACATGTGTACCGATCATTACAATTGTGGATTCAAAATTCGCCTGGCAAGCACTTCTGTAGAACACATGATGAATTACTACTCCAAGCATTTGTACTACCTCGTTCTTCTGGTGCAACCTATAAGTTATAAGAACATTATTTGATTGATGCTCTCTATTCTGCGGCAGGAGGTTTACTTATTTGGATTTCATTATAAAATTTGACACAAGGTTTGTTTTTGGCACCCATTATTGCTTTTCTCTGGAACGTCTTTTCCCTGCCGCGAGTCTGTTTTTCCATTACATTTTGTTGGGCTGGATGAAGTTTGTAGTGTCAATGGGGTAAACAGCTGCAATCATTGTAAACACACGCAAGCTACACCTGACATCTGCGAAGTTACATTCATTAGTATTCTTTATATAGAACAGAACCTAAAGGCGCTGTTAACACCCTTTACAGAAGCTAAATGGAGCGTGCCGTTTATGCCCTGTTTATAAGCTAAGGTTGGAAGCAAAGACAAAAACAATTCTGTATATTTCTCTTGTACCCTTGCAAGTCAAAAACCAAAATCTTTAATCATCTACTGAATCTACTGAGATCTATCTCACACATGAAAGGAAATGTCTTTTAGTTTCAACATATTTTCTTTTTCTATTATGGGTGCGACACATTTTGTATTGCCCCTTAGAGCCAACAGATGGAGCTTCAAGCTCCTTTTTTTCCTCAGGCTCTAAAGCTACTTTGTTATAAAATTGCATGTTGCTCAGTAGCACAAGCTGATATTTAGTCAGAGCCCCATTCACAGGTCCATTTAAATCCACTGGACCCATGGCAGTTCCGATCAGGTTCACCCAAAAAAACTGACAGGCGGACCTGATTGGAACACTCTAGTGTGATATCAAAGTGAAGATGTTTTTTCAGCCATTTTTAAAAAGCGGATTATAAAATCACTTACAACAGATGCTGATCCTTTAAGTGTGAAAGTTTTAGCTTCCTGCAAAATCATCTGGTCCCCGAGTCCTGGCAGATTGTTTTAGGGTGGCTTCTTTTTACAGGGTTCTATGGAGCCACCCTTGTGTGGGCTAGTAGGCTGTGTCTCTCTCCACAAACACACGGACAAAGAGCAATACACACTCCTTTTCCCCCTGCTCCCCTCTCGAAGCTGGTAGATTAGCAGCCGTTGGAGACTGTGCTGTTCATTCTGGTCTTGTACTGGACAGGAAGTTCAGGGAAGGGGAGCTGAGAGAGTTGGAGTCAACTGTTTGGAAACATGACTGAATTGCTTGGACAGAAATATAAAGAAATGCTTTGCTGGGAAATGCATACTTGTTTGACCTGAATAATTTATTGGAAAAACGTTTTGAGAGTTTAATACGACTAGGTAAACTCTTACAATTTAGTTTTTGCCACACAATACATATTCATGCTCCTAAAATACAAGGTTGTTGACTATACATGCTGCAGCAACGGTTAGTCCAAATAATTATAGGCCGTCGGCAAAAGTAGAAAAATTGACTTTCGGCAAAAGGAGGGATGCCGAGAAGGACATAATTTGGCTGAAATTTGAGCAATGTTTGGCCAGCTTAACAACGCACACACATGAGGATATTGTAGGTCTAATTTTTTCCCCCCTGCATGTGGGCAATCTTCTTTCCTAGTATGTTAGAGCCAAGTTCATCTGAACCAATAAACATTTAGCTCCAACAATGCAATTAAGGTTTTCAATGCTTCACTCAAAGATCTAGAGCAGTGGTGGCGAACCTTGGCACTCCAGCTGTGCCAAAACTACAAATCCCAACATGCATCTGCCTCTTGGAGTTATGTCTGTGGCTGTCACAGCCTTGCAATGCTTCATGGGACTTGTAGTTCCAAAACAGCTGGAGTGCCAAGGTTCGCCACCACTGATCTAGAGCAAGAGACGGGCCCAGACACCGAATGCTCATTAATCTCATGTACTTGGGGCTGCACCTCTGTTCCACCACTGCAAAGAAAGAAGCTAAAAGGTGAAAACCAGTTGCACTTCCGGATTTCCTTCATTTCAAACAAAATTCTACTTCTTAAATCAGACTGAAGTTGTTCTTCAAATACATAATGAATGCACAGCACACTTACATCACTTATCAGTACAATTTCGAGTAATCAGAGATGAAAACAAGCAGCAATTGGGAGTAGGAAGGTGTTAAATGGTTCTCCCTGTGAACTCTGCACCGAAGAAACCCTACACAATCACTTTGCCAGTCTCTCTTCCACCCACGCACTTATTAGCCACAGAAAGGAAAATACTTGTTAGGGAGACGTATGTTTCTGTGGAACATCAGATGAGCAGTACTTTTCGCTTTAATTCTGTTTACATGATTATATGTGTGTGGCAGCACAAATGCTGCGCAACTGCTACTTGTTTCACGAGGCGCTGTTAATTAACAGCGTGCCAGCGGAATGCATTAGAACTGATTAGATGGTTCAGTTTTGATCACTGTGATCACAGATCCCGCTAGTGCAGTAATACTAATATCTAGTTTCATCTTTCACTTGACATTGAATGAGAGTCGTGAAAACATTTTTCCCTTTTGCCTCTTAAAGTGCAAGTTCATCTTTTTAGCATTATCGAAAAGTAGATCATGTGTGATGGGAATTCAAAACTCCTTTATATTTAAACTCCCTGGCGGTATGATTTTTTCATGTCATTTTTCGGAGCATACGCTCGCAAGGGACGGAATCCGGCCGGAGAACACAGCGCGGCTTGAGGGACAAGGTAAGTAAATGCTATGCGGCATTCCCGAGTGTAGCTCAGGGTTACTGCTTATGGTATGGAAAAGTAACCCCGAGCTACACTCGGGAATACCGCCAAGGAGGTTAATTACTTATGCCATTTTCTAATGTTTCACTCTGCCGAGTTCTTCGGGACTCCTTTTCCTAATTTAATTGGATGCCATAAACAATCTACACACTGCAGCTGGAATCCTCACAACCATGCATGCAGAGGTTTTCTTTTCCCTCTTCAAAAATAGAATCAGCAGAGAGCATGAGCTGGAGATTTCTAGCTCTGTCTCACAGTGGGCAACATGGACTTCTGCAGAGAGACCACTGCTTTCACACTACACTACAAAGACACCACAGTTCCACACACAGTACTCTGCTGCCGAATGCTGGGGCAGTGAAGTTTGTGTTGTTTCTGGGTTCCTATCATGCAACTATAAACAGTAAGGGCCCATTCACATTAAAGTAGAAACCTGGTGCTCTACAGCTTTCGTGGGTTACCCACTACTGTATTAGTGCAGTGGGGTGCCATTTAAAATGAAGGGCTCCGAAACACACTGTGGCACCCCAATGAACTAAAAAGTAGTGGGCCACACTGCACCTACACCGTGGAGCACCACAACGCACATGCCATTGTACAAGCAGTCTTATGTATCCTGAAAAAAATAGTTCTATAAAAACGAGAGCAAGTTTGAAATCCACACATCTCCAAAACTTGCAAACCGCTCTGCGTAATGCAGAATGGCTACATCTGGCAGACCTGATTAAATGTGGTTAAATAAGGTGTTTTAAAAAGTTGAGATTTTTTTGTTGGGGGATAAAAAGCTTTATTTTCTACCCAATTCTGACACAGATTTTACTTTATGGTTCAGTTAGCACAAACCCAGCTCTAACAGGAATAAGTCACTACAGTGATCACCTTCCGCAAAAGGCAGTCCTGCAGCAGATTAAGACATGCATTTTTAATTCCAGCTGATGGGCACAGCTCCTGTTTGGGCTTTAGACATCCTGGACGAAATTGACTTGTGGCAGAAATCTGAGAGACTGGAATGGCAATGAGCTGATGTAATTAAAAATGGCTTCATTCCACGAGCGGAGATTCAATGACTTGCTCAACAGTAAAATTAACAGTACGGTAGATGGAAACTTTGACCAGTTTGGGATGCAAATTGCTCTACAGTATACCCAGAAAATGTCGTCTGCTTTGCATAACCTCTGTGATGGCCGCCATTCTTTTTACTGTTCTGAAAGCGAGCCTGTGAAAACATAGGCCACAACAAACATTACAAAACACAAAAATTCCCCAGCCTCAACCTGCCAGCCAGCCTGCAACCAAACAAGTAGCCCTGTCAACAGTATGCGTTAAAATCAGAGGTTTTAGTTGCACAAACTTTTGGCCAAAAATATGTTGAAGCCACACTGCCGCGCCAAGGCACCTCTGCAAAGTGTGGTCCTAACTCTATGTATCCGAGTCTCCAAGTGTGAGCATATTAATGAAGTTGATAAATTACATGCAGGTGTACCTGGAGGTAGCCAACTCCTCCTAATAAGGTGCAGGAACGCACTGGAGGCCCAGCAACCAAAAATGCACGCTGGGACTCCAGTGCGTCCCCCAAACCAAAAATAGTCAAACTAGAAAAAATGGTACATGCATGAATCTATAACCAGTCTTTATAACAGGGCGCACATTGGGAAGGCCTTGGCGCGGCAGTGTGGCTTCAACATATTTTTGGCCAAAAGTTTGTGCAACTAAAACCTCTGATTTTAACGCATACTGTTGACAGGGCTACTTGTTTGGTTGCAGGCTGGCTGGCAGGTTGAGGCTGGGGAATTTTTGTGTTTTGTATTGTTGTAAGCCTTCCCAATGTGCGCCCTGCTAAGAAGGCTGGTTATAGATTCATGCATGTACCATTTTTTCTAGCACAACATCAAACATCCCAGGGGTGTGGACATTTTTGAAAAAACTACTTGTCCAAGGCCTAAAGCGGGGGCCAAATCTACTTGTCCCTCATGACAATCTACAATACAAAAAAAAATAGTTTTAATTAAAACTAGGGATGCACCAATACCGGTTTTTGGGTATAGAGTACGAGTACCGATATTTTGCTTTCGGTAGTCACCGAGTTTCAGTGCTTCCATTTGCATGGAGCAGGCTTTTCCCCGGGCAATCAGGAAGCCGGGCAGCGTGTAATGAGATGCTACCCGACTTCCTGACTGCCAGGGAAGCCAACTCCATGTTGTTTGGCCGGCATGATTGTGAATAGAGCTGCAGCTAACGATTATTTTCAAAATCGGTTAGCCGATTATTAAGTTCGATTAATCGGATAAAAAATAAAATACATTTTTTAAAAATGGCTCCAGTGATGGGACTACTAGTTTGTATTGAGATTGCACTCCATCACAGGAGCAAGCTTGGAGCGGTGGAGGCAAAAAAGAAAAGTGTGGTGTGCAATATAGGGAAATTAAAAGTGTAAAATTATACAGCAATGAATGCAGAATGGCACCGGCTATAGAGAACTACAAAACCCAGCAATAGTACATTATACAGCACAATCAGAATACCACCAGCTATAGAGGAATACAACAAATCCCAGCAATAGTACATTATAGCTGGCGGTATTCTGCATTGGGCTGTATAATGTACTATTGCTGGGTTTTGTAGTCCTCTATAGCTAGTGGTATTCGGCATTGCACCACTGTATGACGCATTATTGCTGGGATTTGTTGTACTCCTCTATAGCTGGTGGTATTCCGCATTGCGCTGTATAATGTACTATTCCTTGATTTGTAGTCCTCTCTACAGCGCAATGCAGAATACCACCAGCTATAGAGGAATACAACATATCCCAGCAATACATTATACATGCAGTGTATAATGTATTGCTGGGATTTGTATTCCTCTATAGCTGATGGTACATTGCTCTGTATAATATACAGTACAGCAGAATGTACCATCAGCTATAGAGGAATACAAATCCCACTATCCCAGCAATACATTATAGAGCACCATGTGTGGGAAAGTGCAGGCTTACATGAGCAGTCTTCCAGCAACTTGTTTCTGAGATCGGTCCTGTCTATCAGCGGCTGGCATCCACCCACACCTGCTCCTCCTTACTTCTTCTCCCCACGTCCCTGTGGCGATCGTGGATGTGGGCGGGCGGTGAGCATCACGCGGGTAGGAGGTGCGGCGTGTGGAGCGTGGATGCGGCCGGGTGGGTCTGGCAGCGGCGAGCGTGAGGTGGGGAGGAGGTGTGGCGCGCAGCGTGTGGAGCCGTAACAGGGCCAACCAATCGGAACCTGATTAATCGATGAATGAAAAAGTTGACAACTTTTTCAATAATCGATTATGTCGATTAGTTGTTGCAGCCCTAATTGTGAATGGCTGGGAAGCCGGTTTCCCGGCCAATCAGCATCCAGCCAGCTTCCTGCACAATCAGGAAACTGGGCGGCAAGTAATGACCTGATTGGCCAGGAAGCTGGCTCGATTCTGATTGGCTGG
>NW_017306380.1:1520945-1551672 GCF_000935625.1 Nanorana parkeri | reverse complement strand
GTACTTGCCCAAATACTCTGTATCTGTGCATCCCTAATCAAAACTGTATTGGTCTGTGCTAAACAGCGCTTCTCATTGGTCAGCGTGGTCCCCAGACCACGCTGACCAATGAGTGCTTGCAATTTGCGAGCTAAATTCAAAATGCATACGGCAGGACTGCGCTGGACAGCACGGGGTAAGGACAGTACACCTGTACCGGCGGAGGGTAAGGACTGTTTGCCGAAAGGTAAGTATAGCCGGGGGTGGGGGTTTTGGGAGAGACGGGGGCCAGATTTGATCAGGTAATTACATTTTCCCATATTACCTGGGAAAGTGAACTTGCCCTTTAATGCACATTGTGCGTGTGGGAGAGTTCTGCTGCCTCGCTACCACAATATGGCACAGTGAAATGGCGGCAGCACTCAACGCACACACACAATGTCCTATGCGTGCGTTTATTTGCATGCAGATGGCGGGGGCAGCGGGGTTGGTTTTCATTTTTTTTATTTTATTTTTTACATTGTCACTTTTTTATATATATTTAATTATTTTTTACTTTTTCATAACTTTTATTTTTTACTCCCTTCCCCCCACCTAATTTTATTCCTATCACATAGGGATTTAAAATCCTCTATGTGATAGTTTGGAGGTGACAGGTTCTCTTTATGGAACCTGCCCTCCAACACAGAACAGATGTTTTGTGTAGTTCGACAGCTGAGACAGGTGGCGCTTTGATCACAGCGCCACGGTCTCAGTGATAACACAGAGCAGACGAAAAACTGACGTTTTTCGTCTCCTCTGCGGGCTCTATGGCAAGCTCATGTTCCGTGGTCTCGGGTCCGTGAGAGGAGCAGGGGACCCCGAAAACCACGGGGGGCAATGTGGACAGAATCGCCGCTTCTCGTTTCAGTCACTGCTCCCCGCAGGGATTACCCCCTCCCCGCTCCGATCCTCCAACGCTGCCTGGAGAAACAGACGGGGGAGAGGGCGGGTACAGCTGGCTCTGCCTATAGATAGGCAGAACCAGCTGTCACTTATGCAGCTGGATGGATATCGACAGTAATGTCAGGATCCGTCCCGGCTGCGGTGGTCTCGGTATACTGAGCTTGGGGTCACGGGAGGACGCTAGTATATGTCCTCCCGTGACCCTTAAGAGAACTATGGGGAAAACCACTGACCCCATAGTTCTCTTCTAACATGGCTTTTGAAAATAAAATACTGTTTTTACTGCCTTTCATGTATTCCAGTACTGCTGATCTTTGGCAGCATGTTTCTACCATTTCTACCTACGCTCACCTGGCATGTGACAGGGTGGAACAATGCAGGATCACAATTACGAGACAGTTGCCACCCCATAACAAGAAGTGCCTGAACAAAGACCATCATGGCAGGATCATGAGGTATTCATTTATAGTGGAACTCTAAGCACTTTAAAAAAATAAATACTGACTCCCGACTAGCGCCTCTTACCCCCTGGTTCTCATCAATCTTGATCTTTGTTAAAAATATATCTAACACCAAATAACCATTTATTCAAAATGTAATAAATCATTTGAAATGGCATTAATATGTTAAAGTTTATATGATATTTAAGTGAATGGTTTATGTCATTTATGTCTGACCAAACTCCATGTGTTTGCTGGATAGGCAAGCATCATCTGGCTGTCAAAATAGACATCTGAAAAATTACCCAAGTATACAATAAAGCTATCTGTGAAATGCCACGGCTACCTCTCGCAGCACATTTTGATATATTTATTTTATTTTGTGAGTGTATAATAATGCGACAAAGATAAAGGCTTTTAAGGTATCAGAAACACCACTGATATAGCACAAAAGTAGGTTAAGATTACATATTTATTTTATACAAAAATATATAAAAGGAAATTTGATTGTGCATAATAAAACATTTAAACCAGTGACCCTTCCTTCATATCGTGACATACAATCAAGACCACCCTTATAAAGACACCAACAACATTGATAACTTATCCAAAGACCATATACAGTCCAAAAAATGCGATATTGTCATGATATCAAGGGGTGCCAATGTTCCTCAACGTGTTTTGTGTCCAATACAGGGGCTTCTTTAGGAGGAAGGAAGAAGATACTATAAGCGTTTAATGACCTGTTAGGTTGGTGTGACCGTTTGAAGGAAGAAGTGCATCTATAAAAGCCAAAAGGGAAAATCCCTGCAATATTGTCACCAGTTTAGGGAGCCGTTGAGAGAAAAGAGCTGGAGGTACACAGGGGTCCCTGCTCTCGGATGTTGCTATGATCTCCACATCAGCCTGCTGGCAGCATCCCAGCCAGCTGGTCTTTGGATAAGTTATCAACATTGTTGGTATCTTTTTAAGGGAGGTCTTGATTCTATGCCACAATATGAAGGATCACTGTTTAAAGTGTTTTATTACGCACAATCAAATTTTCTTTTATATATTTTTGTATAAAGATGTAATCTCAACCTACTTTTGTGCTATATCAGTGGTGTTTCTGATATCTTAAAAGCCCTCATCTTTGCCGCATTATTATACATTTACTCTTTGGGTGGGGTATTGCCTTTGCTCCATATTCATCCCCAAAATCTATATACAGGTGAAACTCGAATAATTAGAATATCATGCAAAAGTAATTGCAGTAATTGCTGCAAAAGGGGCCCAAACCAAGTACTGAGTACATATGCATGCTTGTACTTTTCAGAGGTCCGATATTGTTCTATGTACAATCCTTGTTTTATTGATTGCATGTAATATTCTACTTTTTTGAGGTTGTGGATTTGGGGTTCTTGGGGTTTTCATGAGCTGTAAGCCATAATCATCACAATTATGACAAATCACGGCTTGAATTATCTTGCTTTGCATGTAATGAGTCTATCTCATATATTAGTTTCATTAGTTGCATTAGTGAAATAAATGAACTTTGCACGATATTCTAATTATTCAAGTTTCACCTGTATAGCATTTTTATTTTGTGAGCAGGAATAAAACACATATTGCTCAAGATGGGATCAAACTCAGTTTATATTGCCTCACAGTATTTCTGACATGCAGCTGTCCAGGGTATGAAACATCAAATTTAAAGAGACCATGTTTCCACGCAATTCAAAATCAACAATCTTCCCATAAGATTATATGAGCATTTAAAATTTTTTATGTATGTTATTTACATGTAAAAGCCTCCCTTGTGTAGACATCAAAAAGTCCCAAGAGTGCTGCCATCTTGGATTGGATGTCAGCAGCCTAAGCAGACTCAGAGCTATTGCCCATATGAGACTCATTAGCATTCCTCTCTGCTCCTTCCCCGGCTGCTGTGACTGACCCAACACTTTATGAGCAAGATATGATGGTCTTCAACCTCTTCATAGGAATAAGCAGTGGGGGTGGAGGGATTATTCTATGGCCAATTTATATTTTAGTTTGAAATATTTAGAATATTTTGTACTTCCTGTGTGACTGCGGAGAATGGGCTGACTGCCTTGTGGTTAGTTTTGTCTTTCATGCATGAACATTTATGACTACATTACCTAAGTATGTACATTAAATCAAACACCACCTGTGCTGCTGAATGCCAAATCATCCCAACTAGTCCTCCTACTTGCCTTTCTGATCAACCAGAGGATGTTACAGTGACATAAAGAATGTTTCTTTTCATCTGGTCCAAACTAGATGGATTGTGTGACAATCATCTCATATCTGAAGCCATCTCTGCAGTTTGCTTTACAGCCAGATAATTCCATACTTAACAGATAATGGCCTATTCAAGTCTATGCACTATTTTTTTTGCATTAGCACCTGTTGCAATTAGGTACATTATTGACTTTATATTGGCACATAACACGTGAAATAACTGTATTTTAGTGAGCTGTAGTGCCTTTAATTTCACCGATTGCTAGACCAGTTCCTGCAGCCTCTTCTTCTGTGGGCTCCAGTGGTCTAAGGAATCGTAACGTCATCAGATCTAATAGAGTGTAGTAGACGTTAAGATGCCGAGGGATATACCACAGCCAAACCAGACAACTCAAGATCCTAACCCTTCCCACTGTAAGTGGCAATTTTATATGCTGGATAGATTTCTACTAAAATTCTCAATATTGCTTCAAGTCTAGAAACTTCCTTAACCTCCTTGGCGGTATTCCCGAGTGTGGCTCGGGGTTAATTTTCTGTACCATAAGCGTTAACCCGGAGCCACACTCGGGAATACACAGCTCGTCTCTTACCTTGTCCCTCGAGCTGCGCCGTGTCATCTGGCCAATGCCGGCATCAGTCTTCCGAGTTCCTTCCCTTGCGAGCGTCCGCGTCGCAGGGGGGCGGAACCGGCGGGAGATTCAAAAGTTAAAAAAATACGAAAATAGAATGAAAAAAAAGGAAAAAAAATCATACTGCCAGGGAGGTTAAAAGAGAACTATGGTGTAAGTGTTTTTCCCCATAGTTCCCCTAAGGGTCACAGGAGGACATATACTAACCTCCTCCAGTGACCCAAAGCACAGTATATCGCAGGCTACAGCCACACATATCAATGAATGACAGCTGACTCTGCCTATCTAGCGGCAGAGCCAGCTGTGCCCGCCCTCCCGTCTGTTCTTCTTGTCAGCGCTGGAGGATTGGTGCAGGGAGGGGGGGGGGAATCCCTACGTTGAGCGTTGACCGACAGTCAACTCTTTCTGCAGGGAGATGATCGAGAAGTGAGCGAGTGATGGTATGCGTTCTGATCTTCTTCCCGATCTATTGAGCTGATGTGTGACAGTTTCATTGTCACAGGTTTGCTCTTACTATGAGGATGAGTGATTTTCACTCACCTCATAGTTCTCCTTTAAGGATAATATATTCCTAATCTCATACATGAAAACCTAAACAAGCCAGGCATGTACTAGAAAGGACATTGAGAAACTCAGGCCTCAGATGGAGCAATAGTCACATGGAGCAATGACTGTCAGCTGAGACGGCTACACAGTGAACTTTTTCTAACCTCCAGAGCACAAAATAAATGGCTTGTTAAGTTCCTTATAAACACCGAGTTAAGAGGAAGTCTGCATTAACAGTAAAGCCAACCCAAACTAAAATGAACATAATCCCAATTGACCAGTAATTGCAGTGGAATTTGCTGGGGAAGATCCATGTTTAATTAAATATCTGGAAACTTGTACACTGCAATTTAAGAATTCTGTGAGCTTAAGAGTGAAAATCCACGCTTGTTATTAAAATATGAATTACAATATGAAATGCAAAGATTGTTTTTATAGCAAATATTATTGCAGATGCAGGTCTACTTCTGTCAGTGGCATAATACCAACACTTTTTTCTTATGGGTTCATGAAATTGTTCAAAAGAAAAAAAGGCAGATAAGTGGTCTGGTAAGTGGTTTATAGCAAATATTATTGCAGATGCAGGTCTACTTCTGTCCGTGGCATAATACCAACACTTTTTTCTTATGGGTTCATGAAATTGTTCAAAAGAAAAAAAGGCAGATAAGTGGTCTGGCAGGGAGCATTTTACTATCAAGTCAAAGTGATACTACACTGAGGAGTTGAAACTCAAAAATACATTCAAGTACCTTAACTATTAACAAAACTGTATCTTGTGTGTGTATCACTCGGCTGTAAATCATTTCTGAATTGGTGCCGACACTGTCCTTCCTTCTGGAGGGTGGCTACTTTTCTTCCCCAAGGTCCCTGTGTGTGTGTTTTGTAAAGCAGACACCGCTCCAAGATCACTCCCATGATAGACTACAATCTCAATACAAATGAATAAACTAAACATGAGATTGTAGTCCATCATGGGAGTGAGCTTGGAGCGATGACTACTTTACAACACACACAGGGACCATGCAGAACAAAAGTAGCCCCCCTCCAGAAGAAAGGACGGTGTCAGCACCAATTCACAGATGATTTGAGGATCTACAGCTGAGTGATACACAAGATACATTTTTGTTTATAGTTGGAGTACTTGAATGTATTTTTAAGATTTAACTCCGGAGGTTAGTGTCACTTTAGCTGGCTGTACACAGGTGAAGTTGTTTTTACAAAATGTTTTCGATCTTTTAATGGCGAATGGGGACAAATCGTCACATGAAAAATGAAAAGGATGGAAAATTATTCTCTTTACCGATTTAAACGAATCAAATCCTAACGGTTCTTGTGATTTGATAAAATGTGATTTTAATTTCAGAAAAATTGTATTGCTAGGCACAAAAGAGCATGTTTAATACATCTGGGATTCCATTCAAGTAGCAGGTCTTGACAACATTTTAAGGGCTTTCGAAATAAATTAGTTGTCTCGATGATGGCAAGATTAAATGTTCACACAAATGATTATTCAAACATTTTACTGGTAAATGTCCAGCTTTAAAAGTGATAAAGTCAAAATGTTTAAAGCCATTTCAAATGCTGATGAAATCACTTACAATGGATGCTGCTCCGTGATGTTTAAAGTTTTAGTTTCCTGCAGAATCAGCTGGTCCTCATATCCTGGTTTTGGGTGGCTCCTTTCCCTTGCAGGGTCCTATGGAGCCACCCTTCCGTGTGCTAGTAAGCAGCGTGTGTCTCCACAAACAGCAAGAAAAGACTCTCCTGATCCCTCTACCTTTCTTCTTTCTCCAAGCTAGTAGATAAACAGCTGCTGGAGACAGCTCTGTCTCTTGTGATGTTGTATAGAGCAGGAAGTTCAGGGAAGTGAAACTAAGAGAGCCAGATGTCAGAGCCAGATATTGTGAAATATGAGGACAGTGTTTGTGCAGTGTTTGATCTGGGTAGAATCAACGTGGCCAACATATTAATTGTCTGTTTTCCTCAATACTGCCTAACATGTGCAGGGGAAACCAAAATTGAATTCTCTGTACATCTTTCTTATGAAAATGCAAGTGCTTTTTTTTTACTGCTGTTTAGACATAAGTATTTTGGGTTTGCTATTCATAATATCCGAGCTGTGGTTTTAATCATACTGTTTTGCCTAAAAATGTTGCATCACTTTAAAGGGGAGAGTCACACAGTTTCCAAATAATATAAAAGTGCCATGATTGCCAAATACATTCCAGGAAGTTAACTGTTATTTGCAGTGCCAAGCCAGGCAGCATCCCTTTGAAAATGTATATTTAATCAAAGGAAACCAAAACAAAGAGGCTGCCACTGCTGACCACTCCCCCTGAAAATGCTACTAGTCTCACTGTCATGCTGATCCAATGGCTTCAGTACCTAGACACATATTGATCTGAAACAGTTAGGAAGATGAGGACCTTTCAATGAATTACCTAATCTTTATTCTTTTTGATTCTTTTTGATCAGTGACTCAAAAAGTAATAAAGCTAGTGAGTCAACAGACGAGCCAGGAAACTAGCATTTTCAGTGCAATGTTAGCAATCGCAGTCACCATATTTCTCTCAAACATTTTGCTTTAAAGCTATAAAAGTCAGTCTTGGACTAGTAGTACTTATTTATTGTTGCTGTGTAAGATAACTTTATAATCAGTTTAGCATTACCACTGCCAATGATAAAGCATTGTCTGCGTATTCAAGTGGCAATGTGGATAGATTCTCATACAATTTTCCCGACAGCTTCATATAAACCTCACTGAAGATGTCAATTCATTTGTTGCAATTTCTTCCATTTGTTGCACTGAGACCCTCCACAGCCCTACTGAGACCCTGGAGACATCAGGCTGCCACATTGGAGGAACACAGAGTATGTAGCTTTATATTATTCTGCATTGCTGTATAATGTATTGCTGGGATTTGTAGTCCTCTATAGCTGGTGGATATACAGGGAGATATCTACTTGAGAACAAGAAGGTGGGGAAATATCAATATATTGTCTGTAGCATCAGTACCCACCACTGTTTGCATCGAAAGTAAGCCAGAGTGACAAGTTTATCAGTAACACCTTCCCTCTTCTCTCATATGGAGAATTCTACCATTTTTTTGTTAAACAAGCTGGTAAAATCTCTGCAACCAATAACGAGAATCCCAGCTGTAGGCTGTTCACATACAGCTTGCTGCTAGCTATATAACCAGTTTGGTTAGTGAAACCAATACAGAGCACGAGGTCAGCATCATAACATGCAAGGAAGCTTTGAAATAAGGCACAAGCTTTGTTACCTAAATTCTGAACACATTTCTCAGTTACGCGATCATTCAATTAGCAATGCTTGAAAACGGCAAAGGCGCCAGCTTGAGAAATGCAGCTGAAGGGCCCATTCACACCACCTCCACACCAGATTGTTTCTGGACCTAAACGGCATTGCAATGTTTCCCTATGCTCTTGTTTGCCTTAGTTCACACCATCGCAGTCAGTTCCAGATCAGAAAAATACTGCGTGTCACATTTTGTCTGGTACGCACACAAACGCGTTGAAAATGCGTCAAAAACGCACCACAATGGGAAGAAAAAAAACATTTTTGTTGGCTCTGGTTTGGACGATCTCATCATCCCTTGACTTCCTGCTTCTGTGGAGAGAGAGCTTTGTGAAGATAGGAACCATGATGGCTGAAGTGGACACCAAATTCTTTGTAGAACTTGTGGAAGCCTGCCCAGAGCTGTATGACCCGAGGCGTGGGCAATATAAGAACAATAATAGGAAGATGGACAAGTAGAGAGGAATTTCTGCCCAGGTTGTCCCTGGCTATGAGCATTTGAGCAGCTCTGAAAACAACAACTGTGGTACGTTCACGTCTCTTATGTGCAAGCATTGTGCTGCTCTTTTCCTGGCTATCTGTAGGTCTCGCAGAGGTCACCCCCAGCAAGACCTAAAATTGAACATGTCAAAAATGCATCAAAACGCACCGCAGTGCCTTTCAGATCTGGTCCAGAAAATGGTGTGAACCTGCCCAGAGTATGTAGAAGGCAGAGTGCACTTTCAGCAAAAAGATTTTAAAACGTTAAACTTTCTGAAATGTTTGCTATACTACAAAGCCAGAGATGCTTGCATCACTTGCATACGGTTGTGCATGGCTGCCCTTAAAGGACATGAACTGGGCAGCTTCAGACTAATCTGCAAAACTGTTTCTCTGACCATCACGGCTGCTTCATGTATTCCCACTGTTCATCTGAATGGTTTGTTTATTTCTTAACAACTCAAAGGATTCTCACTTAAGATTTTGCAAGAAGATTTCCGCCTTAATCTCATCTCTTGAGGTTTCACAAATTGCACTTGAAAATTGATTGGGCTTTTTAAAAGAATCCCCCCTGCCGCGCTGAGGTTTTTTTTTTAACTCAATGTAATAAGCTGTAAAGTTCTGTTCTGGCCAGCAAAAGCTCAGCCTGCTTTTGGGAACACATGTGGAGAAGTCTGAAAGGTAAATAAGTCATTTTACGAGTTAAATATAACATTTGGAACAAGGATTTCATCTTAGCAGCTGTCCAGAGGTATTGGGCACAGGCAAAGCATTAAAAAGTCATGAGGAAAAATCTAAATATTTGCAATGATTGTTGTTCAGGTGTTTCACAGTAGATGGACATCCCCCCGTGGTGTGAGTTAAAACCACTGCAAGGGATGCGACAGCTGACATTTAAATGCACAAAAATAAAGAATTTCAAATGACACAATGTCTAGTTTACTGGATAAGCAAGATTATTCCCCAGCACTTCTTTTTTTATATTAGTAGTAGAGGTACAATTAAAAGCTCAGGAAACAAGACCAGCAGACACAGAAAGACTTGCTTCCAAACAGAGTACAACCGGCACTGAAAAGTGAGACAAAAAATTACATTTTAAATCTGATTGGCATAACACAGACAGCTCTCATTGCATTACTCTGTTAAAATAGCAGGCACTGGCATGAGTGCAAAGACCACCTGCATTGTCATCCTGTCATACAGGCTCCGGATGTGGTCATCGCACATTATGCAGCATAATCCTGTGTTGCCTGTAAGTCAATGCAGGTCAGCAACACCGACATGCAACAAGTAATGAAAAATAACATGTATACAGTAGGGATGCGCCGAAACATAATCGGCCGAAAATGGCACTTTTGGCAAAATGCTGAAAGTGCAATTTTTTGGCCAAAATAGCAGTGCATCCCTGATTTCTCTTCCTCCCCACTGGGCGCTGCTCTGTGTCCCAGCAGGGAGGAGAGAAACTGAGCACCGTGAGCGGCCGGCGTCTTTCCTCCCACACCACTCAACCTACATACATTTTAATAAAAGTGAATAAAAAGTAATGTGGCGTATTGGTTAGCGCTTCTGCCTTGCAGCACTGGGGGTCCCCGGTTCGAAACTCGCCCAGGTCACTACAAGGAGCTTGCATATTCTCTGGGTACTCTGGTTTCCTCCCATACTCCAGAGACATGCTTGAAGGTTAATTGGCTCCTCTCTAAGTTGTCCCGTGTATGTATGCATGTGAGATAGGGACCTTAGATTGTAAGCTCCTTGAGGGAAGGGACTGATGTGAATGTGCAACTATGTAAAGTGCTGCGTAAATTGTCAGCGCCATATAAATACCTGTAATAAATAAATAAATAAACGTGTCTTCCTCAGGAGCACAAATAAGGATCTAACAGTAGCAAAGGTGTAGCGAATGACAGAATGCTTAGGTTAAGTTAATGGGACATCTTTAGCACAGCTGCAGAGTTTCTTGAATGGTCCATTTCACTTCTTGCCCAGTCCAGCAATTTCAAATATTGGGAGTTAATATTGGGGTTGCCCAGCGCAACTTAAAACACCCACCGGGCACTCGGACACCAGAGCTTAACAGCTGAGTACATAAGAGCGGTTACCAAAGAACTCACCAGCTCAGAAGAATAAAGCCAGGGGAATTTCTCAGCGAGCTGCAGAATCTATACCTGTCAAAACCTGCTTCTGAAAGCAATGACAGATGCCCTGGAACATTGCAACGCATTTTGACACTAGTAGCCATGTGATGGGAACATAAAAACCACCAAACATACCAAAGAACTCACCAGCTCAGAAGAATAAAGCCAGTGGAATTTCGCAGTGAGCTGCAGAATTCATCCCCGTCGAGACCTGCTTGACAACGCAATGGCAGCATGGCCCGGAACAGGAATTTCAAACAGTGTTTGACCATTTCTCAGCATTTGTTAGAATGTGGTCATGCGTGAACATTTTTTTTTTAAATCACGCTGCAATGCAGTGCAGGGACCTGGATAGGCTTTATTGAAACTTATTTTCTGCTTGCTGAATGTTCCTGTGCAATATACTACATCTCTAGCTACAAATCGGGCAATGAAAGGCCACATATACAGTTCAGTGTCATGCTGCAAACAGAACATTTCTACATGGAGAGATGGGACTTTCTGCCCCAATGATATCAAACAGAGCACAGGGTGGAGAACAATCTTTGAGAAGCACAAACTGCCGTGCATCATTTCATGTAATACTGCGCTCTGTTTGATATCATTGGGGCAGAGTGGCCCATCTCTCCATGTAGAAATATTCTGCTTTTTCCAATATTGCTTGGAACACAGAATTCGTCTTCACTGTGAGAAAATGTGTTCAGCATGATACTAAACTGAGCACGTGGTCCTATTTTTTTACGTTTACGGCCTATCTTCTGTTAGCCAACATGCATTGTACAGGAAGCCTGGTCATTATCTGTGACTGTTCACTCATGAGCAATTAATCACATTGATTTATTATGCATTGCGTTGCCTTTTTAGACATGACACTGCATTTTCTGAGGACCCCATTCAACTGGCATGAACATAACTACAAATCAATCCTTTTAATATACCGCATGCAAAATTCTGTCATCAGAAGCTGTACAGAAGAAGTCTTTGTTCAGACAAGTTCTGCTTTTATTTTAGGTGTACCTACTGCATAATACTGTGCCAGATGCTGGTTTATGGTGACTAGGCTGCATTTGATCCTACCCGGAATATGGTTGCTATAGGCAACAAAGTCACATTTCTATACCCAAGTTTTAAATCAGGGACGATGCTACATACACCATCCATAGCCTTTGCTGACAGTACGTGTCTATTTCCCTCTTGCATACTGAGCTCCTAGGGCACAGGGATGAATTCAATGAATTCTTATTTATAGGCTCTAATGTCAGTTATTTATTCAGATTTATGTACATAGGAGATATATTTTGATACACTGCCATGGGAAGTGTTCACTGAAGTCTCACATGCACAGCCAGGCTGAATGTGACCTACAGAAGGATTCACAAGAGATTAGAAGGATAATACAAGCCTGCAGCCATATTTTGGTAGCCTGGTTAATAAAGAATTTAAAATATTCTAATTTGCAGAATAAAAAGAAAAGGAGGAATCTATTTATACAACACAAAGCCATTACCTGTCTAAATTATATCAGTTTATATGTAAAGCAATCTAATATGTTACTGGCCTTTTGTCTAAGTCAAAGCTGCCACATTTGAAATTCTTAAGTAAACCACGACCGAACAATTTGCAGGATCTCACAGTGGACATTGATCAGTTTAAGATTTTTGTTTCCATCTGGCAGTCAAGCAGTCAGTGACTACAAATGCACAGCGTGGCATGTAAATCGATTGGGGGAGGAATTACTACAAAGCATTTTAGTATTTAAAAATGTCAGTGTGAAAAGTAGCAGAACATGAAAATTTCACCTTCCCATTAAATCAAAGCTTGGACAACTGTGTTCTGCTTGGATAGAAATGCAAGAGTAATAGAAGTTGCAGTGAAGTCAGGATGATGATTATCCAGACCACAGCCTCTATTATGTCAGCTCTACAATTGATCGGGCCAAGGCAGAATATGTATTAAATATAGGGAGTGTAAAATGTACAATTCGCAACACTTGTACAATTCTCAATGTCTCACGCCGTCTCTATAGATCGAGAGCTGAGTGATCACAACAGCGCAGCTTTTATTATCAACTTTATACATATACAGCTGTATATCTGCAGTGTAGGAGCTATGACATTGCAGAAAAAATATGTGTACTCATACAGGGACATGGACACTTATTAGAATTTAAACCCTTTCCCACCTCAAATTAAGTGAATATTTGCTAGACTCAACAATCCATAACTATATTTCTGGATCAGATATGACATTACTCCATGAGGCTAGCAGTCAGAGGGAGCAGTATTTGGTGATGTCACTACTGTACTGCTCACTTGTTTCTTCACTGGAGGCAAGGCTCACATGAGGAAGCAAACCCCTGCCTCTACCAAGATTGCCACCTGCCCACAGAGACACCGTGAAGAACAAGGCATGATAAGTCAACAATGGGAGAAAGATAACTGCAAGACGGCCACAGGCAATAGTGACTAGTTCTTGGCCCTCTGCTTGCCTTTTCTAGGCACAGCTTCCAAAGTTCAGCTTCTGTTTAATTTGAATATTTAAGCTTAGTGCAGGGCTGGACGAATCCCAGGAGACAGGTAACCAATACAGCTGGCACCTAAGCTTGGAGGTTTTCTCTAGTTGTTGTCAACCTTGCATCTATAAAAAACAAAAAACATCCTGGAAGGAAGAGACTGGCTGCTGGATTAAATATTCATTTGCCCACCCCTGGCTTAGTGTATGTTAAAGGGTTATCAAACCCTCACTTTTTTGCATACATCTACTGCTAGCAAGCAGTAGATATATGAAAAAACTTAAAAAAACAAACCTTTTCAAACAGGTTTAAACTTACCTGTGTCTTTGCCGCACACTCTCGTCTGAACATCTGAAAATGTCTCGGGCGGCCGCAAAGAATTTCGGGGCGGGGCGCATGCACAGTTCAGATGTTCGGCCGGGAGAAGAGGAGAGACACAAGGTAAGTGTATGGAGCAACGTGCACCCGCACAGACTCGTGGGACATGAGAGAAGGAGGACAGAGGGGTCAGAGCTGGATCGGAGACCAGCACCAGCGCTGGAGGGACAGCTAAAAATGACAGTAAGGAAGATGATCGGATTAAGAGGCATCATTTAAGCTAAGTCCTGACACTAACATTGGGGGGCGGGTGGGAATCCTTTAACTGCTTCCTTGGAGACCCCTGATGTCTCCATAAAGAGGACCTGTCACTTCTTTTGCTATCACATAAGAGGGTTTCTTAGCCCCCTATCTGATAGCAATAAAGTTAAGTGGAAGAAAAAATAGAAAAAAAAATTAAAGTTTCCCCCAAAAAATGTAAAGTTACACATAAAAAAGAATTAAAAAAAACAACTTTTTTAAAAAAGCTCCCACCCATACACGCATGCAAACATGCGTCATGTGCGCATGCCTACGAAAACGACGGTTGCGCCCATTACGCCACACGTTACATATCGCCGCGAACGTCGCAGTGAGAGCAATAATTCTAGGGCCATCAATCACTGATAACACTAAACTGATGAGCTGTAAAAGCTTTTCAAGCGTCGCCTATGGTCAATTTTGAGGATGGTAGTTTTTTGCGATTTCGCAGGTGCGCGCAATTTTTAAGCATGACATGTTTGGTGTCTATTTACCCGATGTGACCCCGTCTTTTATATTTTACCAAAATAATTGGGTAATAATAATTGTTTCACTAACAATGTAAAAAAAAAACAATTTGGGGACTTTTCCCGAAATATAGTCAAAAATAGAACCCCCCAGTGGTGATTAAATACCACCAAAAAAATGGTATAAAATCCATTTCAGTACAGCGTTGCATGACGGAATAAATGTCAGTCAAAGTACCGCAGTGCTGATTACTGAAAAATGGCCTTGCCAGGAAGGGGGGTATAAACACCTGGTCAGCAAGTGTCACTTTAAGAAAATATTCCCATACAATGGACCCCACCACCATCCTGAACTAAAAATAAGAAAGGAATCGATAAACATTCTGAAAGGTAACTTTTGAATGTACCATGCATGCAGGCTGGATACAGGCGCACACAAATACAAACATGTAGACACTGCAAGCACCACTAAACGATCTAATATTTCATAATAAAAAAGCAACAGCTTAATTTTTTTGTAACTAATGGGAAAGAATAAATGCCAAAATCTGTATTAATAGGAGCGCGGTCTGCAGAAGATCCCTGTGTTTGTTAAACAGAAGCTGCTCCATTAGCTGATAAATACTCCCAATGAGCGAGCAGATCAGCACAAGTAAACAGTGAAATAAATTATGCACAGTGGCTGGTTCGCTGCAATGGCCATTTCACAGTGTGGGATCTAGCAGAGTCATTAAAATGTGTACCTTACGCTGGCGATGCTTGGCGACTCCGCTCCCAGTCTGCATCTTTCTAGTTGATTGGCAACAATTTGTCTCTCCACCTCCAGCTCCCTGGTGAGACGTTCAAATTGCAGCTCCTGGAATTTCAAGAAAATGAGAATGAAGCCTCAGGTGATGTGGAAACACAATGCTTCATGCAAAGACAGGTGGGGACACAATAATCAGTCCTCCTCTGCCATACCCCATTTCTCTAATCCCACCCGCTAAACACATTTATTACGAGTTTTATAAAGCAGTACCATCCACCTCAAACCAATTTGGGCTGTCATTCAATGCAGCCATATTCAGGTGTAACAAGTTATGGCGAGTCATAACTGCTTATGAAAATAGAAGAGATAGAATATGTCAGCTCCAATGAGAGGCTTTTCAAACAGGTAGTGTTTTGCTCTAAGAAGATCCAAGCCAAATACATAATAAAACTCATAAAACATTTAACAATGTCATCTCAAATGTTGTCAATCTTCTTAAACATGCAGGTTTCATTAAAAAAAAATACCTGGTGATGCTGCCATTAAGCCCATTGTTTAATCACCTCCTGATATGGGGTGACAACTGTCTCCCAAATGTGCTCCTGCACTGTCACCCTGACTGATGCACAGGGGGGGAATGAGGACTCTGATGTGAAGAGGGGGTGAGAACTCTGACCTGAAGGGGGGCACATGATATGAAAGGCAGGTAAGGGGGGGGGGAAGGTAATTATTGGGGGAATTTATCAAAACTGCAGCAAATTCTGGACCAGATTTGCACTGCAACCAATCAGCTTCTCTGTCTCACTTACAAATCTTACCTGAGCAAACAGAAGAGAGATGCTGATTGGTTGCCATGGACTGCTCCAGATTCTGTGTGCTGCAGTTTTGATAAATTCCCCCCAATGTATTTTTTTTTTTGCATGAGGTCCCTCTTAAAATTAAAGGGGGGGCAAAAGAGTTTGCATACTTTTAAAGGGTGCCATGACTAAAAATAAGGTTGAGAAATGCTGTTTCAGTGTGGATGTAGCAGGTTGGTTGAAGCAGCACTTAAAAATGCAATGATATTTTAGTTTTAAGCCGTTATGAAGAACACATTGCTTGGTATTCCTCCACGACAGCACGGCGCAATGGTTCAGCAGCAACAGCAGTGTATCCACAGAAATTATTATAAACTGGTGCCGTTCTGTTACATCTTGTCTTAAAAAATGTCTTGCTTAGGGAAGTCTTTATTGAGGTGAGGTTTAAAAATGTCACAGAGTATTATATTCAGCGGTAATATAATCCATTTTATGTACTAGACTCTGTATCACTGTGCAAACAATAAGCATGTATTTTAAGATCAGCCTGTGTGCTCATTACACTTGATCCGGACCTTGGCTTGAAAAACGCAGGCAAAAAATAAAAAAGCAATCAAATGAATCTTCCCCGCTCCACATAAACCTTCCCCCCTTCACACACATGAATATTTGCATAAATCAGCCACTGAAGTCCAAATCTCCACCCATTACTGTCACTGATTCATTCATATACAGCCTGGTGGCTGGGAGAGATAGCTGAAATCCAGCGGAGGTAGCTGCAGCTGTACTGAGGGCGCACAATCCAGAATGCTATATTTTATCCAAATGATGTCCTGCCATTGTGTAAACACTGCAGTACTTAAAACCGGAGGGTCATTAAGAGATCGCTGGAAGAGCTACAACGTTAAAATTAATCTGTCATATGCAAAAGCAAAGTCATCCTGTTGTAAAGTCAATGAAAATATACAATTGCTTTAATGTTGTTAAATTCATGTTGATAACCAAACAGAGGAAGTTCAATTTTTTATTAAGTGAATCTTGGCTTTGTCCATACAGGGGGTGCTATAAGTTGCTGAGGATGATGAGGATTAAACCAAACCCGTGGATTTGCACTGAATGGGTAAAGTATGAGCTTGCTTTAGGCTGGCCATACAGTGTTAGAATCTTCACAGGAACCGGCTGAAATTCTAAAGATCGGGTCACACCATAATGTTGGGCTAAAGGCACAGTACCCATGCCTTTAATGCACACTATTGCATGGCGCAATGCACTGCCTAGGGATGCTGCGTTGCCAGTCATTGCACCCCAATACACCGCTCAGAGGGTGTGTGTTGCAGCACAACACACGGTACCATGATCCGTTTTGCTGAAAAAATTAGTACATATGTTCCTTTTTTCCTGTGCACTGCAAGGTACTGCAGTACCACCGCGCAGCAATGCACATTCACTGGGAGGCATTTTGGGTTGCCATTCAAAAGCATGGCAACACAACACACCAGTGGTGCACTATGCTGTGTGATAGCATGCACTATGTGCATGGGTACCAAGTCTTTAGCCAACTCTCAGGTGTAAACTGGATGGGTGGGCAGCCCTGCCAGCTCAACCGAAAAAGTTGATCACTCAATCAACTTTTGTCAAAGGAGCCGGGTCGAAAATTGACAGCCAAACAGTGACTGTTATAATACAATAGCCCGGTGGGGAAGATTTTTCCACCCACACTGCTTAGTGTGGTTGGAAGAAAGCTGTTCAAGAAATCTATGTAGCATATGTCCATTTTAAAGAAAATCTGTCACTACAAAGTGCCAATAAAAGATGCCCCATGTCAAAATAGTGGAACTTATCTCTGTTGCTGCCCGCGCCAAAAAATGCCACTATAATGAATATCTGCCTGATGTCTTTGGCACTAGCCAGAGTTTTGGCTTTCTGGTCCCCCTATAAGCTCAGTGGTTCTTCCCACCTACCCCAATGTGTTCTACAGTGATGTAGGGAGGAATCATTGAGCACATCAAGGGCCCAGGAGTATTCACCATCCTCTTTGCAGAGAGATCAATATTGGCACATATTGCTGCTAATATCATTTACTGTGTATTTTTTTTTTTTTTTTAATAAAGAAACATTACTTCTGAAATGTATAGCAGCAAGAAGAAACTAGAACGCTTACAAACTCCAGGCAGATCTTTTAATGGTAATCATTCCCAGGATTCAAGAGCCATAACCACTAAATCATCATAATATACAAACAGATTTAAGGGATGGATACAAATATAAACATTTTCAGCACATTCAGTTTTCAATGAATAAAATAGAAGTTGTTTTAACAAAGACTGTGAAATATTGAAAGGTACACTCCAGCCTAAACTGAAAATCAAGTCTTGATACATAAACACAGCCTACCTGCTCAACTCTTCATGTTTTCATCTGGATATTGCAAAAGGAAACCTGCCCTGCACTCCCTTTTTGTATATTATCTGGTAACACATCAGCTTGTAACTCTTGCCGTCTCCCACACACACACAAAAGACTAATGTAAAAACATTGTAGTACTAATAGGAAGGTGTTTCCGACAGCCACCAATCAGATTCAGACTTGACTTGGAAGCCTGAATGTGATTGGTTTTGCAGGAAGCAGTATGTGGATTTCACACAGGCTCTTCTACTGCCCTCCTACTGACCCTGCAAGGTGGCATGTGACTGCTGTGGGTGTGAAGAATTAAAGATAATTGTATTAAGGAAATATTGAATTCATTTTCTATTAATATTAAAACACAGTTATAGTTTGTTGGAATGCAAAATTAGCTCCCTGTTGGGATTCAGCAAGGAAGCCACAAAACAATTTCATGTCAATATTTTTGGATGATGGTGAGGCCTGCGGTGTGTTACAAGCCACTCCCGCCTGAAAAATGTTATTGGAAACATACCAGACCTGGGATGGGGAGCCAGAAGTGCTACACAACTCCTCACCTCCCATGGCTTCCCTGCTTTTAAGTGGCTGAGCACTATGGGAAATTTATTTGGCGTTTGTACTACTATATTTTTAGCTTTCAAGATACATATTTTAACCGTATTGGAATTTACAACAAAGCCTAAAAAAAAAAATAAGTTTTGCTTTAGTAATCTCAAAATGACCAAATATAAATGAGGAGAAGGCTAATTCAATCTAATAAGCGATATTCCACTTCGGGTTGGACAGTAATTGGATGCACCACATGCTGTTTTTACACTCTCAGACTCCAATTGTAACATTTGCACACAGCTGTTGATGTTGATCTCTTGGCAAAATATTATAATAATAATGATAACAATAATATGAAACATTCATTACAATTCCTGCAGCTCACGGACATGTCTTTATGTTTTATCCATTAAACCCCCCATAATGGTGGGGGAAAAGGAATTTAAAAAAAAGTGAATGGCTGGGCAAAAAAAACAAACAAAAAATGGTATGTGTTCTCTCACCTCCCGATCTACTGAGCCGACCTGTGACAGTTTATGAGGCGAGTGGAAATCACTCATGTCATAGTTCTCCTTTAATACATGCCTGCAATTTATGAACAATTTCCATGTTTTGTTGCTCTAAACCAGTGCAAGTACAGAAACATACCTGTTGGCGAAGAAATCCAAAGCGTAAAAGGAAAATAAAAACCTTTGTAATTCTCACTCACAGTAGAGATAATAATGTCAATTTGAAAGGGGCACTCACTGAGGCATGCTGGGAGTGGGATGGGTTATACTGGGCTATAGTAACAGCTTTGCTTTCCCTGTGTCCAATCTCCTGAAGGTGGCAATATAACCCAGTGGTCTAAGAACTCCATCATGCGTGTATTTTTGTATAATTAAGAAATACCCGTTGTTCCTCCCAGAAACCCAGTGAGCTCCTAACTTCCTGTAGCAAGCCAACACTGCCTCTGCTGCACTAAAATCCCAAACAGGGTTGACTGCCCTGCCAAGTACTACAAAGCCCAACTTGCTCAGGCGATAGTTGAAAAGTGCTCAATATTGCAAGCATCAGGCCTGGTGTCATTGTCCTAATTCTCAAGCTACCGCAAAATCATTTTGCAATGCACAAAATGGCCACCTTTATTGACAAGGATACGGAAACAATACCTGCCACCGTTCTTATATGATGAAAACTGAAGCCACAGAAAGCAGAGAGTAGATAGAGATGCATTTTTATAAATTATCTCAGTTTTAAAAGGGTCATTCCTATCATTCAGCAAGGGTTAGACTAATGCAGATTACATTTTCAACCCTGTCATTCTGAATATTTGTATCCATACTATTTTGTAGCGTGGGGTAAAGAGCCAGTTCATTATTTCTAAAAAGGTATGCAAGAGATGGCCCCATGTCAGTGGACCTTGGTAAGTCAAAGCATGTATGGAATACTGATGTACGATAAGCAAGTTCCCTCATTTCGTTTTGTGACATCCCTGGGTAAGAATCACACAGGATTAGATAACATCTTCAATCTGCTGTAACAGGAGATTATACAAAGGCTGAAGAAATTATCTTCTACAGATGCTTCCTGAAGGCCTCATTTATCAGAGTCTGTAATATAAATACAGTCTATGCTGTTCTATAGTCACCTAACAGATTCACATGCAACCTGGAAAATGACAGAATGAAATGGAAAACCTGATTTGTTGCTGTGAGGCAATATAGAAAGTCCGTATTTCAGACACATTGACAAATGAAGCCCTGGATCACAAACAGACAGTACTTGTGCTTAAGAACTCAAAGTGAAAGTGCATCACTAGCAGGACACAGGCACCCAGAGGTTTCTATAATTATACTTTAATATGCATCAATGTCTCACTCAAACTAACCCCTCTCATACCTTCCTACCGTATCAGCCTATGAGACCAACCATCATACTCCCCAGCAATGGGCAATGCCAACCATGAATTCAGCCCTACATCCGTCCTCAGAGAAGTAGGGAGCCTACAACCGCTGGCTTCCTCCTAAGAATGGTATTTGCCTGGTTGTATCTAGATTTAATACGTCTCAATCGCATCCCCTCCTAATAGATTGTAAGCTCTCACGTGCAGGGCCCTCCTACCTCCTGTACTGAAATTGTATTGTTATTTGTATTGTGTCCCTCAATTTTGTAAAGCGCTGCACAAACTGTTTGCGCTATATAAATCCTGAATAATAAATCGCAGACCCTGTAGAAAGCAAAATTGCAAAAGTGACAGAATCCTTTATCTCCAGGATGGTGCCTGGCCTGCAACCCAAACAACTGGAGGCTGCTGAAACATGATAGAAGCACACATGCACGCACCTGCTTAGCATCACAGCTGGGCTTGAAGCACATATAAAATGAGGCTGTAAGGCTGGGCACACACCTTACAACCATCGCAAGACTTCTGTCTTGCGATGGTTGTAAGGTACTTAAAAAAACGAACGATCTGCCTATCTTGCATAGGCAGATCGTACTTGCGATGATCGCAAGCCACGCCCCCTGAGGGGCGGGCTTCCGATGACCGCAATGCCGAACAGGCAGTGTGCGCTTGCGCACACTGGCCCGTACGGCTTTTATCGTACGAACATGCCACAAACCCGCCGAACATCGTACGATGCTCGACGGGTTTTCGAACATGTCCGTAAGTTAAAAGTCGTGCGACCTTACAGTAGTAGAGGTCGCACGGCTTCCACACACCTTACGATAATCGTACAATCGCGGGATTTCCCACAATTATCGTAAGGTGTGTGGGGACCTTAATGCAAGAAGATTGACTTTGGAATGCTTGTGTTAAAGCGGAACTCCAATTCTACCATAAACACGCAACTCATACATCATGTGATCATCACACCTGCTCTTTAATTCTCATTGTGCTAGCACTTTCTTATGGATTAAATCTTCATTTCCAAATACCAATCTATCCTTCCCTTCAATACAACTTTCAGCTGTGCCCATCAGCGGCTAAGAGAAAGGGGAAGAAACACCGGAGCAGTCATGTGACTGCAACTTTTTACTTCAGTTCTGAAGACCTGTTTAAAAGGAGAACTATGAGGCGAGTGATTTTCACTCAACCTCATAGTTGGAGCCAACGTGTGACAATGAGACTGTCACAGGTCGGCTCAATAGATTCGGAAGTGAGCGAACACATACCGTTGCTCACTTCTCGATCCTGACTGTCACTCACGCTTCCCTGCAGGGATTCTCCCCTCCACGATCCTCCAGCGCTGAATGGAGAAACGAACAGGAGAAGGGGTGGGTACAGCTGACTCTGCCTCTAGATATGCAGAGCAAGCTGTCAATCACGCAGCTGGGTGGATCTCTACAGTAATGTCAGGATCCATCCCGGCTGTGGCGGTCTTATTATACCGCGAGCTGTAGTTCGCGGTATACTGAACTTTGGGTCACAGGAGGACGCTAGTTTATGTCCTCCTGTGACCCTGAGGAGAACTATGGGGAAAAACACTTACCCCATAGTTTAAACCGCTGTCAAAGTGGGTTTTTAGAAAAAAAACTTTTTGCCTATATCTACTGCTAGATAGCAGTAGATATAGGGAAAAAATTGGAGGCTTTAGAACCCCTTTAAGCCTGTACGTGTTTTCTTTTCCATTTCAGAGATCACCTTTTTTGAAATTTAAGTGCAACACACAAGATCGTGTATAACCTGAAATAAATTCAAACGTTGCACATTCCATTCAGCTGCATGTAATCCATCAACACAACAATATATAATACGTCTGCTCTTACAATATAGACATTAATCTGAACCTAAACCGGATTCTGTGGAAACTTTAGAGCCCCTCCATTCCTGTATCAAACAATTGAGAAAATATCTGTAAAAAAAAGTCAAGGCAACTGGACCTGCTGTATTTTTCTTGAAGACATTTCACTGGTTATCCAACCAGCTTTCTCAATTCAGAATAACTTGTACAAAAATAGAAGAGCCAAACCCTCTGGTCAGGATTCAACAGTATACCTAAAAGGAAAAAGGCCACTCCTTTGAATACACTCAAGTACGCATCCTAGACTGGGAGAAGAGGTGTGAAAGATGCCATTTATGTAAAAATGGAGGGGGGGGGGGGGGGGACATCTATTGTCTGCCGCATACAATGCTGTTTTAACACCTCCTAGCTCCAATTATGCAAATGCAAACACCTGATTGTGACTGACAGAATATGTGGATTGGAGCAACATTCACCATATTTATTCCCAGAGGATTTTTGTACAAGTCAATTCTGAATTGAGAAAGCTGGTTGGATGACCAGTGAAACGTCTTAAAGAAAAATACAGCAAGTCCAGTTGCCTTGACTTATTTTTTACAGATATACCATGACCTGGATGAATGAGAACCTTCACAAACAATTGAGAAAATACTTTGTCAGTAGCTCCAGGGTTCCCTCCAACTGTCCACAGTCATAGTAGGAAGGATAAGTGCTCCCCATCAAAGTTCAGTATCAGGCAGAGCCTTCATATAATCTGATGCAATTGATGGAGGTGCCCTCCGCACACCTTTCAGCAGTCCCGGCCAACAATCAAATAAATGGTGCTCGAAGTAACTTCACGGATGGCACCGTGCAAAACACAAGATTGAAGAAAATAGGTCACCAGCACTCCATAAGTTAAAATGAATGAGTCCTTTTAATGGACAATGATGTCACAGAAATCCAAAGAAGGGACCCTGTGTGGCCCCGAAACGTCGGCTCATGTTGGATTTCTGTGACATCATTGTCCATTAAAAGGACTCATTCATTTTAACTTATGGAGTGCTGGTGACCTATTTTCTTCAACCTTCATATAATCTCACTGTTGTTCAGCAAGCATTACACCACAACGCAAATTGCTGAGCACCTCCTGGAAATGTTACATGGCTAGCGATCATGCCGATCCAAATGCTTCAATAGGTCAGTCAATGGAATTCTGACTTCAACTGCTGTGTAGCTTTTGTAGGTCAATCCAAAATCAGAAGCCTGAGGATGGACACCACAGCCAGGCAACTACCACTTTCAAAAAGATTAACAGCAGGAGCCTACATATGAAAGGTTTTCTTTATTTCTGAAAGTAGATTCCAATACTGAATCAATTTGCTGCTCCATTCCACATAAAGTTATCCATTTCCATGATAGCTTCCTATTTCACCAAGTCAGGTTAAACCCCCACATAATGCTGTGAGAACATTATACATAAAAGGTAACAGAATCAAAGTAATCCAAAGATTCCAGTCCTTGCACTTGTATTACTACAACAATAAAAATATGTGCTTTATTGGATCCTTTCAGTAGTAATGAGTCCTGAATTAAGCAAAATAAAAAAACACACAGAACCTCTTGAGTGGGAAGACACCACAGCTCACACATTTGTCAAATGAGATTAGTTTTATTAATGCTTGTTACAATGATTCATTAACCGGAGGTGTAAAGCAAAGCACTGAAAGCATGTATGAGGAATGCAGCTGTATTTCAATGTGTTATGTAATCTGCTAATCACACCAACAAAGACTAGGCCTAACATTTCTTGTGATGCATAAGCATGTGTTCTACTGCCATTTCCTCAAATAGTACGCTTTCATAAGACAGAGATGGATATTTGTCTGGCACTACAATTCCCACCATCATGACTCTAAGAGTCATGCATGAGCCTCATGGGGCTTGTTGCACAACATATGGAGTGCTGACATTGCCTAATATATTTGTTCAACCCACCGGCCACTGTCAGAATACACAAACAGAGAGCAGCTCATTGGCTGCCGGCTTTGTTCGTGTGATGATTTTCGCACCTCCTCCTTCAATCAGCTGATCAAGGGATGCCAGCCAGCAGCAGCACCCATTGTGCGAAAAAAATGCCCGGGTGCACATCCATACAAATCCAAAGTACCAACGTAAATATAGAGGCACTCACAGATCTTGCAGCGGAGAGAAGACAAAGAATTGGCCTTGTATTGCCAATGTTTTGTGGAGCTCAGTCCATCTTTCTCAAAATATCTTGTCTTAGTTTCCTGCAGAATCATTTTCTGCCCTGAGCACTGGCCCTGATATCCTGTTTTATGGTGTCTCCTTTCCTTTGCAGGGTCCTATGAAGCCAATCTTGTGCATCAGTAAGCTGTGTGCATCTCCACAAACACAGCAAGGTAAGATACTCCCCTGCTATGCTCCCCTCTCCTCCTTCCGCTAGGTGGAAAGCTGCTGGAGACTGCTCTGTCCCCTGTGATCTTGTACAGGACAGGACGTTCAGGGAAGCTGAGCAAATTGAGTTAGTGCCAAGCTGATCAGGAAACATGATGCCTTTGCTTGGGGGGAAAAATAAATATTGTGCTGGGCGATGTATATTTGTTTGATCTGAATTCATTATTGAAAAAGGTTTGAGTTTAATACTCCTCTGGGTATGATACCCATTTTATTGAGAAAGCACTATAAAGAATGATAGAGCAACAGAGACAACTGGGAAAATTAGAAATGTACATCTGTGTGCTACACGTCAAGAAACCCTAGTATGCATATTAAATGCAAACATATAGAAGTGCACAGCTTTTGCCAGCAGCTATTTGGTATTTAAACACTGTCACCAATCTGTCAAGCTTAATCAAAATGAACCCAAGAAAAAATATTGGCAGTCCCACACAACCAGATGTATCTTCTGAACCACATTAAAAGGGTTGTGTGGACTGAAGGCAAAATGTTAACTCTATAAAGAATTTTAACGAGTTTCAGTAAGGAGCAAACGGAGTATTTAGAAGCCATGAGGGAAGCTGGGGTTTCCTTTTAAAGTGTATTTACGGTCAAAACTAAAGATAAATGTGTTTTCTTTATTGAAGTTCCATCCTACTTCTAATAGCCATATTGAGCTAGACGTTTGAGAACTTACTTATTAAAGATGCCCATAGGATGAACTTCCTCAAAGCGCGGGCAGCCTTTCACTCAGCCTTGTGAATGTATTCTTGCGCCACAGCTCTCACAGAGCCTTCTGTACTACAACTCGACGTCTGAACAATGTAACATAATCAGTGCTTGCTGGAAGCAATGTATGATGGGATATCTAGTCTGGAGAAAATGGAGATTATATCAAGTCAAGCAGCAGGGAAAGCACACTGGGAATCCAGGAAGTTGTTGAAAGTGTTTTTCAAGTAAGCTTTGATTGCAATATCAAAAGCAACTATATTATGCATTCATATAGCAATGCTTACATTATAACAGGAAAGTATATGCTGGGTGTTTAGAACTCCTTTATTTAACCACTTCCCGTCCGCCGATCGTCGAAAGACAGCCGGACGGGAGTCTGCTGAATGCGGGTGGGCGTGATTCAAGTGAGGGTGCGCGCCCCCCCCTCCTTACCTCTGGTCGCCGTCGCTGCCCCCGCGATCCCGGGCGTCCATCTGTCCCAGGCGATGTGGCTCTGTTCACTGAGAATGGAGGGAGATCAGTCTGCGATCTCCCTCCGCTCTCCTCCCGGTCTTTGAATGCAGGAAGTGATGTATATTACATCACTTCCGCATTCCTCTGTCACTCTCCGGTACAGAAACCGGAGAGAAGCTGATGAAGCAGATCTGTGCTTCATCAGCTTCTCTGGGGCTCCCTAGGTGACATTAGGGGTCTTAGAGACCCCTGATGTCTCCATGAAGGGGACCTGTAACTGTAATTTATCACATAGGAGCACCATATGTGATAACAATAAAGTGTAAAAAAAAAAATGCTCATAATATAAATACAAATTTACATACACAAAACAAAAAACACAACATTTTTTCAAAGTCCCCCTCTCCCACATAGATGCACAAAAATGCGTTACATTCGCCTACGCGCAAAAACGGTGATTGCTCCAATTATGCTGCACGTGTTACATATCACCACGAACGCTGCAATGAGAGCAATAATTTTAAGGCCATCAATCACTGATAACACTAAACGGATGAGCGGTAAAATCTTTTAAAGCGTCGCATATGGCAAATTTTGGCTATGGTGTTTTTTTGCAATTTTGCGGGAGCGCGCAATTTTTTAAGGCTTGACATGTTTGGTGTCTATTTACCTGACGTGATCCCGCCTTTTATATTTTACCAAAAAATTGGGTAAAGATAATTGTTTTCTAAAATAATTTTTTTTAAAAATATTCTGTACTTTTTTTGTTATATAAAAAAAAATAAAACCCCCAGTGGTGATTAAATACCACCAAAAGAAAGCTCTATCTGTCCCCAAAAAATGGTATAAAATTCATTTCAGTACAGCGTTGCATGACGGAATACACGTCAAAGTACCGCAGCGCTGAATACTGAAAAATCACCTGGACAGGAAGGGGGTGTAAACACCCCGGTCAGCAAGTGGTTAAAGGAGTAGTATTGGGAGAGTAAAATATACTCTTCCCAATACTTTGAGCCTCGCATGCGACACTGCAGCTGTCACACACCGGCTCTATAGGTCGGGAGCTCAGCACTGAGCAATCACAAACCACTGACCACTTAGCTCACAGCTTCTCCCTGCAGAGAGCGGTGACAGTCAGCTACCGCCCTGCCCCCCGCAGGGTTCCCCCCTCCCCTCTCTGTTCCTACACTGCTTATTGGAGTGACAGGCAGGAGAAGGGGCAGGCATAGCTGGCAATGGCTCTGGCTCTAGAGAAGCAGAGGCAGTTGACAATCAGGCAGTGGGGTGAATCCCGACAATATTGTTTAGATCTTTCCCAGCTGCAACGCGGCTCTGCGTTGTCAGCACATAGTGGGCAGTGGCATGTTAAATGCTGACTTTGGGTCACAGGAGGACATTAGTAAATGTCGTCCTGTGACCCAAAAGAGAGCTTAAGACCAAAAAAAGGTTTGGCTATAGTTCTCTTTTAAGTGCAATAGATAAGATCATCCATCTGTTAAATGAGGTAGTAAAGTGAATATGAAGCCACATTTTTTATACCATCTGTTTGTCATGGAGACCATTTTCTCTGATACAGAAAGTGACAGTAGATCCAAAGTTTCAGAGCTGTCAGGGATAAATCAATAAAGACTCCTTTTAAGCCAGCTAGAGAATTTAGTTTGAAAAAAATGTTTTGTTTTTAGGAATGTTTGTTTGATTTTCTAATAGTTAACTGGGTCAACTTAATAGTTGTTAATGACTGTAGTAAAAAGGGGGAAAAAAATGGTTAAGGTGGAATTTTGCATTCCAACAAATGAAATGCTACCAGTAAAATGTGTTTTTTGTTTGGGAAACACCATTTATTTAAAAAAAATGAATGTTAAAATAAAATCAAATGACATTTGTCAAGTCTCTGATGGCATTACCCAATGTTCTAACGAGATGTTTCATATGACCTACCAATGTATGGCCAGCTAAACATGGAACTTCCTCTTTTCTTTTACTTCCTGTTGTGACTCCGGGAAGGGAAATCTCTCGAAGGGGCAGAGAAAGCAAGTAAATAAAAGCAAAAAAGGCTTGGGTATTACTATTCCCTACTCTATAGAACATTAAAAAGAAAAGTTTTGTCTTTGCATACACTTTAAAGGGAAACTTTACCCTTAACTTTTAAATTACGTCAGAGGAGCCTTTAGAAATGTTTAGTGACAATCTAATAACAGATACGTCTACATAATTGCTGGCTTTTTCTTCCTTGCTTACCTTATTTTACTTTTTCTCCCCATTCTTCTCACAGTGGCAATTTCATTTTCAATTCATTCATCTCCCTTTACTTCCTGGAACTCTGACACATGTGAATAGAACATGTGACCATGTGCATCATCTCACAAAAATGCCTTTCCCCGAGATCGCAAGAGATTTTGCAGTTTACAGATGTGATTTCGTAAGAAATGCGCTGTGATGTAAACCTTCCCAGGATGCATCTCTTAGGCACTTAGGCATGGGCTGCATCACTAATGCCCAAGAGGACCATGAAGTAGAGAAACAGTCGTTGTAAGTAAAAGAAAAATATGTTTATTTAACTAATGAATGTAAGACTATTTCATATCAGCATGCAGAGCTGAATGCTGATGTGATTTTTACTGAAAGGGGTTATAAGTACACTTTAGGTATGAATAAGCAAAGGATACATTAACTTTACTAGTTTACCTCCTCCCTCCACACAAATCTACTGTGGGTACTAGAAGATGAAACCGAACCCTAGAAATGCTTAGATCTCTAAAAGGAACAACAATACTTACTCCAGAAAACCTAAAAATGCATTATATCCCAGAGGTTGGACAAATTAATATGGAATACTGGCCAATCTGTCCAATCCAGGAGGCAGCTGGATTTTTTTTACTGCTAGGAGCCAGCTCCATTGATAACTAGAGAAAACCTCAAAAGTTAAGGATCAGTTCATTTTTAAAGCAACACTAAAAATTCAGGAGTCAAAATGCATTTCAGAACCTTAACTATTAGCAATACTGTAATATATTTGTGTATCACTCGCCTGAAGATCTAAAAATCATCTCTGAATTCATGCCGACACTGCCCTTCCTTCTGGAGGGGGGCTACTTTTGTTCCCCATGGTCCCTGTGTGTGTTGTAAAGTAGCCATCACTCCAAGCTCACTCCCGTGATGGACTACAATCTCAATACAAATGAGTAAACTAAACCTGAGATTGTAGTCCATCACGAGAGCAAGTTGGGAGCTTGGTGGCCACTTTACCACATACACAGGGACCATGGGTAACAAAAGTAGCCCCCATCCAGAAGGAAGGTGTCAGCACCAATTCAGAGATGATTTGAGGATCTACAGCCGAGTGATACACAAATAAGATAAATTTTTGTTAATAGTGAAAGTACCTGAAATGTATTTTTAAGATTTAACCCCTGACTTTAGTGTCACTTTAAGGAGCACTGGCTACCTAGCTCCTGGGATTTGTCAAGCCCTGTTCTAACCTATTTTAAAATAGTAACTTTAAAGAATATATTGTTTCAAATAATGAAGGTTATAAGTAAACTGATGTTGTCCCTTTAAATGTGCAGCCCGATACTTGGACAACAATTTAGCATGTTAGCAGAAAGAACGCAGTATAGCAAAGGATTCCAAATGCTTCTGGCTGAAGAACAGAATCCAGAGGACTTGCTCCTAGTAAGAGATATCTACATGTTTACAATATTTCTAAACAGCAGGAGCAAACTGTTTTACTAAGAGACGTGATATTACACATTCTACAGATTATAATATTTCAGACTCACAAGTTCACAGCTTACGGGGTCCCTCCAGCGACTCCTATGACAGCTCTATGTCTGGCTCAACTTTTTTCCGCCTATTGTTTAACAAACATCCTGTAAGCTGTGTGGAGAGCAAACCGAAATCCAAACAGAACGGCAGAAATGTTTCTTTCTCATCTTCGTGTGAAAACAACTCAGGTCAATTAAAGCAACGCATACAAATAAGGAAGACCTTAAACAAACCCAGACTGGAGGAGATTATTTGCTTTAAAAGGATTCTATTTTGTGGAGACTTTAGTTTGTGTTAGAGCGTGCTCAGATCATTCAGGTTATTCTTCCCTCTTAACGAAAACAATTGTGTGCTCTCAAGGAGGAAACATTTTGCTTTGTAAAATATACCTGAAAGTCATTTTTCATGTTACTTTTATGTTTTTATATTGCTAAATGTTCCTTTTTTTTACAGGATCGTACTTAGAGTTATAGATTCTTCCCATATAGCTGCCACGATACACAGCAGGACTACTCCCAATGAGAGGAACGATAAAGAACAATCACTGCAAAGCAATACCAAGCACAGGCTGCATATGAAATGAGAAAGTAAGTTTGCCTCCATGTACAAAGAAAAAAAAGTTATAAATATCTTCTGTACACACGCGCTGCACTGTGAGCATCTTAACTGCTGACAAGCCTGCAGGAATGCAGGAGCAATTCCAGCAGTGTATATATATATATATATATCACGTCAAAAAACTTTTTACTGGACTAATACGGCTTACATACATACATACATACATACATATATATATATATATATA
>NW_017306380.1:1497565-1520922 GCF_000935625.1 Nanorana parkeri | reverse complement strand
ATATATATATTAGGAAATGTGTTTTTGCTGTTAAAGTCCTTTTCACCTTCATATTACCAATAGCTTTGTGACAGTGCTGGTTGCTTGGCTGTCAAGCATTCTCATGTTACAAGCTCACTATAATGCAGTACAGTACTAATTTCTCTGAATATGGAAAATTCTGGAACTCTAGAGAATGGTCAAGAATCCTGTGTGGTCTGTACCACAGCAAATGCCAAACCCAGTGGATCAACTACCCAGCATTTGCTTGACCCCTGTCATTCATTCCTAGCCAACAGAAGCTATTAGAGGGCAGTTTATGGAAGTCTGTAATGACTATCATCTAAAGGACAACACACACATTCCTATGCCGTGTTAAAAAAAAAAAAAAGCTGTGGTAGGACATCGTTAATGAAAGGCTGAAATGTACCATCAATGTCAAGAAGTGCAGGAAATGAAAGGTGCCCTTGATAGAGCCAAGCCAAGCACTTGATTTAATATGCTAACCTTCATTATTTAAGTGACCACTGGAATCCAAAAAACAGTAAAACAACAACACATTATGAGCACCACAGTGCTTTAATAACCTTTCAAATCTCAGGAGCAGGCCCTAAACAAGATCAGAATGTAAAGGTTTGCATCTGTAAGTACCCTAATCAGGAGGATGCATAATGAGTACACGTCTGTGCATATTTAAGTCTTAAGAGTCATCGTGATAAACAAGTTACCATGGAGCAATCACAAGGGACTACAGCATCTTCTTCCAGGCCAAATAAACTGTCAGCTCCAGCTATGGACTAGCTCTGCAAAGGAGGTGGATGGAGTTTTATTACATGCGTTACTCCTGCAGTTGTGAGATGTTCTATTAAATCGGTTTAATTTCTTGTCTACAGGTACTGAAGGCACCCATACGCACTAGGCTATCCCCAGACATAAGACAGCAACCACAGGAAGTGTGCAATGCCGAGGCAGCTAATTACGTGAATGATTCTTAATGTGATCCTCCCAACAGAACAACGGTACCAAAGATTTGGGCAATTTACATGTTTTCCTAATTTTTCACATGTGATCATCATCTTGCAAGATTATTTTGCTGTCCTACATATTGAACAAATGCATAAACTTTCCCTGTACCTGGAAAGCATGAGGTGAATATTATCTGGAACCTTTATTTTGTGAATGTAAGGATTTCACTTTACAAGAATTCATTACTGTACATTGAATGGTCATCTGATGGAAACTCAATCTTGGTGAACACTGTCTAAGGGGTATATATTTATAAGGCAGTGAATGTGACATTTTTTGCAGATATATCTTTCTGATGCATGCATTTTAAATTACAGTGACCGATTCATCTGCAGTGAATGTTGGCATGGATGGGGACATCAATGGGGGGATGAATGAGAAAAGGGAGGGAAAAAAACGAAGGGTACGTCCAGCGGTAGGGCCCTTTCACACCACGTGTTGGGGCTGCACTGGCCATTTTATCCAGTGCAGCCCCAACGGAAGACAAAGCAATTTGCCTTGTTTCAGATGGGCTCAGCTCACACTAGTGTGCTGCGGTGGTGTGCACTGAAAAAGTACAGCAGTGTGTGCCCATAGAGCCTGAGAGACACTAAACTCAGGAGTTAAATCTTAAAAATGTAAATCAACATAACCATACAATCTCACATTTAATTTACTTATTTGTATTGAGATTGTAGTCCATCACGGGAGTGAGCTTGGAGCAGTGGCTACTTTACAACACACACACAGGGACCATGGGGAACAAAGTAGCCCCCCTCCAGAAGGAAGCATAGTGTCATCACCAATTCAGAGATGATTTGAGGATCTACATCTGAGTGATACACAAATAAGATACATTTTTATTAATAGTTAAGGTGTTTGAATGCATTTTTAAGGTTTAACTCCTGAGTTTAGTGTCACTTTAAGAAAAACAGGTTTAGGATTGCTATGCTTTAGAAAAGTGGAGTGAATAATGCTAGAAAACATTTGGGCCTTGCAAGGTATTAGAAAAGAAGAATTACAGGCATAGTGCTTGTTCATAACTAATATTCATCTGTGGATGATCAGTCTTATGACACATCGAGCTTGGCACGCTAGTGCGTGAGATATAAAGAGAAGCTAATTCAGAAGATATCAGAGGAACCTACTAAATGTCAGGAATGTTGGGAATAGCTGTTACAAGCGATTTCTCTTGGTAAACACTTAGCACATAAAATGGATTGCATGCAAGCCTTCAGAGGCAAGCTATTTTTTCTGCCAGTTCAACCTTTCTCACTTCTTTTGACTACCCACATAGACACAGTTAAGAAATGTACAATTTTAAGGCTAGGGTTTAACCACATACATGCTTCGTAAAACCCTTAGCTTAAAAGGAGACTCGCCAACAGAAAGATCAATATGCAGAAAGGCAACGATTTACCCATTTTCTATGATCAAACCTGAAATCTAGGCAAACAGCTAAATACATCATTGGATTACATACATGTGAACTGACAAAATATTAGTAATTCTGTTCAACTATGACACAGAAACCCCTACCAGAAAAAAAGTGGCAGGTTTTACATTTCCCGAGACCACTCTGCATGCTAAACTCAGCAATACAGGCAGCCAGCATGTGAACCAACATTGACGAAACACCAAGGCCTCATTCACACCAAAACTGCATTGAAAATGCATGCGTTTTAGCTATGGCATTGAGGAACCTGGCATTGGGGCAGCTGAGAGAGTAAATCCGGCCCTGCCGGTAGTTGTGAGCTGCAATGCAGCACAGTATTACCGTACGTTGCAGTGGGAAAAAAAAAGTGCATACACTACTTATTTTTACAATGCACCACAACACAAGGTACATTCAACTACTTAAGGGAGACATGTGCGTATGAGAAACAGGATCTGTATTTTTGTCTGTCGGTCTTGTAATCCAAACCATTTATTCCCGATATATACAGTCCTACCAGACATCAGAGCCAGCCTCGAGACCTGCATTTTTTTATACTGTAGTTAGGTATTGGACAAAAAAAAAAGGGTCGCTCTCTGCCTAACAGAAAATTCCTTGTTAGCACTTATGCACATCTGGTAAGCTACTTGTGATTCCTCTTCCAGTCTGAGCTCTGCTATACAGGGGCAGATACGAAGTTAAGTTCGAGTGGTGAGTGTATAATTGTATACACTAAACTGATGAGCGGTAAAAGCATTTAAAGCGCCGCCTTTTAAGCGTTTGAGGTTTCGCGCGCACGCAATTTTAAGGCTTGACATGTTTGGTGTCTTTTTACCCGAAGTGACCCCGCCTTTTATATTTTACAAAAAAATTGGGTAATAAATGTTTTATCATTTAATATAGGGAAACGTTTTTTTTTAAATTTATTTCGGTAATTTTTCCTTAATATAGTAAAACATGAAAACCCCAGTGGTGATTAAATACCACCAAAAGAAAGCTCTATCTGTCCCTAAAAAATGGTATAAAATTAATTTCAGTACAGCGTTGCATGACGGAATAAATGTCAAAGTACCGCAGCGCTGAATACTGAAAAATGGCCTGGATGGGAAGGGGGTTTAACACCACGGACGTCAAGTGGTTAAAGGAGTTGTAAAGTCCCAGCATATGCTCTCCTGATACAACATCAGCACTGTAATAGGAATACATATTAGAGTTGTTTCTGATAACGCAATCAAAGCTTACTTCAACTAATCCCTTTTATGTAGTGAGTGTTGCCTTCTGTCTGCCCATCACTTCCAACAACTTCCTGGATTCCCAGTGTGCTTTGCATCTCTTTCCCTGCTGCTTGATGTGATGCAATCTCAATTACTCAAGACTATATATCCCATCATGCACTGCTTCCAGCAAGCAATGATAGTTACTTTGTAGGTATTTCCTCCTGAAACTCCTGTTCAGAACCTCTTCAGCAGGAACAGCAACCACAGTATAGTTCATGCCTGATCCCCATGATTGTGAAATCCCTTCTTTCAAGTACGGAAAAGACTGCATTTTCACCATATATGCTGCATGTTCAGAGAAAGGTATATGACTGCATATTGTTTTATGTAAAGTGTGTGTAAGTGTGTGTGTAAGTGTGTGTAAGTGTGTGTGTGTGTGTGTGTGTGTGTAAGTGTGTGTAAGTGTGTGTGTCTAAGTGTGTGTAAGTCTAAGTGTGTGTGTAAGTGTGTGTGTAAGTGTGTGTGTAAGTGTGTGTGTAAGTGTGTGTAAATCTGTAAGTGTGTGTGTAAATGTGTGTGTGTGTGTGTGTGTGTGTAAATGTGTGTGTGTGTGTGTGTGTGTGTGTAAATGTGTGTGTGTGTGTAAATGTGTGTGTGTGTGTGTGTGTGTAAATGTGTGTAAGTGTGCGGTCATCTCCCACAGAGGAAGAGCAAATGGCAGTCTTACTCACGGTTGCGACACAAAGAAGTGCATATTCACAGTTAAGTTGCATCAGTGCATTGAGGAAGTACATCCTATGGGGGTGTTTAATAAGTAATCTTCCAAACCTCAATATAGTTAATAGAAGTGGTTAAGAACTTATGGATATCAATATAGAAATACATATCTATAAGGAGGAAGAGGAAGAGGGAGGAGAATGTAATGTCAAAGAAACGCATTATACAAGAACTACTGGGAAAATAATTGCCTCCTAAATCAGATACTTTGCTGGCTGTTCTTCTGCCTTCAATACTTTAAGTCACTGATAAGAAACAGGTAGGCAGCTAATGAAGTCAGCATTTACTAATGCCAAGGGTCAGGGTGACAGGCAGGCAACTAAAAATTTCAAGAGGACGGCAGCAATAAGTCTCCATATTTGACAGTTTTGCAACTGCAAAACTGTAAGCAAGTTGTAATTTATTTATTTATTATATATATATATATTTTTCCATATCAGTTTCATATCATTAAAAAAAGTGACCTGCTTAAAGTATGCCACATTTGTCACTCCACATGATGCTGTAGTTTCACACCAGATCTGGACCAGATCTAGATGCGTTTCGGCATACGAAGTGCATTTTGATGCTTCTTTTTAGCTTAAAAATGGGCTTTCAGGTGTGGTCCAGTATGTTTGCATGCGCTTACATGTGTTTTAGTGCTTTCCAATGCAGAAAAAAAAAGGGCATGCAGCAATTTTTCCACATGCACTGGAACTGAACGCTGTGGTGTGTAGAGCCCAAAATACTATTGGAATACATTGCATGCATTCTTAAACTGTTCTGCACCTGCTCCGCAATTGGCGTGAACTAGTCTTAAAAGTGATTTTTTTTGGTTTTTATATTTCCCGCTTTCATATTTGGTGAACATACCAGCAAGGTGTATCCACAGGCACTTCCTTTCCTAGGGTGGCAACATTATTTAATACAGTTGTGGCACGCTCCCGAGATCTACTACAAGTAGCTGTGCCAATGCAGTCAAAGTGCCTACAGCCTTGGTTCTCAACTGGTGGGTCCTGACCCTGTGTTTAGTGGGTCACCGCATGCTTTCCACTTTTCTAGGCGAGAGGCTCCTCTGCCTCGCCAAGTGGCCATTCAAAATATGCTGCCCGGCACTAAGTGTCAGCTTAGGGTGGGCTGGGCGCTTCAAAGGGAACTCCATCCATTCATGAATTGCTTACAGATTCCTCGCGTGCCCTTTAGAGGTGCCTCGACCGGTGTGATATCACATTCTGGCTCCCGGCACCTCTTTAGGGCGCACAAGCGAGGTGTACAAGCAATGCACATATGGATGGAGCTCTGTCACAACACAGCAACCCACACTGGACCCCAGGCTGAGGATCCACGCCAGTTCTTGTAAGGTAGGGAGACTGGGTGGATCTTAAAAAAAACATTTTTCTTAAATTAATTTGGGGATGTAAGTGTGCATGTGAATGTCCGAGTGTGAGAGATTGTGTCTGTGGTTGTGTATGTATCTCGGTGTTTTTGAGGGCCCGTTCACACTAATACAGTGCCTTAATAGCACAGCACGGTGGGATTAAAGCACTTTACCCTGCAATCACACCTACCCGGCATTCTGTTGCATTGTATGGTACCCCAATCGCACCTCCCACCCACAGTTCGTACGCCTGCATCGGAGCACGTGGTACCCTAATGCCGTGCGTGTTCCATTGCAGTATGTCTTGGGTCGCGACTTAATGACCAAGGACAAATGTGGGTCCTGAGGTTACACAGCTTGAGAACAGCTGGTCTTCAGGATGTGCAAAAAGCAAGGAGGGAAAAATATATTTTACACAATGTGTTGTGTTTTACTTGCAGTGTTCTACAAAGCTATGTCTTAGAATCAAGTTCTGCTTTAGGATTTTCACAGAAAAAAACCTTACACATTCCTACCAACTGCTACAGAGAACATTATATAGTCACAACAAGAAGTGACAATCTGCAATTACTGTTGTAAGCAACCTCCTCTTACTTTCTTGATTGGGTTTGATATGTGACACCACACTAAAATTTCTGTACAACCGAGAAAAAAATAAAAAAATCGGATTGTACAATGAATACTTTGAAGCAGAAAGTTAGAGCATATATGTTTTAAACAAACCCCTTATTTCATATTTCCTCCGCACACCCATCAATTCCTCATCAGACAGGCACAGAGAAAAGTCAATTTACACTTCAATAATCAGCTCTGAAATATAGTGCATGGAATAGGATAAAATTACACAGAACTATAACAATATGCAGAAAGAGGAATCATTTTAATCAGAAGCTGCTAGGCTGGTGGGAAATCAAAGTAGCAAAATTAGAATTGAGCTAGATTGTAGATATGTTTTTTCCCCCCTTTTTTTTTGTTTTTCTATCAAAGACTTTAAAAATCCAGAAGTTACTTCCAGTGCTAGAAATTGGGTTAACACATCTGATGTAACCAGGTTTTTCATATGTTGCCCTGGGACAGGCCAAAGAGAAGATGCCTCAAGAGTGAGAGCACTTGTTTTTAGGGCAGATTCACACCATTTTCTGGACCAGATCTGAACCAGATCTGGAACGCACTGCGTTGCTCCTCGTTTTTGACGTGTTTTGCTGCGTTAAATTTTAGGTCTTGCCGGGGGGACCTCTGCAGGATCTACAGAGAGCCAGAAAAAGAGCAGCACAACGCTGGCACATAAGAGACATGAACTTACCACAGTTGTTCATTTCGGAAATGCTCAAATGATCATAGCCAGGGACAACCTGGGCAGCAATGCCTCCACTTGTCCATCTTCCTATTATTGTTCTTATATTGCCAATGCCTCGGATCATACAGCTCTGGGCAGGCTTCCACAAGTTCTACAAAGAATTTGTGTCCACTTCAGCCATTATGGTTCCCATCTTCAAAAATCTCTCTCCACAGAATGTGGAAGTCCAGAGGTGATGAGATTATTCAAACCGGCCCCCCAAAAATAAAATAACATTTTTCCCATTGCATTTTTGACATGTTTGTGCGCGTTCCGGTGCATTACCGGTTCAGACAAAATGTGACATGCAGTATTTTTCTGGTCTGGAACTGACTGATGGTGTGAACTGACGCCAAGAAGAGCATAGGGAAAAAATTACAATGACTATCATTAAAAAAAAACACAATTTTGCATAAATTGAAATCATTTGGCAATAGCAACCCAGTGAATGCTCAGCAGCAGAAGATGATCAAGTGCAAATAAACATCAGATTTGGAAAATTACCAACTGAAGATCTATAAGTGCCTGCATGCCCTGTGAAGCAGTAGCTGGCAGGAAGTGCTGGGACCTTTAGTTCTTTGGTAGCTGTATAAAAATAGGATGCCAGCAGCAGGTACATGCAAGCTGTCAGCTTTTTCACGGCCCCCGGTAAAAGGTATACATTTATATGGCCTGAATTGCCCTGTAGAGTCGAGCGTGGTATAATTCTGGTTTCACTTATAAGGGCCAGTTTAGCGCAGTATAAATGAACAGCTGCTGCTATTCCTCTCATGAAGTGGAAGAAGGGCAGTAAGTGAAAGTGCTTATCACAATGTGTTCACTGGGTTACTGCTGACATAAACTGATCTCTCTATAAGCACCCCACTAAGTAGATTAAGGCACTCTCTCTAATGTTCGGCTTGTAAATACAACACTAGCAATTCCCCTGCACGATTCTGGAACTCTTTACTGAGCAAGACTGCAGTGTAAAAGGGATGCGCTATAAAGTGTGATGCTATTAAAAACATAAGGAAAGTCACACATGGCCAGGTGAATAAAAGATGCAACTACCCCAGGCTTTCTCAACAAGTATTCTGTGGAACCCTGGGGTTCCTCCAGAAGTTGCTAGGGCAGATGACAGATTGGTACCCAACCTACAATGACTACAAATATAAGGGGGATTTTCACACTGGTATCCAATGCAAGGGGTTACTTCTACACTGACCCCAAAGTCAGGGGGCATTTTCCCACTGACCACAAATGTAAGGCTACCCACTTCCACTGACTAGTGTAAAAGGGCAGCCTTTTGACAGGCAACTCACGCGATTGAGGATCTGTAAGCCCCCCAGACACATTGGCGTTTTACTTTCATATCCAATAAAAAAACCTATACTGACTGAATGAATCATTGCGGCTGTCTAATTTTTCCAATACTTTACAAAGGTTCCTCCGTCTGTACTGATTTTTTTCATATATTACTGTGGAGAGCTCATTAGAGACTGGTGACCTTGCAATGTTCCCTAGTGGAATAAAAGCAGAGAGCACTTCAGCTCACATTAGAAAAAGCTGAAAGACATAGCAGAGGATCTACACCTGCACCCAACAGCACCAAAAAAAAAAGTTCAAAATTATGAGCAAGCAAGACCACTATAGTGGTTGCTACCTAGGTAACATTCAATGTGCAAAACAATTCAACCAGTGTTTTGTGTTCTGTAAGAAGATGTCTTACACATTTGCTGGCATCATACCTTGACCAATGATAAAAGTGAACCGATGCTTTTTGGAAATGCACATAAGTACCAGGGGGGCAGGATAATAGGTACTTGGAGATGCCTGCATACACCATTCATTAGCTGCATGAACTATGGAACCCTACATCCAATAGTAAAAAATAAGAGGGGACAATGATTTTTTTTTCAAATACATTTTAAAAAAAATTTAAGGTAAAGAGTAATAGAATGACAAGCCAAAGCATGGTATATTCACAGTATTCCAATATATATATAACAATATTGCGTTTACGGATCGAATCCTGGAATCTGGGGTCTTCTACCACAGTGGGCTTTCAAGTAGGCAAGGTAAGCGCTTACGTGTGTGCTTTTTAGTAGGGGGCAATGATTTTAAAGCCATTTGCAAAATTGATTGCCCCACATGTAGAAATGCCTGATTTATTTATAACGTTAGGGCAAGACATGCGATTGCGTAGGGCGTTTTTCAGCACGTTCCTACACGCTGAAATACGCCCAAGTGAGAACCATGCCCATAGGAAATAATGGGATTTCCTTTGCTGGGCATTTTACAGCGCGTCGATCAGTGCTGTAAAATGCCCAGGTGTGAACCCGGCCTTAATGGCTCTAAAATTATTGCTCTCACTCCGACGTTTGCGGCAATATGCAACATGTGCGGCACGTAGGTGCACCTGACACATATATGCGTGTGTATGTGGGGGGCGGTGACTTAAAAATTTTTATGCTTCTTTATTTTTTTTAATGAATCTTTCATTTTTGTATTACTTTTTTTTTTACACACACACAACTTTATTGCTATTACATGGGGGGCTAAGAAGCCCCCTATGGGATAGCCAATTTACATGACAGGTCCTCTTTATGGAGACATCAGGGGTCTCCAAGACCCCTAATGTCACCTAGGGACCTCCAGAGAAGCTGATGAAGCAGAGATTGGCTTCATCTGCTTCTCTAGCTGGAGAGTGACACTGAATGCAGGAAGTGATGTAATATACATCACTTCCTGCATTCGGGGACTGAGAGGAGATCAAAGGGAGTTCGTATACTGAACTCCCTCTTGATCTCCTGTCACAGAGCCGTGCCGGTCCCGGCCGCATCGGGCACATCGGATCTTGGGACCAGCAACGGCAGTGACAGCTGCTGATACAAGCGATCGAGACGCTCGATCGCTTGACTGTAAAGCTTAACTGTAAAGCTGTGAAGCTGCTCGTCGAGCTCCACCGTCTGCCCGTCACAGACGAGCAGGCGAGTGGATTTTTCAAGCCCTGTGTGTTAGAAAACATAGGTTAGAGGTTAGAAAACATACAGCGCAAGTAACACTGCATTTAGGTCTTACTTTCAATAGTACCCCTAAAGCTGAACTCCAGGCAAAATCAACTTATGCAAGGCTACTGTCAAAAGGGTGAAGAGTTTGGAGAAGGAAATGAACAATCTAGGACAGGTGTAGGCAACATTTGCTCTCCAGCTATGCTGAAACTACAAATCCCATCATGCTTCTGCCTCTGGGAGTCATGCCTGTGGCTTGCAATGCCTTATGGGATTTGTAGTTTCAGCACAGCTGGAGAGCAATTGTTGCCTACCCCTGATCTAGGACAACATAGCTGAACTGGAAAGTGAGCTGAATTGGAGAATTTTTCCAGTTCAGCTATGTTGTCCTAGATTGTTCACTTCCCCTGCCTTCACCAAACTCTTCACCCTTTTGTGAATAACCCTTATGGTTTTATCAATTGAAGCCTCCGATTACTTGTTTACATGTGGGTGGAAGTAGAGCACCAGCTGTACTTCCATGCCCACTAGGATGTAAGAGCTCAATAAACCTCAGTGCTAGCGTCACATCTCCACCCCTTTGTCCTCCTAGCCATTCACAAAACAGAGTTTGGCCTGTGTGTTTTGTCGATAACCAGGAGGAGAGGGGGGCATAGAGGAAACTGTAATGTCGAGGTTTTTTTGAGACCTACAAGGTGCTGAACTTCCACCATCATGTAAATAAACTGAGCTTTAAGCCTCATATTTTCACGATTTGGACCTGGCATTATTTTCACCACAAGCCAAAACATACTTGTACATATTCTAGTCACAATTTTGTATCAAATCAATTTAACATACAAGTCATAGTGATGGGGACAATAGATTAAGTTGCTTTATAAAATAGAAGCAAATTCAAATTATCTCTATGTACAGTATATTGCTTGGTGGAATATAGACTATACAGACACTTAATATAAAAAGGATAAAAAAAAATAGACATGACTAGAAGCAACACGTACACTTTTCCTTTCAAATCATCAAGATCAATTTTCCATAATTAAAAAAAAAAGGGGGGGGTCCTCTGCAAGAGGAAGACTCAATCTTTGCAGGAATCTCAATGACTGCCTGTGGCACAAAGGAAGGATTTTATGCATTCATATGTCCCAGCACATTCATAGCTGTTTTCATGTACAGTATGCTCACTTGGAGCAAGCCTTGGGATACACTCATCATTACTCAGCAGCACTCAAGTCTGAATTCATTTTTCATGCTCATGACCATCGCAATGGCCTAAATTGTGAAGAATTAGGATGCACATTTCAGGTAAAGAAAGAGAAAAACAAAACACACACACAAACAAACACTAAACTATGATGCTAATGTCTGTCCCCTGGGTAAACTGCCACCCATACACGCATAACAGAGGACATAAAAAGAGTAAGAGAAGAGTTGGACGACATGGCATGATAGAGCACAACTGACGTTTAAAAAAAAAGGAGTAAGCAATGTGTGGACATTACCCCAAGTTCCCGGCTTTTTGCCATCATTTCTAATCTATATGAGAATGTGGCAGCTGGAGCTTCGCAGGGCAACATGTAAATATTGAACACTCAGGAATAAGACATTTTAGTAATAGGAATGCAAGGTGAAAATCTGTGTTTTGTTTTTCTTTTTGATACATCTTCAGGAAGGGGGGAAACATTTGTAAAGTTTAATAGAAAATTAACATGCATATGCATGTTTCATGCATATGCAATTGAATGCTACAACTAAATACTGCTCCATAGGGACCCATGTGCTCCATTTGTTTTGTGATCATTAGCTACACCTAGAAATGAACTCGCTAACAATAGCAGTGGGATTGAACTACTATTAATTGCCTGTGTACTTCCAGCCTACTCAGGCGACTGCCACAAAATAGTTACAATGACCAGAAAGCCTTAGACTAAAGCTGGACACATGGTATGAATCTGTCTAATTTCGCCCCTTTGGTGGCCCTATTCCCTCTGCAGAAGTCGATCATTAGATCGACTTTTGCCAAAGGAGCATGTTGGAAAATTTTTGGATGAACAGTTAACTAACTGCAAGCACTTTTTGGGTATTCTAAATACAATGGTCACAGCGGGAGATTAGTCCATCCACGCTGAACAGCGTGGATGGAGAAATATATTATAATTTCTTTGTTCAGCCTGCAGGTTGAACAAAGAAAATATATCTATGTATACCCTTACTTAATGCGGACCTTTAAACTCAAAAATCACATAATAACCAATGCATCTCTCTATGTATGATGATTAATAATAACATGGACATGTCAGGTGTAAAATGCTGTGACTTTGAAATACGTACACTTGCAGAGCATTCACTTCCTGCTTTGAAAGTGCAAAATTACTTCAGTTTGCCAAAGCAATGTATCGCCCGACGCCCATATGAGGGACAAGTAGATTCGGCCCCCGCTTTAGTCCTTGGACAAGTCGTTTTTTCCAAAATTTCCACACCTCTGTCAGGGAAAGGAATTTTCCTCTCCTGAGATGATGTGCATGGTGACATGTCTAGTCACATGTGCCAGATTTTCAGGAAGTAAAAGGAGATCTAGTAATCTGCCCTTAGTAAACATGGCCACTGCCAGAAGACTGGGGAAGAAAAGAGAAATAAGGTGTGCAAAGAACACAAAGCCAGAAATTATCTAGAAGTATGCGCTTGTAGATTGTCATCACTAAACATTTCTAAAGGTGTGTTCGTTGTTATTTTAAAGATATGGGTAAAGGTCCGCTGTAAGGCTGTCATTCTCCAGTAGGCACAAATGGGTGTCATGATATAACTACATACTCTGAAGGCTCATAGGCTTCTGGTTATTGCAAGAACAGACACACCTCTCTCCACTCCTCTCAATGCAGTGATTGGTGCCAGAAATACCAATCACGAGGCTTAGGCATGTGAAAGTAAGCGTGTGGAAGAAAGGGGGCTGCCATGCATCCATTACCCAATCACTGAAAATACATACAAGCATATAAATTCCCAAAACTCATAATAAGCTATAAGTTACATTTTCCTTTCCTTTAGATTCAGAATTTGATCCCGCTGAATGAATAGGCACACATTTGCTGGTTTAATGCTAAAGCAATTAGCTTTCTTGTGCTGTCTATGAGGAGAGAACCAGGCACTGAAGAGGAATGTCTGGAAAGTTTAAAAATACTGACAGAAGATAGTTCTCATCAACCAAAGTGCGAACTATGTGAAGATGACACGGTTACCACAAAATCGGAGTGATGGGGGATAGAAGGAAGCTGAAGCTTTCAATTGCTTTTTGTGTTGTCATTGAGGGGAAATGCCACAGTGAAACATGATTGATCTAAAGAACACAGACTGGAGATGAGACACATTTACATTTTGTGGCTTATAGGAATGTCAATGCACAGGGTTACCATATAGCACTCTACAGTATACATGAAAACGCCTCAGTGGGTGCTTAAAGTCGAACTATATTTTCGTTAAATTCTATTTTACAGGGGGTAGGGTTCTAAACTGTTGTGGTTTATTCAATAAATGCATCACAAATGATTCCCATAACACTATGGTGAAGTTAAAAAGACAGCACAAAAGTGGCTAATTCCCTGGAGTACTACTCACTGTTATTAACATCTGTATAAAGCTGACCATACACTGCTATATATTTGTTTTGTTAAAACCACGGGCTGAACAAAATAAATACAGCTAAACAGTGTGGATGGACGAATCTCCCGCTGAGCAATTGTATTCTGACAGCAGCAGGGGTACCAATCGGTTGCCATCACTGTGTGCTAAAAAATGTCCGGCTGGCTCCTCTAATTTTCTGAACATCTCGGAAAGGCTGCCGATAGGGCCACCCACTGAGTAAATTTGGGAAGGTTCTTGATGTTGTAGGGAGCAATAGGCTATAAATGATACAACTGAGAAAAAGAGGCTAAAGCTCCACCTGTTGGCTCAAAAAGCAAATGCAAAAATATAAACATGGAATATTTCATATTAAGCTGAAAAAATCATTTGTTAATTCCTCACTATAGTAAAGACATTATGTACAAAACAGTTACTCTTTTTCCTTTCATTACGCGGACACATGGTACCATCGGAATCAAAGACATTGAAGGGAATTTATCACAACTGGAGCAGACCAAATCTGGAGCAGATGTGCACTGCAACCAATCAGCTTCTCTGTCTCATTTTGAAATCTTACCTGAGCAAACTAAAGAGAGAAGCTGATTGGTTGCCATGCACAGCTGCCCCAGATTTTATCTGCTCCATGTTATGATAAATCCGCCCCCTCCCCCCCCTGTAAATAAGTCACCAGCACAACCCCTTCAAAACGCAGAGTTTCTAAAATGTTTCAGTTAAGCATTTTACATTTTAGTATGTGGTGGTTGTGTTGGGACTTAACATGCTGTTCTTCTGTGAATGGAAACATGGTACCTATTAAAGATAAGTATAGCTATTCTCTTTAGCATGACTGACGTTACAAGGATCAGGGCATAGGAAACTTAAAAACATTCAATCCAACATGTTGGAAATATTTGTTTATAAGTTTACAGACTAGGACAGTATATGGCAAAGACGAACCATAACATACTTGTATTGTGCAGAAGTTGAAAGCTAGAGCAAACCTACCAAAAGTTTACTTCAACATACAGCATATTTACTATAGTACAACATATAGTAATATAATTTAAAAAAAATGTTATTTTGTAAAATATATATAATAAACACACACACACACACACACACACACACACACACACACGTGTATGTATGAATGAATGAATGATCGCACACCTCCTGTTAGAACTGCCTCGTACTAGGATCCAAACAACTTTTGCTTGGCACTCCCAGGGCACAGATACTTAAAACCAATAAGGATTGGCATAAGAGGACCGTTTCTAACAATGCTTTTTCTTCTATTATGAACATTGTTTAAGTAGCTTAAAAAATATCTTATGTTTCGGGATTATAACCTTGTTTCAATCAGGAATACCATTGATTTCTGCTTGAAAAAAGGGTTATAAATCTGGAGGCATTTGTACACTGTTTATGATGAAGTATGCGGACATAAAAGAAGAGAACTGCTGGGAAAAGTCCCCTAAGCTGATCCTTATTGTTTCTAAATGGCACTTCAATAGGGAATCTGTTGTGGCTTTGTATATAGTTTACTTCCCTTATGGTAAAGACTTTTTGTTTACACGGGAACTTTTTAAATGTTGCATATAAAGATTACATAGTCTTATATCCAGCCAGCATGTAGAGCTTTAGACTTCTAATTACACGCAGTCTTCTGCCTGATTACCAACTGCTGAAAAAGCCTGTTTACAGAGCTCAAACTGCAATTGGAGTGAATCAGAACAGTGACTCATCCGTTATTGGATGGGTCAGAACATAATTTCAATCATGTAATGTAGGCTGTTGCTGCTTTGTTATTTCTTTATTGTAAATAATGTGTGTGATATGTGATATACCGTGTTTCCCCGAAAGTAAGACCTACCCCGAAAATAAGCCCTAGCGCTATCTTCAATGATTTCTGTAATATAAGAATGCAGAGCGGACAGCAGCAGCCAGGTAAGACATCCCCCGAAAATAACACCTAGTGTCTTTTTTCGTGGAAAAAAATAAAATAAGGCACTGTCTTATTTTCGGGGAAACACTGTATATATGTATCCACATTAAATAAAATGAACCCAAAACATTAAAACTACCCTTTAACAGCAGTGAATATATTTGTAATATGGAGAGATAGAGAAAAGGAATAAAGGCATAAAGGACTCAAAAGGCACAAGCATTTTTATATCATGATCGGTTTGATATTGCGATTTTTTTTTCTCATAACTGTTGCAATAATATCTTTTGCTTTATATTGAAATAAAATATAAATCTGGCCCGGTGGGCATGAACACTGCTGCAGGTTTACCATCTCACATGTTCGCAGTATCAGTTACACGGACACACACTATGCTTTTCCTTTAAAACGTTGCTGTGGTTTTCTCTGGTCGTGATAGAACACAGTTACACTTCCCCACAATTGCAGCAGTCATTTCTCCATTTAGCGCACAGCTTCTCAATTGGAACAGTCGCGCTTTTCATAGAAATTATACTAAAACCATTGTGTGGGAGAAAACCAAAAATACCAGTAAACCTCAGTTTTTTCTACTATGAGAAGCAAACTTGGCAGAAGAAGGGGTTTGTTTTTCTTCTAGTGCCTCTGGTTAAACAAATTCGGAAGAGTGCAGATCATTCTTTCATTACAATGCACAATGGGGTTTTGGTCAATCTTATCCAATAAAAACTCAGGCTGCGGAGTACTAAGCAGAGACGGTCATAAAATGTATTACATCAGGTGCAGATCAGCAGACACCAGTCATCAAATGACAAGAGCAAAATAATCTATTCATAAACCCTTTAAATGTGTATGTTGCCATCTCCATCCATTACTAATTTTAAATAGCATTTACAATAAATAAATACAATTAAAAAAAGCTATAAAAATACAAAAAGATCTGTTCTTAAAATGGGCTTTATAACATTCATTGATTCTGAAAGAAGCCTTGTGCATTACAGAGACCCAAAACCTATGTGTAAATACCAACTTCATGTCCTCCAATCTCCACAATGCAAAGCACACACCTTTCAACTACTGCCTTAAAGTGTATTTCCTTTTTGGCAGCTACATCGAGATAACACCAATTTTATATTTGTTATATGTTCCCATTCACATAGTATAAGCAAAAAAAATAAAATAAAACGCTTCTTGCTGTTTAAATTGCTTTTACTTAGGATTCCTTGGCTTCTTAAGGGTTAAAATGTCTATTTCTCCATCTTTGTAATGTTAGGAGGGGTTGGAAGTTTGACTTTATTGTATGTCAAGTTAGTGAGAGAAACACAATGCACACATTTAAGTCCTAATGTTTTCTATATAGACAGATGACTGTGAAGGTGCTCAAAAAACCTTGATTCAGCCATGTTGTCTGCTGCAACAAAACAACTAAAAAGTTACAACATTGCTTTGTTAATTTTCATTATGCGGTGTGAATGGGAACACACTGCAAACATATTGAGGGTTTTTTTATTTTTATTTTACTGCAAAAGTGGAAATTCACTTTGAAGAGACAGAATACCTCTTTAAACCACGTAAACATGAAATTATATTTCCAAATATTTTTTAAGGGGTATATAAACCCAAACAATGAACTTCCTTCTGTCGGTCTCTATATATATAGTTCTCTCTTCTCATCAGCCGCTGCCGCTATAGAGCGGCCGAGGAGCAGCGGTGTATTTAGGTTTCGTGCTGCCCTAGGCAAGACGAAACTTGGCCCCCCCCCCAATCTAAATTTGTTCCACCTCTTCCTGTTCAAGACATTTTGCATAACCCGTCAATATTTTCACTCGCCAATTGCGAGGGGGCGAGTGGAAATTTTGAGCCCTGACCTATTTTATATACTGGGTGTACCCAAACTGAAATACTGAAGTGAAGTGTTACAACTAGGGATGTTCAGATAACAGTGCCGATACTTGGCATTTTCACAAGAATACCAGGGTAGCAGCTGGGACCTGGCTCTGGCGCTCCACCACTGTCTGAGGGCTCTGTCACACCATGCCTCCTAGCTTTTTAGTTTTTCTCTAGTCTAAAATTTTCAACTACCACCACTTTATTCTATAGGGTCTTGGCATTCAGAAAATATATAATGTTGGGGGGTTTTACGTCATTTTCAGGCCTAAAATATGGAATATAACATGGGTGCAAAAAATGAAAAAAGGGCCTCAGTCATGAAGGGGTTAATGGAGCTGGAAAAGTATCTGTACCTGTACCAAGTACAGTACATGGAGTCTGAACATCCCTAGTTGCAACTAAAAAAAATAAAGAAAAGTTGGATGAAGAACGTCAGCTACGAGGCACTGATGGACTTCCCCATCTCTCAGAAAAGCACTGTGACCAGTCTAGCCAGTGGAAGTAGACAATGCTTCTCAACTTGATGTGGAATCAGTCAGCTGAACTGTGGAAAAACTTCTGATACCGGGCTGTCCAAGCACCACTGAAAGGCAAAGTGGGCCTGTTCAACTAGCAACTCTATTTCCACCAATGCCTTCTAGTTCCTTCTCCATCAGAATTTTGTGTGTGGTTTTCCTTTGGAGAATTTAAATTTACTTTTGGATCACTGCACACAAGTAGAGTCTTTATTATTACTTTTGAATAGAAAGTTTGCTTATTTTACTCAGGACCACATAAAAGGTGCCCTCTGACTGCAAGAAAAGGTGATTAGATATATCTGATAAATTAACTTCTCCTCATCTAAGAGCCAAATAATTCATATGGAAAGCTTCTTCATTGTGGCAAAAATACTCAAACATAAGGGGTTGGCTAACAATTAGGCTCCATTCATTCCTGAGTGTTTTGTAGCTCGAAAGCCTAAATGCTAAAATTAGGAATCCAGTTGTTTTCAATGGCCTCTGTTCACATTTGAGCATCCTGTCACTTGTAGCAAAAAAAACAACAGACTTCAGGAGGAGCGTCTGGAAACCTGAAGAATACATGGGTCATGTGTTTTCTTACCTAGTAACTAGGTTTACATTGACCAAAAATAACAAAAAATGCTCAAGCCTGAAACACACGCAAAAATGCCTATACAAACAATGAAACAACACCTGAGAAAAGGACCAAATGCACTCATCTCAAGTGTGAATGGAGCCCAACATATGCACATGGGTGCAACAAAAACGTTCAACCATCTTTTGTGATAAAGAAAAGAAAAAAAGGATACTAAAAACTAGACTGACCTTTAAGTCAGTAAAAGTTGAACACCAGAATCATGCTCAGCTATTACTCATGACTGTAAAAACGCTGTAGTGATTTCACAATCAAAAGGTTTACTTTTGGAGAAAAGCTGCAATTTAGAGTTGTGGCGTAATCACGCGCCACTGAATGCATTACAATTCCCCAGGCGCTGGCGGGAGGATAAAACCAGATGGTAACAGTCACTTTGGACCTAGTATTCTGCTTCAAATCTAAACTACATTTCCCATGAGGCCATGCTTTGTAAGTGACGAGGTGGGCATAATTGTGGATGTTTTTTAGTCCCCGTTCATACCTTCGCTTTCCCTGAACACGTCACAGGTGCACTTTGCCACACGTTTCACGGAAGGCATCAAAAACTTGTGGTGCCGTTACTTGTCAATGGCATCCTGTAGCAGAATCTGCTACATGAGCTACTTTCCCACTTTTGAAGTGTATGCAGCACCCACTGAAATCAATGGGGGCATAAGGCAAACACAGGAAGAGAAATGCAAAGGAATGCACGCATTCCATGTACGCCAAGATGTGAACAGGGCCTCTGTCAATACTTTATTATGCAAAAGGAGAGGCGGGGCTGGATGGGGAAGGTGGACTAAAAGGACTTGCATTAAAATAATACCACCCACTGTTACCTGATGCCGTCATACTATCACCTCAGCCACAGGAGTACTACACAGGGGTGGTGATGGGACCGGTCCCCCGAAGAGAGAAGGAGCAAAGAAATAATCCAGGTCTGCAGGACAGGAAATAATCACTCTGAAGATAGGAAACTGACTGAACAGAATGCAGAATGTCTATGGAAGATGTCTTTGCAAGCCACATTATTGAGTAAGGTAAATGAGTCACAATGCATATACAAAATTAGATTTTTCCCTGGAGTGGGCCTTTAACTAAAATACAAAAAAGACAGTTCAGCCTTACCTGCTCTTTTACCGATGCCAAAATGTTTGTGGCAGTGGCTTCTGGTTCCATGCTGGTAGAGGGAGGAGCTTCTTGGGGAACTTTCTGTAGCCCCTCCTCCATCAAGGAAGTCTGCTCAGGAGCTGGCATGGCATCTACACAAAATAGAAAACCCGCTGTTATCCAAGTTCAGACACAAATACAGCACAAACAACTGTCAGTGTGTCAAATACAATCCATATCATGGATTTCCCCCATGTGCTGATTTCGTGGTAAATTTACTGTGAAGAACAAACATATCACTAAACATAGCGTTACACGTGTGTGTGTGTGTGTGTGTATGTGTGTGCGACAGGAAATTTATCATGTACATATTTTAGAGGAAAAAGAAGTTAAAAAGGGGAAGATGTACTCTATTTTTAGTGTGTGTAAATTCTGAGCGGCTGGAATGTTTGTTTTCATTTCTGCACGCGTACTTTCCTAAACTTTTCAGGATGACACTTGTACATGACTCCAATGGCTCCATTAATAGGAACAGGAGTGTGAGAGTGAGAGTGAGAGAGTGAGTGAGAGTGAGAGTGAGAGAGTGAGAGTGAGAGAACCTTCATTACTATGAAACTGGGAGCACAGCAGATATTGTAAAGAAAAGCTGTACTTTGCCCCTGATACTGAGTAGTTTGCTGCAAAGCAGGAGCTTTTAGGCGGCTCATGCTGGCCATGCACTGTTGGAGCCCTGCAGACTCAGCCAAAATTTGAGCTGTGTATGGCCTTGCCAATACCACTCCATTCTACAAAAGTAGATTTAAAAAAAAAACAAAAACTTTTGTTGAAGAAGCTGGGCAGAAAATCGTCGGCTGAACGGTGACTGCAGCCAATCAATCACTGTTCGGTTATTCTGGCAGCTATGGGTGTCGGCTGCCAGTATACAAGTGCCCCACGCGGGAAATCAAGCTTTTTTTTTCCATTTCCAGCTTGCAGGACTGAAGAAAAAAAACTAAGGGGATGATTTATAAATATGCTGCCAAGACATATACGCTGGCCGAATGAAGTTTGTATACCACTTACCTCTAAAGGAAAAAGCGGTGAATCAGAATTTCCTATGCTCCATCTAGTGGCGAGAATAGCGTGTAAACGGCATTCGGCCAGCATTAGTCTCGGTTGATGATTTATAAATCATCCCCTCTGCGTATGGGCAGCTTAACTTTAATTCCCTATTTTCTTGTGTCATCTTTAATGTTATGGTTTGTTCCAACCCCTGCCATGCATTGCTGAATATCCTCACCACCATGTAACTGGAGAAAATAATAAATACAGACATGTGCAATACAAAATGAATGTCATCACTGAACACGATCATGACAGGCCTTCTCACATACAGTTATCAGATGACAATCTTCCATATAATGTTCCTTTAAAGTGTAAACATGATTGGAAGATGCATAGTCACTGCAGATGTAAATTCTAGGACTTCTGCCTCTACCTGTCTCGCTTCCTGCCGTCGCGCTTTCCAGGATTACAGTGCAATCACTAATGGGCGTTGTCTGTATGCAAGTAAGATCGGACTTTACTTTTTCATTTCCAGTGGCTGTTGAAACTCATCCTGCCACTTACAAGTAAAGCAATCAGCCAAATCATAAAGCGGCAATTAACTCCTACAAACATTGTGCCTCTAAGAACAAAAAAATATCTGGATTAGACCAAAACTGGTGCAGACGTCACTGTAATTTTCACGGTCGCACGCAATCTGTAAAATGGGCATGTTGGGTATCGTTTTACTCGTTGTAACCTCATCTTTTATATTTCATTAAAAAAATGGGTAATTTGTTGTGTTTTGGGGCATTTAATTAAATTTGTCACTAAATTTTGGGGTTTAATAAGGAGTTGCGCTAATATTGCGCAACATAAACATTTTCAACTACCACCATTTTATTCTATAGGGTCTTGGCATTCAGAAAATATATAATGTTGGGGGGTTTTACGTCATTTTCAGGCCTAAAATGTGGAATATAACATGGGTGCAAAAATGGAAAAAAGGGCCTCAGTCATGAAGGGGTTAAAACTGCGTGCGCCCGCAAAAAAACACCCATAGGCGACAATTAAAATGCTTTTTACTGCTCATCAGTTTAGTGTTATCAGTGATTAATGGCTCTAAAATTATTGCTCTCACTCTGACGTTTGCGGCGATATGTAACGTGTGGCACAATAGGCGCAATAGTCGTTTTCGCACGTAGGCGTACCGGACGCATATCTGCGTGTGTATGTGGGGGGCGATCGCTTGACTGTGTTAAGCTTCCGGCCGGCCGTGTAATTACAATGGACGGGAAGCTGCTCGTCGGGCTCCACTGTCCTCTCGTCACTGTTTTTGCATCACTTTCCTTTTTGACCCCCCTAAGCAGCTCATCGTTTCTCAGTTTTTATGCACATCAGTGAAGTTGTCGATTTCTTGGTCATTCCCTCCTGGGTGTGGCTTTCTGATAAGCTTCACCTTTACAGCTAAACATTTATTATTGCTATTTGTGAATAATAAAGCATATGAAAATATTGTCAGTACGATGCTAATGTTGCCTCACTTTGCTTGGTTATTGGAGATTAAAAAAAAGGAAAGAAAAACAAAAAAACAGAAAATAAAAACTCCAAGGGGACGCAGCAGTAAGCGTTGGTCGGAAGTTCTAAGCCTCCCCTATAAATCCTGTGATTTTATTCAGGGCAAAACAACAAGTTTGCTTTAAACCAACATAGGAAAATGTAAGTATGTTGGGGTGACAAGGAACAATCCAGTACCTCGAAGTATGGAGGAGCATGTGTCAACACTGGGCCAATCAGCACTGCACTGATTGGCACATGCTCCTCTATACTCCAAGGTACTACATGGATAGTCTACAGACCTGCGTAAGCCACGACTGGTGACTAATGGAACAGATGGTAAGGTGAATGGATTGCGGTTTTTGTCAGGATTCAGGAAGTTGTTTTTCTGTATCTGCATTTGTGTTGTGTTATGTGAACAGTTTAGAAGGTAAAAGCCCTTTTTTCTAAATTTAAGGTTCCATTGGGGTCTTTCGAGTTTGCAAAGTGCAAAACAAACATCAAAGAGCAAATGATGCAGGCCGGCAGCAACCATAATGTACACCTGAATACTATGTAAAAATAGGCCGCTTATGAAACAAACTCAGCTACAATAAAAACCGTTCATGTGTGCCGCATCCAACATGGAAAGTTAATAAGTATGTGTCCACTTTCCCTTCCAGTGAGGCTTACTGCAAGTAGGACAAGCCTGCAGAGGTCTATACACATCACCACAAACAAACCGCATGCCTCCATCCGTCTGTCCTCTCCTCCACTGCAATTAAACGAGTTATTCACCTGATTAATTTGGACTAATCACAAGCCATTATTTTTAATGCAGAGGAAAAAAAAAAAGAAGACATTCTCTTTATCCCGTGATTCACTGTGACTCCTATTTTCTCCACCAATTGGCGGAAACGCTTAGTTGAGCGGCCCCCATAGCGGGACTGTAAATCTGTAGGTGGAAAGGAATTTTATTTGTTATTGAAAACAAAACACCTGTCCTTG
>NW_017306380.1:1483606-1497553 GCF_000935625.1 Nanorana parkeri | reverse complement strand
TAACAGCTGTACGGGTTTAATTGCTGTGCAGACATTTTTCTAGTTAGAAGTAACTTCCTTTCTTCCACATTGTTACAATTCTATGCTTTCCAGTGTCCTCCTTTATCTGGGTGCTGTGGGTGATCATTTCATATGGTAGCTCAATGGCTGCAAAACACAGTCACTGCAGCAACCACTGTAACCTGATCATACCCGACTGCCATGAGTTGTGAAACACTCATTTGCCTTTGTTGAAAAGGTTTTTTTTTAAATTATTATTATACAGGATTTCTATAGCGCCAACAGTTTGCGCAGCGCTTTACAATATAGGAAAGACATTCCAATCACAATACAATTCAAGACAGGATGGTAAGGAGGGCCCTGCCCCTGAGGGCTTACAACCTAAAAGGGAGGGGCAGGTGATACATGAGGGAGCTGTGTGGGGATGAATTGTTTGAGAACGTAAGGGTTGAGTGGTCAGGTTGAGGCGGGACAGGCTTCCCTGAAGAGATGAGTCTTAAGGGATCTCCTAAAGGCAGAGTGGGAGATAGTCGGACAGGTTGGGGTAAAGAGTTCTAGAGGTTGGGAGAGACTCTAGAGAAGTCCCAGAGGAGAGCATTGGAGGAGTTGACGAGGGAGCTGGAAAGTAGGAGGTCTTTGGAAGAGCGGAGGGGTGATACTTTGAGACGGCATTGCAGATATAGCCGGGGGCAGAGTTGTGGGCTCGCGGTATACTGAGCCTAGGGTGACGGGAGGACGCTAGTTTGTGTACTCCCGTTACCCTAAGGAGAACTATCGGGAAAAGCCTTAACCCCATAGTTCTCCTTTAAGCCTATAGCTACACAAGATATATTAGCAAATGTAACGTAGGTTTGTGTCATTTCGTAAGTTGAACCAACAATGTTAGAACCCCACTACATCTTAAGTTTTGCCCCCAACATGAACCCACAATCTTCATTGCTTCAATCTGGCCTAAACTATTTCTCAAACCACAGCACACCGAAAAGTGCACAGAAGTTGCATGGGAATACATATACAGTGCATTGCCATAACAAACTATTTATAGAAGAGAGGGCAACCAGTGGGTAAAAATCCTTAAAAACATTCACTCACTTAATATGCATTATTCCCTTTCTTATTTTTTTCCTTTTTTCAGTCCTGGGTACAACACCTTCAAAATAGATCAGGAAATGCAACAAATACCCTCTAAATGGGGGGGTTCGTGGGGTGTCATAAATGTTAGACCTGGGAGTAAAAAATGCCTCCTGATAATCAAAAGACAGAAAAAATAAACGTAGGATGACAAATAAACCCTAAACAGATCAGATATATACAACATACATGAATATTGTGATGTTCTGTAGATTCATAAAAAGTTCTGGTAGTGTGTCAGAAAACCAGAATCCACATTAGGTCCCTCCTTTATGGAGTTGAAATGTAAAATCATTTTCATCTCAAATGTTTTCCTTTCATGAGAGTTTTTAAAATTCCCTTTTAGTACTTTGATATTGAGGTTTTGGATGGAGTGATCCTTCTGGGAGAAGTGATGTCCTACTGGAGTGCAATATTCATCCTCTTTGTGGTTCTTGATCGAGCTCCTGTGTAGGTTCATCCTGAGCTGCAGCTTAAGGCCAGTTTCCCCAATGTAACAACCTTTGTCACATGCTGAACACTGTATCATGTACACCACGTTAGCAGATGTGCATGAGTATGACCCCTTAATGGTGTACGCTTTGTTATTGTGACTCGCTGTATTTCTGTCACATATATGTTGGCAAAGTTTGCAGCGGGGTTTATTGCATTGTACTGTGCCATTCTGTGTAAACGCCTGTTCGGTGGTCAGCTTACTGCGTACAAATTTTCTTCTCAGGTTCAGTGGTTGCTTGAATGCTAGTATTGGGGGCTGAGGGAATATTTCTTTAAGTATGGGGTCTTCTGAGAGTACTGGCTGTAGATCTTTGATTTTGCGTATTACCTCTAGAGTAGGGTTGTAGGTAACTACAAGAGGGGTCCTGGTTGGGTTTTTCTTCTCTTTGTACTGTAGCAGTCTTTTCCGTGGTGTTCTTAGGGCAGATTTAATCTTTGTAGAAATAGTCTTTTCGCCGAAATGCATCAGCCAGAGTGCTCAGGTGTTTGTCTCTGTCCTCAGTGTCAGAGCAAATTCGGTGGTATCGGATTGCTTGGCTGTAGATGACACCCTGTTATATATTGACTGAGTGAATATTTGTAACATTTCCCACACCAAAACCTTTTCCCGCACTCAAATTTCTTTATCTTTGTAGAGCTGTGATTGATGAATTTTTCTTAGAATAGAGTCATAATCCTGGTGTTACATGAATGTGCTCATCAAAAAAACTTGTTAGAATTCATGGATGTATAGTTGATAACTTGTTAATCCACTAGAACACTGAGACTGATATGTGCAATAGATATATTTTTTATTAGCATAAGATTATGTCAAATTAATGCGGATATCAGGATCATATATTGTTGTTTTGCTTTACGGGGATCTAGTTTTGTTTGTTTTCATTTTGGTTTAAATATTAATTATGATGAATAATAAATACTAAACCTTTTTAAACATTTTGTGTATATGGAACGTTTTTTTGCCCTGGGCTCTCCATTTAGAGGGTATTTGTTGTTTTTCCTGATACATTACCATAACATGCCTAATTATGTGCATTGTTGTGCCCGGTCCATGCACATTAAAGTATTTACATATTCTGAACAGGCACGTTAACCAGTTGACATCCGCGGTGTTAAATATATAAAAGACGGGTCTAGTCGGGTAAAGACTGAGTCAGCCGTCCGTCCGTTTTTTCTTAACGGGCGGATGGCAAGAGGTTAAACAACCCTCACTGACCTCAGAAGCTGTAGCCATTGTGGAGAAATTAATCTTCAAAAACTCCACAGCACCACAGTTGGCCAGAAAGTAAATACTAGGTGCTGGTAAGCCTTTAGAAACCAACTGAACGCCAGATTCAGAATCTTTGAGGATGAATTACTTCACAGAACATGCTGCAAGAGAGGTTAGTGATGGCTTGTGTTAAAGCTCTTGTATTGATGGATTGTTTTAAAGCTTTTACTGCTTGTTAAATATGTAAAAGAAACAACTTTCATGTCTATTGTGTGTCGGGTGCACTTTAAAACAAACCCACAGCAACCTCTCTAGCTTTAGGCAATATGAGCAATTAAAATGCACTCCCCACGCAATGGGTATGAAACACACCAGCACACTGACTCCTAACTCCCATAATGCAATGCTCAGGGTCCTGCTGACCTATTACTATGTTCTGGGCACAATCACAGGGGGTGGGGGTCTTCATGCTGTGTACACAGGATTTTCCAGGGGCACTGGCAGCTGATCAGAGAGGCCACACTCAGAAGGCAAGCAGATACAGGTCTTCACAGTGACTGTACAATAGTTATTAATGATTTTCTAGAATATGTACTGAATAGTTCACTTGGAGTTAAAGTGAGAAAATGTCAGTCACATGAACATGTGCACATAGGAGTAAAAGAAGCAACTTTCAAACCAAATATAATTAGGCATGGGAGACTTTCAACCACAAGAGGAAACCACAAGTCCTACATACAAAGTCATAAGGCAAAATTATTGACTACGAAAGGAACACCTCATGCAGGAATTAATGCAGCAACACAAAAAAACCTTAAAGGACAAGTGTTCTTTAACATTAACCCCCACGCCATAGCCCTCCTGAGCTAAACTATATTAACCTCTCACCTCAGCTGCTTACCGAACATGCATTGATGTTCATTATAACATGTGTGAACTAAAACTGCAATGCATACGCACAGATGTGGCCTTATGTCCCCTGTACACTTTTCCATGCAGGTGTCTTGCATGGTCATCGTTAACATGTGCAGGGTTAAGGCAACCTACCCATCTGAACGGGCTGCCATTACACACTGAACTTTATTTTATGATGCAGCGCATCATAACCTACGTAAACGGCACCTCAACCCACTTATGCTAGTAACATGCTGCAGTAACGTACAAGTTAATGTCACCACATTGCACTTTGAGCAACTGGACCGCCATTCACATGATGAGCAAATCCACTATTGATTGGAGACATCCAAGCTGCAGAAAAATTCGGTTCAGTTTGGATATTTTGGGATTCGGATCCGAAATTCAATTTGGTTCGGGACTCGAATTCGAAATTCAATTTGGTTCGGGACTCGGATCCGAAATCTGCATTTTCTTTTGTTTCAGATGAGGATACGAATATTCGTTGCCAACGGAAGTTCAGTCTCCTGAGCTGCGCCCGTGCAACACACACACACACGGTAATGCACCGCAGAAGTGTGAATCCAGCATTAAAAGCTTTGAGGAGGAAGGAAGCAAAAGGGAGGACCACCGTATTGTGATGTTCCTCATACATAAGCCAGCGAGAAGGAAGGTCATACTGGCGTTTGCATCATGGACTCAGAGGTTGGACAAAGTTTAACTGGGGTTCTACTATAATCAACCAGCACTTTTAAAGGGGTCTGAATTCTCCGAGCCAAGTAGTAAATGTTTCTTGTTCTCCTGCAATGTAATGCCCTTTCATGCAAGACCGCCCAGCAGTCTGAAGCAACAGGAGAGCAATATAAATGGCACAGAAAAACATATATTGCCTGACCTTTTCCGGACAACAAGGCAGACCGAATGTAATGTTCTCAGAGCATTAAAAGAAATAAAAAGCCCACAAAAATCCATGTTTATTTACCAAGGTCTCCGAGCTGCATAGGTAAATGAGTTGCCATAACAGCATTGTTGGAATAGATAGAACCCGGGTATGCAGATGTGGCTTGTATAGTAAAAGCAAAATAACAGGAATACATGGTGACATAGGCCTGAAAATTAAACTCTGAGAGAAGTCAATTTGACATAGCAGTATTACCCCAGGGAAAGACTATTTTATAACTGTGCCAGCTTGATAGGCAGAACGATGAAGCTACTGCATAATACAACTAATTAAGAGAAACACTTTCAAATTTAATTTATACCACCAGGATATTTTGCTATATTAAATGTACTTATACGATAAAACCATGGATTTTTTTTTTACCCATCTATAACATTAAAGGTAACCTATTACTGGGGAAAAGTGGAGACTGGTATTACCACCCTTCTTGTAAAACAATGCTAGCTATCTGGATATCATACTGATCCTCTGACTTCACGTTAACCCAACTTGCTGCATGCTTCTTTCAGCTCGGTCATTCAGAAAACTGGCCATCATCATCTTTAAGCTAAATATACACAGTTATATTTTTTTTGCACTCTGCCTGGGGGCTCGACGTAAAAAAAATATAAGATTCCTCCATCTAAACCAAAAAAGCATAGATGGGCGAATCTCCAGCTGTTTTCTTTGTATTCTGACAGCGAGAAGTGTGCTGCTGTCAGAATACTTGTGATGGCAGTTAATTGGCTGCTGTCGCTGTTCCCTGAAGATTTTCCCTCCGGCTCCTTCATGATCGAAGGAAGCTGGGCAGAAAGGTGCCAATAGGGGCACCCACTGTGCCTGTTCATCCAGAACCAGCCGAAATCCGCACAGTGTATGACCACCTTTAGGAAGAAGTCCGCAAAAAGTGATCACTGAAACTGGCCCTACACTGGTAGATTTTCATAGAAATGTTCATGTGAAAAGTCTCATCAGATCATTGAATAATGCCACCAAGAGACTTCATGAACGTCATTCGAAATTTGGTTTAATTTTATTAACATCTGATTTTGGAACAAATAGAATATCCCAAGCGATAACCGCATTCACAGTCTGAGAAAAATGTTCTATCCTGCTCAGATTTTTTTTGTCTATGGAGGAAACCATTGTTGATTTGACCCCATTAACTATTAGGAAATCTAATGAATGTTCTGAACAAAACATGTTTGGAACAAAATTGGACTGGTGTATGGCCAGCTTTATTCCTAAGCCAGAATGAATATAAATAAGGACATTTGACTTTTCTATGACTTTATAGATCTGCATAATTGTTCCAGGAAGTGACCCAGAAACTATTAAAGCCAGAGGGTCAACATCACAGAGAACGAACACTTTCAGAAAGAGGTCAGCAGTCGCAGCCCCCATATTTCCTTTAGGAAAGGTTTACAACACTAAGGTTTTTTACTAAGGGCTTGTTCACACAAATTGCAGAGCGTTCCAGAAGGCAGTATGTCCAGTCCAGAAGCCAGCAGATTAATAAAACCACAAAAGGTTAGGTGGTAGCTGTAATGTTTGATGAGCATTGGCTACCTGGCTCCTGCTGTACACCTAACATGTTTTTCCTCACAGATTTCTAGTAGAAAGGTAAAGGCTTGATATAAAATGGGAGGAAAGAATTAGTTCTGTTGAGTTCTCATTGCTATCCGTGGCATTGTTAGAAAGATTTACCTTTACTATCTGTCCTGCTGACCATGGTTTCACCAGAGAGGAAATGAAAGAAAATCTGCAACAGTGACACGCTAGTGACATGTTGTCAGAAGGCTAGGAAGTGGGGATGAATCTACAATGGAGCCATGGATTCGGGTAAAAACCGGAGAAGGATTCTAACCCATCCCTACGCTATCCACAACAAGAAGAAAAAAATAATTATTCGTTTAACATACACTTTCGGAATTATAATCCTTATTCCAGTATATAAGCAAAGGCAATTTATTTCTCTTGGCTCCTTAGAAGTTCAGAGACATTCAGATATTTGGCAGATGGCTGGGAGCCTTGAACATATTTGGACTCCCACACACTTAAAATGTTGTTACAAAGCAGAAATTAGATATTTTTAAGCTATGAAGCAGTCAACTATGTTTTGGCTCCTAGCAGCAGCAGGTAGTGCAGACATTACTGAATGCTTCACAAGGACGGACTTCATTATTTTTATCTTTTATGAGACATTCATAAATGTTTCTGTTTACATCAATGAGGAGAGGTGAAGGGTAAGGAGGAAAGCAGTAGTGCAAGAAGACACTATTGTCACCAATGATTATATGGAGATCCACTTGCCCCATAGACATATCGTTGCCAGATCATCCGAAACCTGCTCTTGCAGGTACGCCACTTTAACACTCCAGACAAAGCTTTTTATTTCCCTTATGAAAGGGAATTATGCAGTCCTGCTTTAAAGTGGAACCAATGCCAAAACGTTTTTTTTTTCCATTTTGGATAGAGTATGAGAGGGTTCTAACGCTGTCTTTTTGGCCACCTGCCCATTGAGATTTTCTACCATTTCCTGTCCGATAGCCACAACAAGTAGTAAGAAATTCCTCGAAAAAGGTAGGGAAATGGCTGGTTGTTACCAGGACTAGTGCCACAATTTGATATTTTCCCATCTAGTCCTGTTGTGGTAAAACTAAAAATGTTGGGATTTCTTTCACACTTGATGATAAGTCATCAGGACAGATGCCCATAACAAAGACACAGAAAACAATAAAAACCAGACGGGGCTCCTAATCCATCTCCACTATCGAAAACTACAAAATAACTTTTGGCTTGAGTTCTAATTTAAGTGTATTTCCAAATTGGCATAACAGCTACTCTATATTTGTTACATGTTCTCATTCACATAGTATAACTTAAAATATATTATAAATGCGGCTCAGCATTTTACTGCTGAATTATCTTAGTAGGGGGTCCTCAAATCTGATTGCAAAAGTGGAAAACACACTTTAGGTTTTATATACAATAATTAAGAACATCTGTCAACTTTTCATTGCTCTTTGTCCCAATCTGGGATATTTCCACACACTTCTGTTTTAATGGATTTCAAAGAGAACAGGTTTTTATAAGCTTTTATTTACTGCGTCTAGCCATGGGGAAGTTTCCCCTCACTTCCTATCCAGGTGAACAGAAAGCAAAGTGGGAATCATCTCATCAAGAATACAGCCAGTATTTGAAACATGAGGGCCTCAGGGCAGATCACACCATTTTCCGGACCAGATCTGGAGTGCAGTGCATTGCCTTTTTAGCTGCAATCTTGCCACGTTTGACATTTTCTTAAAAAAATTGCTTAAAATGGTCTCACAGGTGGGTTCCAGTGCGTTTGGATGCGTTACAGTGCATTCCAGACCAAACAAAATAGGATAAACAGTATTTTTCTGGTCTGGAACGGACTGCGCTGTTGTGAATAGAGGCCAGAAATAGCATAGGGATACATTAGGATGCATTTTGGGTCCGCAAACAATCTTGTCTGGTCTGGAGATGATCTGGACATGGTGTGACTGGGCCCTAAATCTCTTTCCACTCTAAGAGCCCATTTGGACCACAGTAGAAAACAGAAGGACATGACGCCATCATTGGACTAGCATGAAAACTGCAGAATAAAAGGAATAGTGTGCATTAAAAGAAAAAAAAAAGCAAGGGGTGGGGGGCACTTCAGGAAAGGAGCAGTTGCACTTTAATCCCCACCAGTGGATACCTGGCAAATGTCTAAAAATTTGAAAGGGTACACAACAATCAGGTCAACAAAACACTCTCTCCAGCCAAAGTCATCTCAATCCAGCTTCACAGTTGCAATCTGCTTAATGCCAAAATGTCTTTTTGCTAGAAGCATATCAAAAGCACAGACTGATTGTAGCCCTCGAACATCCTGAGTTCCCAGGCCCTCTGCCACACCTTCATTACAAAACCTGTGATTCCGTTTTCTAATCCTTCAAGCTTAATGCCACACACAGCAATTGTGCCAAGTCCACATTTCTCAATAATATTTTCTCACACTCAAAATAACATGAGGAAACTCCCCCCACCCCCCTTTCCTTGCTGACATTTTCCATTAATGCCACAGAAAAACGGACATTGATTGATCGCTGCCCTGCAGACAGCAGTTACTGTGTAGGACAGATAAATAGGTAAGTTGAGAAAGAGTGAAAATGCCTAAGAAAAAATATGAGTATTAAAAATGACCTGTCACAGCATCTGATGCTATAAGTACAGCTACACATTAATACTGTACGTTGCCGATTTCCTTCAGTGACTGCATGATCCTTAGCTACAAAATTGCTTTTATATACGCATTCACCCATCCCTTTTCCTGACCGACCTAGAATATATGGAAATGAAGCAATGGCAAAGATGACCGTTTGCCGAGAGTGACAGCTGCACAATGCGGCACACAGGCTTCTGTATACAAATGCTAAGCCATAGTGTTTCAATGTTAATGGTAGCTATGAAGATAAATAGCTGGATAGATCTTCGTGTTGCTCCTCATCCCTTAAAAAATTATCATATATGAACTATGAAGGATCTATGGCTAATTAAATACAGGCAAGACACTGAGTGCATCAAATTACCATCTTAAATCAGCCACAGAACATGTGTAATTCATTTGTTTGGCTTCAAGGGGAAGAGGCAGTAACAATATCAGAATATCATTCCCAGGGTGTTTTCCACAAACCAGGCTTGATTGATAACATCCCAGCTTGTGAAATATATATATTTAGTGGGTACCCTCCTCCTTTGATGTTTCATTGCTGAGCCCACTAGGTCTCCAGAGGGCACATTGGTAATAAGGAGCATCCCAGGTACAACCCCCACAGTACCATACCCTTCTAACTCATCTTGCCCCAGTTGAAGTCTCCTTTTATTTCAATTGCTGCTTTGATTCTGCTGCATTTGAGGAGGACTTAATTGCTTGTTGGAGGGAGCGACCCCTCACTCCTATATTCTTCAGATGGCTGGTTGTAAATGAATGAAACTCCTTCATCCCACAACCTTAATCGTCCCAACTATTTTGACAGCTTTAGTTGTCAGTTCTTTCTTCAACCACTTCTTCCCAATTCCACAAACAATACCAGCTTGGTTGCTGTGGACCATGGGCCAAGTCTGGTTGGAGTATTGTAGCCACAATGTCTTGGGGAATCACAAGGTCCCCCCTCAAGTCCATCTGCATATCACAAACCTGACAGCCTTGGATGAAACTCACAGAGCATCCTGTTAGAATGCGTCTTAGTGATGCAGGTGTTGGGCAAATAGAGTAAGCAGAATCTTCCCCCCCACTACTGGTTCAGGATCTGGGGTGTGGGGTAGGAAGTCATAAGAGGCTCTGGTTACCTAACTTAGCAAAGATCCCTCCATCCCCCGGATGAGTTTCCTCTTTTCCAGGCTCTCCCAGTTAGTCCATTGGTCCTGCTCAGACACTGAGACGGCCTTGGCATGACTCCTGCCTTTTCTCTTCCCGCACCATAAGCCGTCTCTTCTGAGTTGATTTTGCCTTATGCCATTCAGCTTTTGGGATAGGCTTGTGACTAGCTCTTCCAAGTTTAACTCTGACAACTATTTCCCTGAAATGAAGAGCAGACTTCGCTTTCTGAATGGCTTCACATGCAGTTTATTTACACTCTGATACCACACCGGGGTGTAGGGGGTGCGAGAAATAGTCTCGGGTTTCTTTTTTGCTCAAGTCTGGGGCAAGTAGGTGACCTAATATAATGGTACCATGCTTATACAACAGCTACCTTAGAGGATGGGCTACCAGATCATGTGTTCGCTTTTCAGTGTAGTAGTACATTGTGAGCCCAAGCAGCTTAATGATGTTGAGACTAGGGAATATATTTGCAGTTTAAGCACACAGTAAGGGAGGTTAAATGACACTGTGAATCAATCAATCCAAGTGTGTGGTACTGACCGCTGAGTGAGAAAGATGTGGAGATCAGTACTGGAGCATGGAGAGTAGTACATTAAAAACTTTATTTTTATTTTGTTTTTACTTTTAAAAACAAGGAAGACAGACATTTCCTTGCAGCCAATTTTACTGAATGGCAGTACATTTAGAGTTTTATGTAGCGGTTTCATATCTATGCACTGTAGTTTATGTCTTAAGAGGAACACTACAAAGATCTAAGGCAGACCATTCAAAAGGCAACATAAACAAGAGCCTAGGGCCAGGTGGACATCCAGGGGACCCATCTACAACCCCTTATGCTCCTGCATGTAAACCAAGGACAACAGTTGGTTAATGCTGCATACCTATCCTATTAGTTTACAAGGGAAGATGCACTTGTAGGCAGTTGGTGTCTGATTGTACCATGCCAGTACAGACAACGCGAACGGGGCATCTTCCCTGCGCCTTTCTGAATGCTTATCAATGTCAATTAAACAAATGTGGGAGCAAGGACGCCACAGTGACTAGGCTCATTTTACATCAGTCTGTAAGAGTCCATTCACTAGTCTGCATAGGTGTGAGCGAGTGTGCCGATGCTGGTAAGACATTTTCACCTGATAACACAGTGTACTTCAACATTATGTATTCACAGGATAAAACACTTATCCCTGAAGCCATAAATGTGTCTTCCTTGGAAATTCTTATTTTGTACCACTAGCAACGTGTGGAACAGTAAGACGTTTTAAAAATGTGAATCGCCATAAATAGGCATTGTTCTTAAAGTTATTATTTTTTTTTTTACAATTATATAAAAATATAAAAAGGTAAAGTCATTTTGTTTTTACAAAGGATCTCTATGGCTTCATGTCTACGAGCATCTAATACACTAACCTCTATGGGAAAAGAATGTCACGAACTGAGCAAACAACACACAAGTCAGTGTTATGTGTAGTTTGCGATCACAGCCCCAAGCTGACTCGCAAAGTGCATCCTTAACATCTAAGAAGAATCGATGTAATACTCTGATCCAAAAACAAGATGAAAAAAAAATTATATACATACACACTTGGTGCTCATATACTTTAAGGACTATTACTAGATGCTGAGGGAATACATATAGTTTAGATGTGACAAACATCTGATGCTTGAAAATGTGGGTACTAAAAGTAAAAGCAGTCCCAGATAAAAGAGAACAGTTGGAAGAGAAGATTATCATGGGAGGATTCAGTAGTGATTGAAAAGAATCTATAGCTGCCCATACACTGAAAGATTTCTGAACAAACTCTTCTATGAAACAAAATCTCATCAGAACATTAAATGCTGCCATCAGAGACTTGATGGAGATCATGTGAATTTTTTTTATCTTGCACAAAAATTAAATGTTTCCGTTGCTATGGCCGAAATCTACCGATTTGACCGCATTACCTATTAGAAAGTTGAACCAACATTCCGAAAACAAATTATTTTTCTAACAAAAGTTCTACTGCTGTACAGCCAGCTAGAGGGCAGGTTCACACCATTTTCCAGACCAGATCTGGTCCAGAAAATGGTGTGAACCTGCCCACAGTTCCATTGCATTCCAGACCAGACAAAATGAGACTTGCAGTATTTTTCTGGTCTGTAACAGTCTGTGCTGGTGTGAACAGAGGCCAGAAATAGTAAGGGATACATTCAGATGCATTTTGGGTCGGCAAACAATCTGGATGTGGTGTGAATGGGCCCTTACAGGCAGAGTATGTACGTTTACAAATTAAGGCGAGAGTTCATCTAGTAGCTGCCCCTCTGAAGAACATTGGTGACCATTTATGATAAGGCTCCAAACTGCCTATTATCTGCTGGATCAGGTAACTGTCCTACGTCTATGATCACAAACTCCGGAATTTGTGCTAATGTGTATTATGAAACTCTATCCTGTGTTTACATTCTCCAGCATTAAACACAACAAGCTACATGAGATAACTGAGGTTAGTGTGACTTTACACATACATCAATTTACAGTTGACAGCTAAACAATGAAGGTTAAAATATGAATGGCTGTAATGGGGCCCTACATACAGTTAAGCAGGCCATAAACTGTTCATTTTGGAGAAAAGATTTGTGATTTCCCCCATGCTGCACTATTGTATTCCGACAGGGCGGGTGTGCCAATGTCAGAATGCCCAAACAATGACTGGAGCTAATTGGCTGCAGTCACTGTTGGCGCAAGAGTTTGGACTGACTCCAACAAAAAAGTCGAGTTGTCTGGTGGGGCCGAACACCGGCTGAATTTCTTGAGTCAGCAAGCCAGCTTTAGCCCTTTAACCCCTTAAGAACCAATGACTGAATTATTGTCATGGTTGTCCGTGCCATAAGGACCCATGACGGAATAATTCCATCATGAGTCCTTAAGGGTTTAAGCTTCCCTCATACACTATATGAGAACCTTTTTATACATATGTCACATCAAATCAAAGCCCTTTTTGCCCTTTACAAAACGGTATATAATATGTATTTATGCAATAAATGAGAAAGATGGAAATTGTGGTTGAACACACACAACAAAAATTGCTTTGGTCCTTAACTAAAAGACAAGAATCTGAAGTTTGGTCCTTAAGGGGTTAAACACACTCATAAGCAGTGCAAATAGCAAACAAAGCAAAGCATCTCATGTATCTAAAAACGGAAGGGTTGACTTCAGTCTCACCATGGGCAATAAACTGTCAGAACACACCCTACCCGTGAGAAATCCACAACTTGGAGAGACACTACAAAGCCATCTTGTAAACAAGGCCTTGTCTGACCTAAAAAGTAGTACGAGACACAGAGCTGAAACTTGATGAGAAATAATAAACCAGAGGCAAGTGTTGACTTTATAAGATACCGCAGAGATAGTTTTGTTTCTGCTGTCAAACTGTAAATCTCCTTAACCTGTAAGTGGTTCCTCCCATGTCCCCAGTACAAAAGGTCATGATGCTGCATTTTCCTGGACCCCAATGTGGTCTGTGCAGAAGTAGTTGAGGAGCAGCCAGGGGGTAGAACCGTGTAGTCAGTCTCTTAAAGCAGAACTTGGCACACCAATTTAACCATCTCCAAAACTGTTACTTTAAAAGAGGAGTAAAGCCAAACCTTTTTTTTTGTCTTTACTTCTTATTTGGTTCAAGGAGTTAAATCACTTGTGACCCAAAGTACACATATAGCTGGCTACTGCCTGCTATATGCTGACAGCATAGAGCCGCACTGCACTTGGAAACAGTCCCTTTGTTGGACAGGAGAGTGCAGTTCTGCTGTTGTTAGATAATGGTTTTAGCCTATCAACGTGACAAAGGCCAGATAAAACCACTTCAGGGCATGCTGTCTGTGGATCAGGAAGGGGGAGGGAGGGGTGTGTGTGTT
>NW_017306380.1:1458349-1483516 GCF_000935625.1 Nanorana parkeri | reverse complement strand
GGGTCAGGGGGCATTCACATACAGCTAAAATTAATAGCTGGGGTGGGCAGAGATAGCGGAATGCTTTGAGTAAGTTAATTTTTTAGCATTTGTAAGTGGAATTGCCCTTTAAGGCAAATTTTCTCTTCTGGTCGAATGATATGGGCAATAGTGACTCTGAAAAATACTGCATTATGGCCACTATATGGAGCTAAGGATCATAGGAAATATGTACACCTTAGTAGCATGAAATACAATGTAACACTTCTAGAGAATGCTGGAGAGAATTAGCATCCAAATGTAACCATTGCTACTACAGAGATACCATAGAGAAAGTCTTTCCTATCTTAGGAGGATCACTTAGCACTGACATAGCGAGGATGTGGTCAGCCATGTTTTCTGACAGAGGTAAGAGGACACAACGAGAAGGTTGCAGCGCTTCTAAAATAGTTATAGGATCACAAAACATGGCCATTTTAGTCATACACGGCACTTAAACAACAAAAAACAAAAGGACTACCCAACACTCAGTTCTGCAAGTCATCAAAATTATGAAATATAAAATGTTCTATAATCATGATACAAAAAAAGGTTGAAGCAAAATGGTCTATCTGGCAACAGAATATAATTACAGCAGGCAAGTCTGTGTACTGAACTGATACTTAAACCCCAAAGTATTTGCTCCCTGTTAAAATACTTGAAAGATGCATTTTTCCACTGTTTATATAAATGGATTTACAATCTTAAATGGGGTCCATTGTTTACAGAATGAGGCATTATACCGATCTTGTGTGCCAGAGCTAAGCTGTTCACCGCAATTACACTTTCTATTCTTACTGCAACGTGTGCTTCTGGAAATATACTGCGTATTCTTGAAATGCCGCTTGGATGGCATTGTTCCTGCGATAGACTAAAAATGAAAATCACTGGATTTTTTGGCTTTAGAAGAAAACCGAACATTGCTGGTAGAGGAAAGAGCAACACCACGGTTCAGAAACGATGGGGAACATAAAAAAAAGAAAGAATATGTGACACTAACAGGTAACAATTTATAAATGAGAAAATCACAATTCCATACAATGCCAGAATAGATCATACAAAAAAGTGAGAGTACTGCAGCTCCCCCATCGCAGTACAGAGTGCCTTCAATTCCACTTACATGCATGTTATACTGGGAAAGAGACACAAAGGGTCGTCTACCCAATATTAATCTTGTGAACAGATGTGGGTGGGATGAATGGTTTTTCCAGAGCCCATTCTGACAGTCTTCACTTCTTTTGCACCATGGGGAATTTCAATTATTTGGTTGCCATTGCCCCAATGTTACATTAGTCAATTAGATAATGTACATACTGCAATCCTTTTATAATAGCCACAGTCATTGGAGCTTGGGAATACAGCTGCAGAGATACACTTACCAGCTTCCCCAATATTATAGATAGACTTAGCTATGCTTTCACTACAAATAAATGAACCTACTGAAGTCAATTCAAAATCATATCTAATTTGGTCACCAATTCCATTATATCTAATTTGGTCATCAGTTGAGCACCATTTTTCTGATGCCAGATATAGGAGGCCTTTCAGTACCACTCTGCTGAGTAAAGTATCCTCTTACAAATCTACACATGTTTCCTGTGGTAAGGTGTGAATAACACTGCAAAGTACAGGGGTAAGCATACACCCGGGTAAAACTCGATTAGCAGTAATCCATAACAGACCCCAGAGAAAGTTTAACGGGCAGTGTTGGGAATTTCAGGCCTGTAGATTTCCTAGTTTTGGATGCACCATTAAATCAATCCCATTCTTAAATGGAAACAAGTTATGCTACTTCACAAAAGGAAGTATGGGTGAGTGGGAGGAACCACTGCCGACCCCTGAAATAGTTGCTGGTGAGACGCATCCCGTTGGTGTTTCAAGTAGGGATGCACTGATATATCGGCCGACAATGGCACTTTTGACAAAATGCAGAAAGTGCAATTTTCTGGCCGATACAGCGGAGCATCCGTTCTCTCGCTCCTCCCTGCTGGACGCTGCTCTGTGTCCCAGCGGGGAGGAGAGAAACTGTCACAGGGGGCCGAGCTCTGCGAGTAGCCGGCGTCTCATCCCCACACCGCTCAGCCTCCTGTCACAGATCAGAGGAGAGCGGTGTGGGTGAAGACAGCCAGCGCCGTCACAGGAGGCTGAGCTCCGCTCGCTCAGCCTCCTGTGACAGGGTGTTAGGAAGGAGAGCGAGGTACAAACATTAGTGATCAGTGATCGCTGAGTGTTTGTACATAATTATCAGAGGTCTGTTTAGACCCCCAATATTACCCCAAAGCCACTAAAAATAAAAATACATTTTTTATACAAATGAATAAAAAAAAATTATATAAAAATTTTAAAAAAGTTTATAAAAAATAAAATTAAAAATGTTTTGAAATAGTTAATACAATAATAGTTAAACATTTTCATTTCGGTTTCATTTTTTAAATTTTAATTTCGGTGCACTTCAAGTTTCAAGAAATAAGCCACCAGGAAGGTAGTTAAGGTCTTTTTCTTTCTGCAGGTATTGCAATTTGTTGTTTGACCCTGTACTTACAGGGTCACTTTTAGCCTTGCTGGGATAGATGGAAATACAGATGATGTACTTTTTCTGGAGAAAACTATGTTTCACACTTTCTCCAGCGTTGCTCACATAATCAAAACCCCCAGCCATCTGTTCATATGTTTTTCAGCAAATGGGAGAAATATCCAACCTCCAACCCAACAAGGGATCACAGGGTCAAAGCTTCTGGTTATATGTGCAGCCTTGGAGAGAACCTGCAGTACCAATTTCTCCATGCCAGCTTTTGTGTGCTAACCACAGATCTTCATGGCAGTTCAACCCAAACCAAATATTATAAGCATATTCCATGTGTGATGTAATCTTCATTTTTTTGATTGGGAAAAAAAGCAAAATAAGCAGTTTACTGCTCCCTTAAAATCTCTTCATCCTCAACCCCTGCCTGTGTTACCTTTCTACAAATCCAGACTGGCTTCCTGCACCTACATGGAAGCTTTGAAGGCCCCTGCAGCCTCCAACAAAGATACCGTTGAGTAGAGGCTCCTGGTTTGCAAAAAAAAACACCCCGCCCCCCACAGGGTACTGGGCTTCTGGTAAACAAAGAACCCGTCTAATGACCTGTGGATTTCAGAACACTGATGATATGGTACGAGATATACTTCTTTATGTAAAATAAAGATGAGCTGGGGGTTACAGTAATTTTTGGTGCTCATGCTGCATTTCACAGACTACAATTATTTCAGTTTGTCTAATGTGGCCTTTGATGCTCATAATTCTGAATTCAGACTGCGTCTGCACTTTAGCCATAGTTCTAATTAGGAAACAAGCAATGATGTTCTTTCTTCAGTAACAAGTGGCAGGAAGGAGGAAAAGGAAAAACCCAGGGAGGGAGTTTTCACCCTACTAAATAAACACAAACTCAGTAATGTTGAGTTTCAGAATGGTTCCGGAGCCATCTGCAACTGAAAAATAAACTTTTATTCAAGTGTATGCCTCAATAGCCGCTACGGGACGGGGGCAAGGGTGGGATACAAGACTAGTAACCCTACACATGGAGAGAGCACCAGTGAGTGGAAACTCCTACAAAGAGGCAACATCTCATGCTGGAGTACTGCACAGATCTGAAGAATAACACAAAGCACACCAAGATTCAGGGCCTATTCACACCAATTGCAGTGTGTTCCAGAGCGGTAGCTCCTGATCCGCAGTGCGATCAGATGCATGGCAAAACATTGCCTGCGTTCCGGTCCACTGCAAACGCAAACATTTTTGCATGCTCTATTTTTTGCGTTTGCTGTGGAAAGGAACCCAGGCAATGTTTTGCTACGCGTCCAGTGCGGGCGGGGGGGCATAGCTGCAGTGCCATTGACGTCAATGCACTGCCACGCCCCCTCCCACCTCAGAACGAAGCGGGAAGTTTTGTGAGCGATTGCTGTGCGTTCCAGCAGCTACCGCTCTGGAACATGCCGCAACTGGTGTAAATGGGCCCTTAAGTGAGAATAGACATGCTTTTTGTTTTTAGAGAATCTCTTAATCCTACAGACCAGATTTAAATATACAGCATATAGACATATAGAAAACACACGTAAAATGTAAATCTAAAAGGTTAGAACTTCTGTCATGTTTGTTTCAGGTGACTCACCAGGCAGCTGAACAAAGACTTGTACAAAGAAACAAGGCAAAAACTAGTACAAAGAAACAAGGCAAAAACTAGCACCTAAGAACTGGCCAAATGGACCAATTCATTTAGACCTTAAAGTGACACTAAACTCAGCAGTTAAATCTTAAAAGCGCATTTGAGTACCTTGAGTCCCTAGGTGACATTAGGGGTCTTGGAGACCACTGATGTCTCCATAAAGAGGACCTGTCATGTAAATTGGCTATTACATAGGTGGCGTCAGAGAGCAATAATTTTAGAGCCATTAATCACCGATAACACTAAACTGATGAGCAGTAAAAGCATTTTAAATAAATGTTTTATAACATAACGTAGGGAAACTTTTTTCTACATTTATGGCATTTTTTATTATATATATATATACATACATATACACACATATACACACATATTTATATATATTACACACATACACCAACCCAAACCCAGCTCTGACGCAAAGCATAGTTGCGCCAGACAGAGAGGGGGAGCTGATATTTCTCTGCAGCCATATATCCTCCCCATTCACCACACTTTCATTGGACTGTGAAAGGAGAGAACAGGGACTATCGGCATACTGTTTATGCAGCTTCTTCCTCCCCCTTATTCTGAGCTCTGCTGTACAGCACATTGCAAGGCTTGGTACCATGAAATTTTTTTTCTGCTATGGAACACATCAAAACGCACGCAAATGCATCAAAAAATGCATGCAAACACCCTGGAACTCACATCATACAGTATATTAGAGAGAGCGAGACAGAGAGAGAGCGAGACAGAGAGAGAGCGAGACAGAGAGAGAGCGAGACAGAGAGAGAGCGAGACAGAGAGAGAGCGAGACAGAGAGAGAGCGAGACACACACACAAACACACACCAATTTTATTCCATTTTCTTCTGTACTTTGGGAGAACAACATCAATAGTATTTCATATTGCTGAAGACAATTTTTTATATAAATAAAATAGTCAGAAAATTTACACATTTTCTGACTATTTGGTGTGTAAAGGATATTTGGGCTCACATTAAAATAAAAAAACAACCAATTTCTCATACAGCTTGTAAAATGACTGCAGAGTGTGAACAATATATTGTGATTAAAAGTATTTCCAGCATTATACCCTTTAAAATTTAGAAAAAAATGCCGATGAATCGTGTTAAGCTTTTAAAAACATCAGCCAAAAGCAATTGATTTGGCTCGATAGACCTCTGAATTTCTTGCTTTCAGGAGCCTAAATTACAAATGCTTTCACATATAAAAAAAAAAAGAAGGATAATGACAATAGCATGATGTGTATGCCTCCGGATTTTAAAAAGGAAAGAAAAACACAACAAAAGTTTAATAGCTGTTCTTATATACGCAGCAGGACACCAGTTAAAGCACAGCTCGACGCTTATGGATCAATAACAAACCGTTCAGGCCGGCTTTCAATAAAAATACTGCTTGTAGAAGCTATTGTATATACAGAGTGAGAGGGAGATTAAAAAGTTTCACTATCGCAGTATTGAATGAGCAGTGTCACGGTCAGTAAGCATAGCTTCGATGGCAAGCTGCTGAATCTTGGACATGCCCCCCCAAAAAAGCGTGAAACTGGGAGTGGCAGGCATCTTTGGATCTAAACAGGCTTTTCACCCTGACCTAAACATTGAAGTGTGGTATAATGGTGGGAGATGCTGGGATCAACTTTCCCGTGGCCTTCAGTTTAGATTTCTTAGAACAGAACTGAAGTTAATTTATAATAAATTGATAGCAGGCTGGTATTTATGGTAGAAAAGAAACTCTTGGGGGAATTTATCAAAACTGGAGCAGACAAAATCTGGAGCAGTTGCCCAGGGCAACCAATTAGCTTCTATCTTCAATTTGTCAGTTAAGATTAGAAAATGAAAGAAAGAATCCGATTTGCCATGTACAGCTGATCCAGATTGTGTCTGCTCCAGTTTTGATAAATTCCCCTCTGTAGGTCTCTTCTGCCACAAGGACGCTTTCCCTGCCTTTTCTCACTGTACACAAACAGCCGCAAATGCACAGCTTAGTGTACAATCCCGACATAACTTCCGTGCACAAGCAAAGGAGTTCTATTATCCTGGTCTGGCCAATAGAGAAGACTCAGTAGTCTGTAGAAGGCCAGTAGAAGATGGCAGGGACAGCAAGTGATGAGCAGGAGGAGAGAAATTGCATTGCTGAAGGTGGGCACTTTGGAAGGCATGCCGACCATAATGTGCAAATATGCTGTGCCCAAAAAAGTATAGTGCCGCTCTAAATATGAGAGAATGTGAACTACTTAAAAGGAGAACTATGAGGCGAGTGCTTTTCCCTCACCTCTTAGTTCTAGCCGACCTGTGACAATGAGACTGTCACAGGTCGGCTCAGTAGATCGAGAAGTGAGCGTACACATACCGGCGTTCGCTCACCTCTCGATCCTGTCACGGCTCTCTGCCGTGACAGGGGAGGGGCTGGATTCCCCCCTCCGATCCGCCAGCGCTGACTGGCGGATCAGACGGGGGAGGGGGCGGGTACAGCTGGCTCTGCCTCTAGATAGGCAGAGCCAGCTGTCACTCACGCAGCTGGGCGGATCCAGACATAATTGTAAAGCACAGGTGGAGGGCCGGTGTTGACCAACCCTGACTTAAGAGAACTATTCAAAAACTAGCTCATACAATATTTTTCATATTTATGCTAAAAGAATTAAAACAATGCAGGCTTACCTTAGATTTGTATCTGCCACATCATTTAGCTTGATTTGCTCCACAGAAGGTGAGACTGAGCAGTTGCTGCCCTGGCAATTGCCAAACCTAATGCAAATAGCACATGGCAATTAGTATGAGGTCAGGTAGTTGACATGACCACATTTTTCAGAATGGTGATGTTTTCTTTGGTGACCTGACCCCTGACTTTCAGAGTCAAAGGCAGGGTCATATTTAGTTGTGTATAACAAGTACCACTAAACAAAGGGGAAGATAGACCTCTTATGGGTAAGCATAAAAATTGTGCAAAGATAAAAATTTTAGGCAAACAGCTAAATGCAGCACACAGATGGAAAACATATGGGAACTCTAGCACGTGCCAATGGATTTGTATTTCAATCCAGTTATAACTTGAACACAGCTCTACCACATGGTAACAGCCCTGTGGGGAAGGGCAGAAGATCTGATTTTTTTTTTCTGCAGCAATTAGCAGTAAGCTACGGGAAACTTCCCCTGCAAAGCGGAACACTCTTTCTGCCTTTAGTAATTGAACACCATTATCTCTCACTTTGCTCTCTTCCTATCAGCGTGTCATTTGTAGGCACATGAGCACTGCAGCAGAATTGACTGGCTCCATGTGCTGCTTCTCCTGAGTTCTGCTGTACAGGACTGCAAGAAGCTGATACGAAACTAAATCCAGGCACTTACACTGCTTACATTAAAACAATGCATCCAATGAACTCAGAGCTGCATTTATTAGCGTCTTTTATATCTACCTGGAGTTTACATTTACAGTGGAACTTTAGCCAGACAGCTTAACAAAAGGCTGAATACCAATGTAACCTGGTAAAATGCTAATATTTGTGCTTGTCCAAGCCAAGTAATACACACATGCCCAGCACGCTCTAAAAGCATGATGGGGGCGCCAATTTTCACTATTGCTGTTGTGAAATTGGACTAGCTCTTCCTAGAAGCAACTAATTCTGCTTGCGATGTTTTAATGCAGATCAGATAATAAAAGGGCAAAATATGGTTGGCTGCTATAGGGGAGGCCATAGCAAAGTTCATCAGGAGACATTACATCTTCGTGATGCACAAGACACGGGGGGGATTTATCAAAACTGGAGCAGACAAAAACTGGAGCAGCTGTGCATGACAACCAATCAGCTTCTCTCTTCAGTTAACATTTGAAAATGAAAGAGAGAAGCCGATTGGTTGCTATGCACAGCTGCTCCAGTTTTGATAAATTCCCCTCACAGTTTCCTATGGACCGCCAGTGAGAGTGCTACAGCCCAGCACGGTAATAACTGTGTAGTAGTAAAAATGAAACATACAACTGTAGGGCAACAGAGGTCAACAATTCATTACCCGGCGTAACGCCGCTCATTTAGGAATTTGTCACGCTGTCAACTAAACGGTCACTCAGACAAGCCGAGTCTTTGTGTGCAGTAAAACTTCAACTGGCTTAAAATATTAAAACATTTGTCTTAGAAATGAATGACTCAACATGAACAAAAACAGCTAAAATCAAGTGAATGAGAAAGAATTAGGATAGTGTAAAGTGGTGCCATTTCTTCAATTAAAAGGAAATCAGTATAATGTAATGCATCTCTAAAAGCTAAAGGAGAACTCTTACCTACCAACTATTGCAGTGTGTCTACATACCAGGACTGGTAGCTGCAGCTTTACAGGCCATCTAACTAGTGGACCGTTTGGGAGCTTTAAAGCTTAAATGTAGCCATTTTGTGCTTGTTTTAAAGGGTATGTAAAGGCATTTATTTTTCTCCTTTAGGGTAGGGAAGGGTTAGACTTTCTAGCAAGTTTTTGGCTTTCCCCTCATTTCACACCCATTTGTCATTAGGATGAGTGGGGGTGAAAGTCAAAATTTTGGGGTTGTCACCAGGGCAAGAGAGGGTGGCATTCTTCTAATGGGAATAAATGTTCAATTGACAACCATCTAAAGCTTCATGCACATGGATGAGGCCATAGAATATAAACTGCGGAAATATTTCCATGCCTGGGATAACCAACTGTGGCATACAGTCGTCTATAGTAGGTGAGTGGAGGCGGCTGTAGGTGGGTTAACAACACTACTGCGCATGTTTACAGACAACCCTGGATGCAGCTAGTCCGCATCCATCCATCTTTACGTATGTACGGGTTTACGCATGTAGTGGTGTAAACCCATGTACAGCCGCCTACACCCATTCACTACTATGGGCAGCTGTGTATATCATAGCTAGTTATCCCTGGTGCGGAATTATGCGCCAAGTATATGCTCTTTGGCCTCATGTGCCTGGTGTGCATGACCCCTAAAATAAGAATTATCCACACAAATTGGTTTCAAATTTCTATAATTTCCTGTTGCATCTCCAGAACAGAAAGTAAAGAAAAATCTCCCTAACAAAAAACCATGATAGTAATTTTAACCTTTTCCTAGACAAATTAATATGGAATTCAGCAGCTCAGTCTGTTGAATCCAGGAGCCAGATCAATTAACAACAACTAGAAACAAAAAAAAATCAGCCGTTGTGTGCCAGCTGTAATGTGGGTTGCAATGGCTACCTGGCTCCTGAGATTATCCAGCCCTGATCTAAAGCAAAGAAAAGAAGGTTTTGGTTATACATGCACTACATTTTGGATAAACTGAGGAAAGGCTTAAAATCCCTGCCAGGTTTTTATTGCAGTTTGTCTCTGCTAAAGGGAACAGAGAGGAAATCTTCCCAGTGCAGAGTGTGGTAGAGTTACAACCTCTGTCAGGGTTTTATTCCTGTGTGTGTCTACTTCTATGGAAAAAGTCCCATGGATAGCACATTGGTCATGTGATTTTGAGTGAATTAAATCAGTTATCCGTTACCATTAAGCCTCAGCATCTCTGTACTTGAAATTGTCTGCACATTGCCATAGTAACTCCACACTCATGCAAAATGTCAACACGTAAACAAAAGAATGCGTTCAGAATGCCATTATATGCAAATGCAAGATTTTCAAAGCTATGTCCCCATTGGGTTGGCATTTACCTCCTGGAAGTAGGTTCTAGTATGTGAAAAAACTGTTACAAAGATGGCACCGATGTTATTTAACCACAGGAGGAGAGGCGCAACAAAGTGAGGTAAAAGGAACCTCCAGAGAAGTTAAGTCATTGGCAGACGCTGTTTATTTCTAAGGAAAACAAACAAGGGTGCACAGATCTAATGTGATAAAAAGTAAATTTCATGATCTATAAAAATGGTAGCAAACTCACAAGAGTGAATGTAGAAGCAGTGCATCTCAAGCAAAGTAAACACAGAAGCTGAAGCAGACCGGCTATATCATGGAGCGGATCCCTTCAAAAGGAGATTTTCAGACAGTGAGGAGATCTAACTCACAGCCCCACCACCGGCCACAGCGTGTGGGCTTCAGCTTCTGTGCTTCCATGGCCTGAGATGCACCGCTTCTACATTCACGTATGTGAGTTTGTTATTTTTATATATCATAAAATGTGCTTTTCGATGCACTAGATGTGTCTCTGCATTCTTATTTTGCTTCTCATTTTTCCAGTTGTGGAGCAACTGCAGGACCAAGTGGGTCTTAAAGTTATGGAATTCTTCCATTCAGTTTTAATATACTGCCTACTTTAAAAAGACTTCCGACCCTCTTCTAAATGCAATGCTTTAAGCTTTCATGTGCATCATTTGCAAACAATTGGCAGATACCAAGGTTAAAAGGCCGTTTAGAGCAGGCCTTAAAACCTTTTCCACTCGTGACACCTTTTCGCACAAGGAAAAATTGTTACATGAACCCGGGTATATAAAACAGGTATACAAAGCAAACATTTACTTTTAATTTAAAACAATTCTGTACGGACACCTTGCCGATCCCTGCCAGGAATTGGGATTTTTCGTTGCGACCCCCCACATTAAGAAACCCTGCACATCTGCACATTTAGCACACAGTATCACATGCGAGGCGTGCTGTGCAATAGCATTGGGGTGTCATGTGAATGCCACCCCAGCGCACCTTCAGGCTTAGACGTACGGCAGCATGCAGTACCGCAATACTGCGTAAAGCAAAAAATGTGCACTGCATGCATTCACGTGTAAACTGACCCATAAGTAGCAGTGAAACACATTCCACCGACTTCACAGACCATTTCAGGCGAGTTTTAGCTATTTCAGCATCATTCTATTGAATTTAAGAAACATCACCAAAAACAATGCAGGCTTTGTTGACTATTGTAACAGGGTCAGAACTCAACGTGTACTGGGATACATCATGGAGAAAATTAAAGATTTAATTGTATAAGCAGCCAGAGAGATGGTCTGAAAATTGCAGATAATTACAAAGATAACCATCAGCTTCACATAATGAAAATTTCAGTGAACATGAGTAAAAATCAATCACTTGCAGGTTTCTACAGAAACAATTCTACCACTAAAACCAATTAAAGGATCGCCATACCTTGTGAATAAACTTTAGCCTACAAAACATGCAAAGCTAGTTTAATTAACACAGAAAGCACTGATTGGTCCAGTGATAAAAAAAACACCACGACAAAATACCCAAAGCCTGTGTGTCACCATTTTATGGCACGTTCTGGCCACCACAGAGTTGTTGTAAAGCCGACAGTCGGCTCTACAAGTTTAAACAGAGTCCCGGCGGCAAAAGTCGCCGGGAGTCTGTTTAAACAGCCCCGATGCTGGCGACGTACACTGTACGTCGTCAGTCACGAAGGGGTTAATGTAAATCAGCTGAGAAGGATGAATGGCTTGGCATTAAATTACCCTACTGCCCATCATCACATACTCGGCTGAATTCCTAAAACAGACAACATTTTGTCACCACAACCTTTTATGATGGCACCAAGAGGGTGGACCATAGGCTGCATTGTCAAGTTTGAAGGTCCTCCCTGGCTTTCAGCACAAAAGGAAAGATTAAAAAATATATATATCCCACCTCAACCTAACCACTCAACCATCACGTTCTCAAACAATTCATCCCCACACAGCTACCGCCTCATGTATCACGTGCCCCTCCCTTTTAGATTGTAAAGATGGCCATACACTTTACAACCCTCGCAAGACTTTTGCCTTGCGAGGGTTGTAAAGTAATTTTAAAAACCTATGATCTGCCCATCTTGGACAGGCAGATCGTACTTGCGATCATCGCAAGCCGCCACGCTGAGGGGCGGGCTTCCGATGACCGCTATGCTGAACGGGCAGTGTGCGCTTGCTTATCGTACGATCGCAGGATTTCCCCGCGATTCTCGTACGATAATCGTGCAGTGTATGGGCACCTTAAGCCCTCACAGGCAGGGCCCTCATTACCAATCTTGTCTTAAATTGTATTGTCGTCCTTATATTGTAAAGCGCTGCGCAAACTAGCGCTATATAAATCATGTATAATAATGAGAATCGAGAATAAAAAAAAAATACAGAATCATTGTTTTCTATGTGCCCTTATGCTGATCCTGCGTTGATCAAGGCAGAGCAAGAAAGTTCAGCACACCTGAACTGCAGTTTACATATTTACATTTCTTTTCCCCCCCAAAAAAGCGGTTTGCCCCCCAAAACAAATTCTCCTGCAGGACTAAAGTTGCCCACACAGCTGCCCACACACCTTACAATTTATCTGCAGATTTTCCGTGGTCAGATGGAAAAGGTGCAAAAGATTCCTCCATCTACACTTAACTGTGTTGATGGAGTAATCTCCACCTGGGCCAATCTGTTGCACTTTTCCCATCTGACTACAGAAACTCTGCAGATAAATTGTAAGGTGTGTGGGCACCTTTAGGAAGCAATGTATGCAGAGAACTGCAGTCTAAGCATATCTCTGACTAAAATGCAAGTGACCTCGTAACCACCCAGAGGTGAATTAAAATCCTACTCATATCAGATGCAATCCAGATCCAGTCACTTTTGCAATTTGAATTAAAAAAAACAACAACAGCTATCACATGGCATGCCAGTGAAATGGATGGCTCTATGTGACCATTCCATAAACAGCTGCAGGTGATCATACACATAGGCACAGAGGAGATATCAGTAAAAATCTTAAAGAAGAACTCCAGGAATGTAAAATACCCTTGCAGTGGGGCCACCCCTGCACTGCAAGAGTTAGGTTCTTGTTTTGTCTAGAGCAGGGGTAGGCAACCTTGGCTCCCCAGCTGTGCTAACACTACAAATCCCATCATGCTTCTGACTGGGAGTCGTGCCTGTGGCTTGCAATGCCTTATGGGATTTGTAGTTTCAGCACAGCTGGAGAGCCAAGGTTGCCTACCCCTGGTCTAGGGGACTCCAAGCAGATATACTCACCTGATCCTCTGTCCTGCTAGGCCAGTCCACATGGGCTACAATGATCTATGAAGGGCTGCAATAACTAATCGATTAAATTGATAATCGATGAGAATAGTTGGCAACTATTCTCATCGGTAAGTTGCTTGGAAGAGTGAGAGGGAGAGCGTGCGAGAGAGAATGTTTAATGCAACCAATTGATTAGTTGAAAAAAAATCGGGCAACTAGTCGATTATGAAAATAATCGTTAGCTGCAGACCTAGATCTATGGACCACTGACGTCATCATGTCTAATGCAGGTTTATTGATTGTACTAGACGTGAGGATGCCGAGGGAGATTCCACAGCAGGAGCGCAGGGGGGAAAGAGGTATGTGCTGACTGCCACTGGACTGAGGATCAGATAAGCTTTAGTTGAGTCTTCTAGACAAAATGAGCACTTAACCCCTGCCGTATGGGGGTACTTCTCACTGCAAGTTTAAGCGTTTTTTTAAAATTCATGGAGTTCCTCTTTAATATTTCCCCTTCGCACAGTTGGTACTTTGACAGCCTGTATACAGCGGCACAGCCACAGTTAGGAACGTAAGCAGATATAAGAAATGTAATTCACACAACATAATGAAACACGTTATAATAAGAGGCAGAATGTGAAAGGAAGGAAACGTGGCTGTGAGCACTCCTCCCCAATAACTAAACATTTATCACACACCTGTCAGCTGAGAGCTCGCACAATTACTATTCGGTGGCTTTAACTCAGGTGAAGAGCGGATCTTATAGCCAATTCCTCTTTCACAGATTCAATAAAGCAAATTACTTCTGAATTTTATCCACAGTAAAGCAATCCTTTCCACAATAAGCCAATCAGACACATGTATTGGGGGGGGGGGCTGAAATGTAAATGACAGAGATGTATTCATATACTCTATATGCTGAGGCACCTGTGCATGGAGGAATCCCAGCTGAAGATTTACAAATGAGAATCCTTTACTTGTCCATCATGTGTTATTTATGTACATGAGCAGATCATAGACTCCTTTTCTTGTTTGTAGGGCAGCATGACAGGGAATCAACGATTCTAATGTCTATAGGGAGCAAGGACAATTCTAGCAGATTGTTTTCTTGAGGAAATTTACTATGCAGAGATCAAAAACAAAACCTCACAATTAAACACATAGGTGGACTCAAGGGAGTGTTCATGAAAAACTTAACACCGAGCCTACGATTCTGCAAACTAGGAACTCACCAAGAGCCTGTTCAGCTCTGCATGCTGATATGAAATCATCTTACATTCATTAGCTAAACATATTTTTATTTTACTTACAATTTCTTTTTTCCCCACTTCCTGGTCCACTTTGGCAAAAGTGATGTAATCATGCCCAAGCGATGCATCCTGGGAAGATTACATCAGCAGAGCATTGCTGGAAATCTCATCTGAAATCTCACGAGATCTCAAGGAAAGGCATTTTATTCCCCTGGGATGATGTGAAGGTCACATGCCCTAGTCACATGTGCCAGAGTTCCAGAAAGTAAAGGCATGCAAAAAAAATAAAAGGCCAACAATTATCTAGCAGTATCTTTCGGAGATTGTCATTACTAAACAACTAAAGCTGCCTGTCATTATTTTGAAGATATGGGTAAAGTTCCTCTTTAATACCACATGCCTGGAAAAAGTTCCGAGAGGAGCCTCACAGAGGACATCCATTTAAGATACCACCATTTAAGATACCAACACACTACAACTTACATTTCCCATTTAAAGTAAACCTGTCCCAAGCATCAACCTACTTTGAACTAGTAAAAAAGCACTTAAACAAGCCTTCTATGTACACCCACCACCAAATGGTAGGGGCAGAATCATTCACTGATAACTAACCTAGGGGTCATTTTAAACTGACCACCAATACAGGAGGATTACAACAACCAACTCGAGAGGGCATTTTTGGACTGAAACCCCAATTTAAGGATCACATCTCCACTGAATACCAAAGCAAGGAGCTCCATTTCTACTGACCACCAGTGTAAGAGGGCATTGATCCAATAGCCCCCATTGTAAGGGAGCATTTCTATACCAGCTACCAATGGGGCATATTTTTACAGACTTCCAATGTAATGCTGTAATTTTTCACAATAAAAATTTTTTATTACATAATTTCATGAATACTGAAAACAATTTTGTTGTATAGAGCAAGAGAAACGTGTTAAACAAATAATCCACTGTGGGGGTCAAATACTCTATGAAAGCCCCTTTTTTTATTTAATACTTTCTGATCCCTATAATGTATCTTGAGCTGCAGATACAATTATTTTTAGCAGGATTCCCCTGAGACCTCCTGGATAACAAGGTTAAGACCGCTTTACAGTCTCTGTTGTGACCTTTGCGGATGAATTAGTTCACAGTAAACACACCTAGAAAGGTCAGGGATAGCTTGTTTTAAAGCTCTTTTATGGCATGTTAAGAATGGGTATATATGCTTTCAAAAGCCTATAATCTGAACACACTTTAAAAAAAAAAAAAAAAAAGCAGTAGCAAGCAATACTGCAAAGATACCTCACTTCACTTGTTACCTGTAGCTCATGACCACAGATGGAAAGAAAGACACAGCTTGTTCTGTCCTCCACAAACCTTTCCCAGAAAAGGTATCATGTGCTGCCAGCGGGCATGGACTAACACAGTATCCACAAAAGAACAGCTGTGGACCCAATCTGCTTATAAATGTCATGATCCCCACCCCAAAACACCACAGGTAATCAAGATATCAAGGTACTAAAACTTCTTTACTTTCTAATTAAAAAATAATGCATGGCCAAGCACGGCCTTTTATAATTAAAGCAATAAACTTGTTTTGTTCGAACTGTTTAAAATGCAGTAAACATTGAAACAAAAAGTAACCTACGGTTGAAAAAGTAAAATCATCACCGTTGCTTCCTGTCCTCAGGTCACATATCCCCTCAATGTGAGGGGACCAGATCATTTACACGGCTAGAATATTTATCAGTTGTGAAATTTTTTCCTGTGATTGTTCCTATACCCCTACATAAATTTCCCACTGTGGGTAGCAACGTGCAGCGAGCTGGATGAGAGTAGGGAACGGGGTGATTTCAATAAGTTATTTATAGTTATGAAATACAGACCCGCGACTTTCTTTCCGAGTGAAGAAACGCTCAGCCACCCTTGCTTATAGCAATAAATAAAACTCCATTCAACCTGCAGAAATCCATCAGCAGAATAATTCAGAGCTTTTCGGAATAAAAACAAGACAGCATTTCACAGAGCTGCATAAAAAAAGAAGAGCCTAAAAAAAAAAATATGTATAAGCTATGGAAGAGATGGATAGACTTTTCAGATCATGAAACTACAAACTCCAGCATGCCTATAGCAGCTGAACACATACACGTTTTAAGGGGATTTCTTTTCTACCTTTTAACTAACGATTTATGTGTTAAAGATCAATTAAAAATTATTATTCAGGATTTATATAGCGCCAACAATTTGCGCAGCACTTTACAAAATGGAGGAGACACTACAGTTACAATACAATTTCAGTACAATAGGGTTAGGAAGGCCCAGCTTGTGAGAGCTTACAATCTAGTAGGAGGGCAAGTTATACAAAAAGGTAATAATTGTTTAGATTGAGTTATTGGAAGAAGTAAAAGGGCAATTTTGTTGAGATGAGCTAGGCTTCCTTGAAAAGACGGGTTTTTAAAGGATCGCCTAAAGGGGGGCAGTGTAGGAGATAGGTGGACAGATTGGGGTAAGGCGTTCCAGAGGATGGAGGACACTCTAGAGAAGTCCTGGAAGCAAGCATGGGAGGAGGTAATTAGAGAGCTAGAGAGCAGAAGGTCTTGAGAGGAGCAGAGAGGACGGTTTGGGTGATATTTTGAGATGAGGTCAGTGATGTAGATTGGGGCAAAGTTGTGGATGGCTTTGTATGTTGTTGTTAGTATTTTGAATTTTATTTGTTGGGCAATTGGGAGCCAGTGGAGGGGTTGGCAGAGAGGGACAGCAGACACTGAACGGTTGGGTAAGGTGGATGAGTCTGGCAGCAGCATTCATGATAGACTGAAGGGGGATAGGCTGTTTAGTGGTAGGCCAACAAGGAGCTATGTTTGTTTCTTGTTGATAGAGAAAGGAAATAGTTATAAATGATTTCAATCTCCACACCAAGAACCCAAACAATAAAGAGAACAGTATGTCAAAATCATTAGTAGAGCTAGAGATTTTAGGAGAAATTAACTAAGTAATAATGATAATTTTTTTCATAGCAGTGAAGGCCAAAAATAATAGCGATGTAGTTGAAAATGACCATCAATAAAGAAAAGAACATGTGTTCTAGCTCAGTGAATTGAGCCTTTGTTCTGCAAGTTAATTTGGACTCAGACCCCTTTCTATCTCCTGAGCTGTTTTACTAGTCAAGAAAACCAAATTGAAGAACCGTTAAAAAGCCACGGAAGGTAGGAGGGGTAAAGCACAGATTGACTTACACAAGAAAAAAATAAAAATTCAGGACTTGCATGATACTTCAGCCACCTATATTTATAGGTCTTATAATTATAATTTATTTTTATGTAAAGGTAACCCATGTCATTGATTTGTTTTATGTTATATAAAATATGAATTGCCCTGGTTTATAAAATTATGAAAATACAGTGTGTGTGTGTGTGTGTGTGTAAAACACATTCTAAAAGCCCTGCTTCTGTGTATATCTAGTAGCCATCTACCTAAAGCTAAAATTAAATTACAAATGCAGACTCTGCTTTTGCATAGAAGAGCTGTACAAAGACTAGATCACCATTCTTTTGCAATTCTACAAATAGGTGCAGGCTAAAACTGGCCATACACCAGTAGAATTATGATAAAAATTGTTTCCAAAATGTACGTTCGATTTTCTAATGGAGTCCAATCACCAATCAACCACAGTGAGGAAAAATTAAATCACAGAAGCAGGATGGAAATTCTCTCAAATGAACAAAATTGTAACATTGAATGTTAAATTTGAGATTCAAATGAAATTTCTAAACATTTGTCAAGTCTCTGATGGCATTAATCAAAAGTTCTGATGAGATTTTTTGGTATGCACGTATCACTTCTTGTCCGGGAAGCTCATACAGTCCTTCAATAATGGCACTGATTATCATTGTCTGATATTCTGATATGCAGGCAGCCACAAGAGGAAAAATCTACAACCTGTTTAAGAAATACCATCAAAAAACCTGTCAGCAAACGAGAAAAACATGTCAAATCACAAGAGAAATTGCTTTCAGTAACAATATAGAACAAAAACATGCTCAACATACTGTACACTTGAAGGTCTATTTAAAGCCCAAATAAACTTTAAATCAGCTAAATTATATTCCATGTGCATCAAAACAAAGCAGCAGAGAGAACACTGATTGGAGTAGACAGCCATGTGACTGATCATGTGACAGAATTATTTTGTGTAAGGTTGCCCCGTCTTCACACTCGCATAGCCAGCAAGGAGCACAATGCAATTTATAAAGCATATTGCTGTGCTTCACAACTATGCAGTGTGACTTGGTTTTATTAAGCAGCAGTTTTATGGCTGCCATTCAGCTATGTCGCATCTTTATAAATGAACCCCCAAGCATGACTTTTGGAGCCAAATCCCCACCCCAAGGTCTGACAGTTGCTTTCTCCCAGCACCTGAGAAAAACATTATACAAGAAGAAAGCCCTGTAATTGTTTACATCTCACAACTATGGGGATGTGTTATTTTATGATGCTATGTACACTCAGGAACTAGAGACAAGTGTTATTGGTCAGAGGTCAGACAGACGAGAGAACAGCTCCAACAGCCAACACCACGGGGGAAAAAAGCCACATAAGTTGTAATCATTACAAAGGCTTACTTGAAAACTATTTTTTTTGCCCTCTTAAAGCAGAACGCAAGGACAAAACTATATTTAGACATTTGCACTCTAGAAATAAATTATCTTTAATAATGGGTGCCGCAAGTGTGACTGGCACGACATTGGGTAAAACTCACTTATATTTATTCCTTCAGCTATTATAAGTGTAAATTTTCTGTGCTGCAAATTTCATCTCATAGAAGTTTTCCCCTATCTCCATTCATAAAACGCCTTGTGTTCTTTTTCCACAGACAAGAAGTTCAGTGATTGGGCAAGGTGAGGTCCCAGTGTTCATCGACTCCTCCTCTTCCCTTGTCCAATCACAGAACGCCATTTATTCTGTGAAAAGAATATAAATTGTTTTATGGAATGAGCAAGGGAGAGAGCGACTGTGGCTTCTTGAAAGTATAATGATGGAAATGTGATTTTGGCATTTACAGAAGTTGCTGGGATGAATGAAACTATGAGTTCTACCTAGAGCTGCAGCTAGCCACACATGTGATCTCCATCATCAGGGATAATTGTTTTTTCTACAGAGAAAACTTAGAAAAATAGTTTACAGAAGTTCCGCTTTAAGAGTGAATATTCAAATACTGGCATAAGGCCAATCACGACATGTTCTCTTTAACCACTTTCCTACTGGCCATGTTATATAAACAGCCGGTAAGTGGAGCAGTGATTCTGGGAGGACGTACCTGTACGTCTTCCTGTGTTTATCTTTGTGCGCACACAAAAGCTGGTGCTCCCACTGTTATTAAAACACAGGGATAATGGATTACAATGGCTCAGAAAATCAATGTTAGTCATCTTGCTACTATGGAGGGCATTTATCATACTCCTTGCAATAGAGCAATAAATATGGTGAAGGATCCTTCTTATCCTAGTTTACCCTCCTGCCATCCGATAGGCGATATAGGACAAACATCTGAAATCAATCACTACATAAATAATAGCGATTGTTTAAAAAAAAAAAATACATGGAATATAAAATAGTGGTTTAATAATAATAATTAAACAAATATGTTTTTATATATTATACATATAAATAGAATATGTATTTAGGCTTTGATTATTGTGTAATGGTGTTAAATAATATGCACCATTGATGGAATGCACATAGAAATTTTGTCATGCGTTTATAAACAAATGATTAAGTCTAGTGATTGAGGACATCAAAATGAGAGCAGTAACAGAAGGAAAAAGAATAAAGAAAAAATAAGGACTACAGAGAAAATAAAAAAAAGTGAAATGAAGTGAAAACAGATGTAAAAATTAAGAGAACTAATGAACAATGTCCCTTTACTTTACGAGTATAGGAATAAAGAAGCCAGGAGGTGACACATTTGTATGCCATCCCCATTGTTTCTTATATATTGACTCCCAGATATATAAGGTTTGGCAAGGAGAACGAGCATTTTAGCTAAAGTAGATAATCCTTGACCGCCACCATCCATTCATCCCATGTATTCACTACGTGAGGCATAATATGCGTTAAATGCTTGGCTGAGAGCCGAGCAGTATTAAAAGTACATTCCAGGATCTTGACAATGCCAACTAAACTATGGAGTTGTTTTATGTGAAGCCTTTCATTTATGCAGTCTGAGTGAAAGTTCAGTGAACAGTTAAACTCTTGCAGTCACATTTAAGATGTGTGTTCAGAAACCCCTCCTAGGTGTGCAGACACCACTCCTATAACTGTTATCCATATTCTACCACATTAGCTTTGACTGTTTTCAATAAGATATGAGCTCCAACACTTTCCTGTATAATTCTAGTACAGATCCTTCTACTTTCTGCTCTATGGTGTGTCAATACCCCATGCTGCCTTGCAAAACATTTTCTTAACTAAAATAACACATTTCTTTAGTAATGAATCAGTCTAGATATTTACCTACGGTTAGAAACCAACACTGGGGCAAAACTGTAGTCATACGGTTTACATGTCAGAGTCCCATACATAGGAAATCATGTCTATGATTGAGTCAAACATTTTATTTATTTATTACAGGTATTTATATAGCGCCGACAATTTACACAGCACTTTACATAGTTGCACATTCACATTAGTCCCTACCCTCAAGGAGCTCACAATCTAAGGTGAAAGTAAATCTAAATTCAAACTTTTTTGGGGGGTAGAGTAAGGAATGGCCAACTAAACATTTCTAAAGGTGCTTTTGTTGTCAGGAGTTGAATCTTAAAAATACATTCAAGTACCTTAACTATTAACAAAAATGTATCTTATTTGTGTATCACTCAGCTGTAGATCCTCAAATCCTCTCTAAATTGGTGATGACAATGTCCCTCCTTCTGGAGGGTGGCTACTTTTGTTCCCCATGGTCCCTGTGTGTGTTGTAAAGAAGTCAACACCCCAAGCTTGCTCTTGTGATGGACTACAATCTCAATACAAATAAGTAAGCTAAACATGAGATTGTAGTCCATCACAGGAGCGAGCTCGGAGTGGTGTCTACTTTACAACACACACAGGGACCATGGGGAACAAAAGTAGCCACCCTCCAGAAGGCAGGACAGTGTCAGCACCAATTCAGAGATGATTTGGAGGATCTACGGCTGAGTGATACACAAATAAGATACATTATTAATAGTTAAGGGAGTTGAATGCATTTTTAAGATTTAACTCCTGAGTTTAAAAGGAGAATTATGGGGTTAGGGCTTTTCCCCATAGTTCTCCTAAGGTTAACGGGAGGACACAAACTAGCGTATACTGAGACGCCGCAGCCGGAACGGATCCCGACAATTATGTCTGGATCCACCCAGCTGCGTGATTGAGAGCTGGCTCTGCCTATCTAGAGGCAAAGCCAGCTGTACCCGCCCCCTCCCCCATCCGCTGGACAATCGGACAGGGGATGGGGGAATCCAGCAGAGAGCCGTGACAGGATAGAAAAGTGAGGGAGCGCCGGTATGTGTTCGCTCGCTTCCCGATCTACTGAGACGACCTGTGACAGTTTCATTGTCACAGGTCGGCTAGAACTATGAGGTTGAGTGAAAATCACTAACCTCATAGTTCTCCTTTAAAAGGTCACAGAAGTACTTTATTAAACTTATTTTTCTTCTGGCCAGGAAGGGGGTCTAAACACCTGGTCTTGAAGTGGTTAAGGACACAGGATTCAGTTATTCTGGTATGATTGGTTTATACTGCCACCTGCAGGAGGATTTGAACACTGGCAAAGAAAGACAGCTAGGTATAACCCCTCCCACTTCCCGCATGCTTTAGTTTTTTTTTTACTAGTGTTCTAGGAGAATGGATGTCTTTCCTCTATTGAGAAAAGTGTATCCATTTTCTGAGGATCTACAGCAGAGTGATACCCAAATAAGATACATTTTTGTTAACATGTATGGTACTTGAATGTATTTTAAGATTTAACTCCTGAGTTTAGTGTCACTTTAACGATTACAGAGTTGCATTTGTGTCTTTTATATTTGCCTACAGATCAGCTTTGAAGTTAAATTGCATTTAACAATTTTTTCTTCCTTACAGACATAAGATTTACAAGTGATTTAATCCAACAGAAATCTAAGCAACTAAATATAAAAGACATATCTTTGCATTTGCAAAATGTATACATAAAAAGGTAAAAAACACAAAAGATTACCAACTTCTAGGCCAGATTTGGACAATTTTTATTGAAACTAAAACAGCCCACTACATCAGCTGGGAGGTCTGCAGCTTCCTCACACCTTCCTTTACTGTAATTTAAGTTGTATGTGTGCCAGGAACAAAAACGGTTAAGCCAATCTGAGCATGAAATCCACTATCAAAACCTATGAGTAAGCAGTGACCTTTGCATTGTACGCAACTCAGGTTGTCTTAATACACTAGGGAACACGTTCAATTTCATCTACAGCAGCTGGCTGCAATGTATACCTCTGCTTCTGTTTATCCAGCTGCAATTGGCAATAATGAAAGTTATTTACAAATGCTTCTGAAAATGGCAGAGCCATGCCATCCTTGATTTATATTCCAGTGCATCACCGGCAACATATGCAGCCCCAAGTGACCCTGGAAGCAATTTGGTTGTAGCCAAATCTTAAAAGAATGTGTATGAAGCAGAATACAACTACAGTGCGAGTATTTTATAGCAGTTATGATCCAGTGGTTTGTACACTGCCAGGACTAACAGTTTTTGGCATGGGGGATTTTAACACCAAAATACACTTTTCCTAATTGTTTCCCTTAACGCTAACCTAGGCTGAAAGATGAACCCTTAAAAAAGGAACTTATCTTAACAATGACAACAAAGACACCTTTAGAAATGTTTAGTAATGGCAATCTACAACCAGATACTAAGATAATTGCTGGCTTTTTATTCTTTCCATGCCCTATTCTTTTTTCTTTCCTCATTCTTCTCACGGTGGTCATTTTCACTAAGGGCAGATGAATCCATCTCTCTTTACTTCCTGAAACGGTGGTACATGTGACAGCACACAGGATCTCAGGGGGAAAATAAATGCCTCCCCCACAACATAACTACCTAGGTTATAATTCTTCCTCATAAATGTTTATATCTTGTTGAAACCACAAACACATTGGTGAAAAGTACATCTAAATGCAAAACTCTATAAAGATATAAAGGGGTAAACCCCCAAATCACATTTTCAATTTTGCTTTTTGTGTCCCATTAAGATGATTCCACTCCACTTGCTGACTTGAAGACAAAACAGGAAGTGAGATAAACTCCCCTCTTAAGACTGTCACTAGATCATGTGTTATCCTTTAAAGATTTTCCCTCATCTGTTCAATTGCAATTACCATCAGTTTCAGGTTTGGTGATTTCACAAGGGGTGAATCTCCCCTATGGAGACAGACAGCAATAAAAAAATCTGACCGGGGTTTTACATTTCCACATTTAATCCAAAACTAAAAATAAATGTTATAGGTTTAGATCTATTTTAACTTAATTTTGTCCTGTACAAGCCAGGTAAACTACGAGCAGCAGATCTTCTAGTCTAACAACTAGAAGATTTGTACATACTCAATTCTGCAGTGGAAGGTACTGCTGTGATAATTGCTCTTCACTTGTGTACAGTTCCAACCCATGTGCAGTTATAGGTTATTCTCGTTTCCTGTTCTAAGCGGAATGATTGATCAGTCACAATACATACTCTACAACGCACAGGAAAATCTCTTCAAGCTTTTGCCCACTTGGATTCAGTCATTCCAAATTCCCTGCTCTGCAGAATTACTGGTGCTAGGGAAGCTCAGATCGGTTTCCTTTGTCAGCAAAAACTCATTCTGTGCCCATCCAGCATAATGTTCAAAACTATACTCCAAAAAGAACTCCAACAAAAACGTTTTGAGTATAGTTTTGGAATGTGGAAGAGCAAGGGCCTCTGTCAGGTTTTTATTGTCACTTCCTGTCCCTCTGGGGACACAGCAAACCTGATGAAGGTGCTACTAACCTTTACCTGTTCAATCCAACACAACAAAAACATTTTTAATTCATCTCAATCTAATTGTTGCCACAACTACAGAATCTCTGAATGTTTTTGGTAAAATGGCAGAATAAATGTATATTCCTCTCACAAAACTAACAAGGCTCATGTACAAAATAACCCTCTAATGCAGACAGGGCGCCTTCCTCACTACATTATTTGCAGGCTAAATTATACAGGGCACAGTGTTGTGCTGGTTTAAATGAAATATCTGAATTATAAACAGTTCCCTGGAGGCAGGCAGACTGCACTCTTTTAAATAAGTTCCTGCGAGGCAACTGGCCATAGAGGTGTTGGAATCATAAGTTATAGAGCGAGGGGGTAGTTGACGGCCGATGTGTCTGTACTCCAGCGTGTATAGACTTGTGCCAGTGATTAGTGTGATTAGAACACAGACTGCAAATGCAATCTATGAAGCAGAAAAATCCTCACGTCTCTCTAGGATTGGCCAGGAAGACCAGCTTTCGTTTATTATTTTTAACCATGGGCGCACACTGTGCAACACTTCCAAGAGTCATTTCTAAGGCATTATAGACCTGTCATTTCTAAAATGATGCAGGATATGAATGGTTGTAATGCAGCTTGTGGCAGATCAATCTTTTTCCATGGATACAAATGGCTTATCGATTAAACCTGGTGTTCATGTGTGTGTGTGTAAGGCAAAAAATTATATTTTATATTATTCAGGATATATTAATATACTATTTATAGGGGAGT
>NW_017306380.1:1439046-1458107 GCF_000935625.1 Nanorana parkeri | reverse complement strand
ATATTACAGAAATCCCTGAAGATAGTGCTAGGTCTTATTTTCGGGGTAGGTCTTACTTTCGGGAAACACGGTATACACTTTTTTTTGTTAAATCAGAAGATAAACCCCCACGGGTTGGTCTTATCTGACTCAGTTTTTCACAGACTGCCAACAAGCATGCAGACTAGAGGTGCACCAAAATGGAATTTTCGGACCGAAACCGAAAAAATTTCTAACCTTTTTAAAATTTTAATTATATATATTTTTTTTACTTTAAGGTCTAAACAGACCCCTAATATTTCCCTTTTGAAATAGAGAAAGAGATTGAGGACAGAGAGTCCTCAATCGCTTTTTCTGCAGCCCGTTATGAATGAACAGGAAGCCCCTTTACTGAGTGCTCATGTCCATTGATAAACTGTGGCGATAGCATGAGTTACTATGTCCACAATCATGAAGGAACAGGAAGTGATGTAGAGCACTTCCTGTTCATTCATGATTGGGGACACAGTAAACATACTGAAGGGAGTTTATCAAAACTGGAGCAGACAAAATCTGTAGCAGCTGGGCATGGAAACCATTCGGCCTCTCTCATTTCCAAATTTTAACTGAACAGAGAACCTGATCGGTTGCAATGCACAGCTGCTCCAAATTTTGTCTGCTTTGCTTTTGAAACATTTCCCAAACTATGTCCCCAATTATTTACAAACACTCAACGATCAGCTGATAGTCCAGTGCTAGCAACCGCTCTCTATCCAGACTCGTTATCACAGGAAGCTGATCGGGTGGTGTGGGGAGGAGAGCTCGGTCTCCTGCGACACGGCTGACAGTGCTCTTCTCCTCGCCTCCTGAAAGCTTCACTCCTACCCACTGCTCTGTGTCGGAAGAGACATGGAGCAGGGCTCAGCGAGGAGAAGAGAAACTAGGGATTTACCGCAATTTCTGCAAAAAACAAATGGTACTTTCGGCATTTTGCCCAAAGTACAATTTTCAGACGAAATTTCAGTGCATCCCTAATGCAGACAGTGGTGGCCTTTCTTATTAGAAATAACCAAGTGCCTGAACAAGGACCTTCATGGCATGGTCACCAGGTATTATTTTAAGTTGTCCAGCTGCTTTTTTTAAACTTTCCTTCATATCAAGTTGTTGAATTTTTCAAGTCTGTATTTAGCTTTCAGTATGGGCAGCTCAACTACCAATCACACACTTAAATTCAACAAGAATGGACAGAATTCTACTAATTGCCCTAGTAATAAGCCCCGAGGTAAGACAACAGCAGAGAACTTCTAAATAAATGCATCACTCCACTGACTTTTAAAGGAAGATACAACAAATGGCCAGTCTGGAGTTGCCCAAGCTCATTTCGCTATATTTGTGAGAACGGATATGTAATTATTGGAAAAATAAAGCTAGCTGTCGGAGGAGACATACTATTCTAGTAACAATAAAAGATGATGCAAGTCTTTCTAGACACAATCCCTGCAAGCAAAATCCATTATTATTAAACCGCTGCAGTTTACCTTTAGAAAACAAATTTGGGTAAATCTGAAGAACCAATGTAGCCTTTGGACAAATTCTTCTAATAGTTCTTTCAAGAAGCTGCAACCTGCCAAACGGTTATTCAGTAGGGAGAATGTATTTTAATAACAAAAAGGTATATTCCTCCAAACACAGCTTTTAGACATGTTTTAAAGTAAGCAAACAATATTCCACAAAGCATTTATTACATTTGTTTTTCGGTTACTGTGTTTATTAATGAGCGAGGACCATCATAATGCTAGCTATCATGGCTAAGGGAGAACTTATGGCTATCAAGTATGGTACCAAGTAAGGATGCGCTGGCAACAGCACAAAGACAAATTTACTAATATACACGATCCAAAAACCCATACATTTAAAAATAGTCATTACCACCCTTTATCCCTGTTGCAGAAGTAAAACTAAATATAGTAGTGTACCCCCCATGCAAAACATTTCTCATTCTCCCGCCCAGGGCTTGCCCAGTATTTATTAATTTTATCTTTCATCTCATTAAAACACTAGTGCATGTGCCAACTTAGAGCCAGGAAATGTGCAGATATGCTTAATGGCCAAATGTAGTCACCAGCTCAGTTTTTGCACCTGACTGTAATGGAAAGAGAGAATCAGAGCAAAGACTGTTCAGGCTCTGGTCTACCCTTTTTCAGACACCTCCTAATTGGCCACTGAATGAGATGAGCAGCATCATTAACTAACTAGAAAGCTTTTAAAAAGGGAGGGAGATGAAACCAAAGCACAATTTTCAATGTTCTGATCAACATGTGCACAAAATTATTGCAGAACAGATGCTGTGTGCTAGCACCTGGAGGTGCCTCCTATACAATGCAGAAGCCAGTTCTGGATCCCCGAAGTCACCACAAAATTGCTTGCTTTTAAGAGGCTTCAAGGTATGGCTGGGCAAGCTGATGCATTAGGATGTGAATATGCCAGGTCAAACTCTGGACAATCTTTACAATTGTTTCTTAATTTCTGGGTGGGGTGCAGAGCTGGTAAGATGTTAATCGGGGTAAGAAACCGATAGCATTCATGGGTTATAAAATATACCACTGTATACAAAACTGCTGCCATTTTACCTTTATCAAAAAGATTTTCAGGCCTACCGTTATGTGCACTCATCCTGAGAACATCCTTGCTAAAAAAACAAAAAACAAAATATAAAGAATTTAGATCACGTGATGTTCTATAAGCTGCAATGTAAACTGTGATGGTAAACGTAATCCTCTCCTGCTGACTTACAACTGTAAACAGGTTATGGGATAGAAAATCTGCTTTTTTTCCCCCAGTACATAGGCTGCTCACTAAAAACACTACCTGTTCTCTGCAGGCAATATACTTTTGTTGAGTCCGCGGTTCATCTTTAACCCCTTCATGACTGAGGCCTTTTTTTCATTTTTTTGTACCCATGTTATATTCCACATTTTAGGCCTGAAAATTACTTAAAACCCCCCAACATTTTCTGAATGCCAAGACCCTATAGAATAAAATGGTAGTTGCAAATTTTTATGTTGCGCAATATTAGCGCAACTCCTTATTAAACCCCAAAATGTAGTGAAAAATTTAATTAAATGCCCCAAAACACAACAAAACACCCATTTTTTTAATGAAATATAAAAAGATTCACCGGGAGTCTGTTTAAACAGCCACGATGCTGGCGACGTACACTGTACGTCGTCAGTCACGAAGGGGTTAAGCATAGCAAATTCAAAATATACTTAGACCTCCCTCAATGAAAGTTCCAAGTACAGGACCGACGTACTAAAACCTCAACAGCTTTGGGTTGTCTAAGTTTGTGTAGATGTCTCACAATTTTTCACTGGCACGTACCCAAGGAGAAGGGTTAGAAAAGAAAAAAGAAAAAAAATACAAAAAACACAGGAGAAAGAATTCATGCAAAAGCATCACTTGCACCTTGCAATGGTCAAGCAGAGTCCTCTTGGAAGATGCATACAAAGCTAGTTCATCAGCTTTCTTAAAAGTCAAGTTGCACAACAGGTTATTTATTTCTGCTACATAAATAGCTCCAATTAGCAGAAATCTGAAGACGTTTGCATGCAATTATCTTCAAAGACGATAATTTGCCAACTAGTTTAACATCGTTTTGTCAATCTGTAAAAAAAAAAAAAAAAGAAGAAGAACCCTAGACATAGAAAAAGCAGCTCAAAAGAAAATTCAGTGTGATGTTTTCATGGCACCCAAATAAATGATGAAAACAGGAAATATAAATACAAATGGGAATTTGATTCAAATATTTAAAGGCCTTCAAGCAGGAGATAAGCATTCAAGGTTTCAGAAGATAATTGTGTTCTTGTTGGGCCAATGATGAGAGAACACAACAGCTTTCAGCTCAGACAATATTAACAAAGCTTTATGAAACAATTTTTAATGTTTTATAATAACGGTTATTCGTCAAAGTCTGAAATTCTACAAATGCACTTACCACCCAGCTCAAATGAAGTGGCAGCCATTTTGGACATATCGGGTATATTCAGTAGGCATAGCAGTGTGGCTTCAACATGTATTTGCAAATGTATGAAACCAAAATTTTATTTTTTAACCCAAGTAGTTAAGACAGTTAATAAAAAAAATAAAAAAAATATGGTTAGCTTGAAAGTGTGTTGGGGGACTTCTTTTGCATTTTTATGCATATTGCCCTGCCCATGTGCACCTTTCTGCACACATACAAGCTGAGGAAATTTCTAAAACCGTAAAGGGATTTGCTTTTTCTGGGGAAAAGGGAGATACTTAAAAACCACAATTTTGTTTAAAACCACTTAATCCTGGGTGATGATATTCAATTAGGGAACCCTGCAAGCAAATTATTATTAAATTCCCTCACTGCACATGCAGCCCTGTTTTTGTATTGGGTGCAATGAATCTGGTCGTCAGAAAATTCTATAGTGTCACCTAAACTACAACAGCAAGGAAGAACATTGTAGCTCTGAAACTTCCCAGGGGACTGCAAAGTTCTAAGTTTGCCCCAATATACATTATAAAAGAGAAAACGTTGGAGGGTAGAAATCATTAAGAATTCCATCACTTTTGAATTTTTAGAACTGTGGGGAAATTTGTTGGTGGTTAAAATGTAAAGTTATTTCTATTTCACTTTAAAGTAGACCTTCCACCTCAGTGGCAAAGTTTGCTTATTTACATTGCCCTCCCCCCTCCTCCCCTAAATGCTGCATAAAAGTACCTGCACATGGGGGAAAAAAAATCAGTTAATACAATTACCATTCCCTGACTTCCTAGCGCAGCACAAAGTTGAGGGTGATGTTATCCTGTTTCTGCACAGATCTCACATTCCTCCTCTGCCACTCCGGTAAGTCCCGATGTGTGCACCTGGGGCGGACTGTGTGGGGGCACTACAAGTGTCAGCACTCCCTGATCATTTAATAGCCAAGGGACTGCTGACCCATGTATATTAAAGGACTGTAATATAATGATTAGTAGGCCCGAGATTTAAACTGCGGCACGCAGCAGGGTTGATGTTTCTTTATGCCTGGACTCTTACTTTTATTCACAACCCTCGGCATGGCCCTTAGGGGTGTCAAATCTAAACTTACTGATTTAAGGGATAAGAATATCTGCTACTAAAATGGAATATAGTCCTCTTTTCAGAGCAAAGTGTTACTATAACTTCCATTTCGGGTACATTACAGTATCAATACTCTTTGATATATACTGTCACTAGAGGCCAATATCATGCCTGAAGTGGAAAACTGGGAGTGGAATGTATATCAGCCTAAACATTAATTATTATCAACCCAAACTAAAAGAGATCCTGCCCTCCAATTACATCTTATAATGTGCTGTCCCTCAAACAATTTTTTGCTTGTGGCAGCAAAGGTCCTGCTCTCTCATTGCTAGGAAAGGTGAGCCGTTATATGGTTATCCACATCAGTTCACCAGATTCTTGCTTTTAAAAAAATAATGGTTTTCAGTGAGAACAAAGTTCCCTGAAATGGGCTACTTCTCAGAATGGCTTATGTGCGAACGTTGGGGTAGGCATAGTAGAGAGTGTAAATGTCTTTGGCAGCAAGAACTGATGTGAATAGTTTAAAGTGGAGAACTTTAAAAAAAATCAAGTTATGGTAAAGAACGCTATTACAGTTTGGTGAATAGTACTTACTCTCTGTAAGGCTCCATTCACACCTGAGCCGCTGTCCGCACGTATCCAGCTATATGAAGCTGCTCTACACAAGGAATTCAATGCACTCCCATGTGCATCGTCCAGACCACTGCGGGGGCCGCGCGGTGCATGAAATAGTCCAAGCGCGATAATCCGGTCGGATTCTGCACATTCGCGCCTGTTTAATAGCCGCAAACGAGCGGCTTCCGTGTGGATTTAAAAATATTAGCGTTTGTCACGCATGGAAAACTGTGCTGGAACCGCAAACGCTATGTGTGAATGCAGCCTATAAGGCTCCACAAAACTCAAACATTTTAAATAAATACAAAGAAACTAAACACACATGTAAGCTGTCTAATCTATTCATATGCAACATACAACAGAGGTTTCAACACTTCCGTTATTGCTTATATTACCTCATGAAGAACACTTAGACAGGTCCTCTCATCAGCATCCAGTACATACAGCTGGCCATTGTACTCCTGATATGTGGCACGTGTTCTTGACAGAGAAAAGAAACACTAGCGCCCTAACAAAACAATGAAAAGTTCAGAGTAGTGCAAGCTTACAATTTGTAATGGAGAACAAATAAAGTGCTGGCCTGTGTTTTTCTTCACTGGATTAGCCAGTGTTTTTATTCTGCAGGAAACTCGCTCATGTCTCCTTTGTTTCTGACTAACGCAAGGCCATAATCTAACTTACTTTGCAAATCTGCAATTAGAAAAACTGCAGCAGCTCGCACGTTCTGAAACCTTTGTTACGGCATCGCTTGGTCTATTATTTCAGCTCATTGGATGCAAAATAATACGATTTCTGATGTATTGCGCGTTCTATCTAAACAGAGACACGGAAACCGGTTTCTAACTAATACTAATCCCAGGCAGACAGTTCGGTCACTCCGCATCTGTCACAGACATAACTTACAGAAAAAAGAAATCAGCATGAAATGGTCTTACCAGAAACACCTTTTTATTAAAATGTCACTGGTTATACTGGTCACAGTGTATACAAAACAAGACATAGCATGTGTGTTTCTGTAAATAATATATATAATTTATATAAAGGTTTGAGATAAAGGAATGCGTGAGAAAATATATTTTTTTACCGTTGTAGGCTTTAGTATTTTTTATTAATCACCAAGGGTCCATGCACACCATAGCATTGCGGTAATCACACAATACAGTGTCATAAACGCAAGTTATATCACAATGCCTTAGCGTGCCTTACTGTGCACTAGGTGCTTAGTGACTCAATTGAATGGAACCCCAATGCAAATTTCTAGCCGCTCTTCGCTGAAAATGTAGTGCACAAAAAACTCTGCCAGCAGAAGGTGAGGCCTCATTTACACTGGCATTGACAAATATGCATTTCTAAGACATTTCTAAGCCCACATAAATGCATGTACTGAATTGAATAGCATCATAAAAATTGTGCATTTATCTGAACTTAGAGGCAGTTTAGCTGCATTTATAAAAAAAGAAAAGAAAAAAAAAAGAATGTTGTGCATCCAGGCTCTTATTACAAACTCTAAACGTGGTCTAGGGCACTAGGCTTATACTCGAGTCAATATTTTTTCCCAGTTTTTTGTGGTAAAATTAGGTACCTCGGCTTATATTCGGGACGGCTTATACTCGAGTATATACGGTAAATGTGCCAGGTAAAGGCAGCTATATATAAACACAGTAGAACCCGATATGGAAAGCATACAGTTTCTTTAAACGTCCCAGAAAATTTCTGCTGTGCTTAAATAGCCTAAACACAATGAATGAGTAAATATAACCTTAAGACTCATTCAGACGCGCGATCTGGGGCAGATGGTTTGCTGCGTCCAGAGGTGGCTAAGAGCTGCATGCATTCTGTGCAATGGCTGCATACAAACTGGCTGATTAGCTGCGTCCAGAAATTCTGCCGATATGCCGTTCCTGGACTCAATGCATCAGCATCCAGGGTTGATCACAGGCTCTATTCATAGACAGTTGTAACATGTGAACAGCAGCAGCACCAGCCATTAATTTACACAGAAAAACCCTGACAGCTTTAGCTGCTGACCAGGACTGTACATACACACTGTGTGCGCATGTAGCCTTGCAAGTAAGAATCACTAGACTCTTGCTAGCGGTCGCTTCTGCCAGCCCATGCATCACACAGACAGATGGTATCTTGGGTCTACAACTGTGCAACGCACCCTCCATCCGGTACACTGCTCCAATCAACGGCAATCTTTTCTCCCAAGCAGCGCTGTTGACTGGAGAAACTTACATGGGGCATATCAGATCATAAGAGACCCAGGACACTGTTTTATGTGTGAGAGCCACACATCAAGTGTGCTCTGGACCTGGGGTTCAACTCCTATCAAGGACAAATCTGAATGGAGTTTGTGTTCTCACTGTGGCTGGGGAAATTTCCGGCCCACAACACATTGGTAGTTCAACTGGCCTCTGCTGAAGCGGTCCTAGCGCATGAATACCCATTAGCCCGTGGTAGTGATATGTGACGGCAAACTCATTCAGTGTAGCAAATAAGCTACAAAATTCAATGTTCTCAATGTTCTCTATTAGGCTCAGTGGAATATGTCTGCACTATATTATTGAATTTAATACCGTTCCCCTAGAGGAAGGCTTATTACGGTTTTGCTTGGGAGTGGACAAATACATATTTCAGGAGCCAGTCAAATATAAAATATGAGCCAAGAAACACAAGCTTCCATAAAGTGTCAAAGAAAATGTTAAAACAACAATAACTGGCCATCATGAAAACTTGGAGACTTTTATTGTTGTATGTTCTTCAAAATACTACTTGCCTTATGGTTGTGCTAATAATCTTTCTTCAATACTTTGAATCAGTGACCTGACATGTACATAAAAGGCATCTGACTTTCTTGATTTGTACAACTCTCAAGGCCTCAAAGTAGTGAAGCCAATATAATAGCCAGGCAAATCAGGTTTGCAGAAAAAGGTCAGCAATGGCAGGCACTGCATTTATCTTCAGACACGTTAGATGCCAGTTTTGAAGCTGCTCAAATGTAATTTTTTTCTTGGTTGTTGTGATATGCAAAGCACTCTATCATTTATATACAGTATTACCAGAACATAATGTAAAATGTAGTAGTTCATATTTGATAACAAAATACTACTACTACCACCTAGATGGGAAGTTGGTCACTGGGTGTCATCTCTGCAGTTCTGCTGCATTTGTTTCCAGAGCGCACTTACCTATAGACAACAAGTCTATACTAGACAGGTCTCAATACTCACTAAAGCCTTGAGCTGAGATCAAAGTATTTTAAATAGGGCTGTTACTGATTAAAATTTTCGAGTTCGATTAATCAAATTTTTCTTAAACGATTAATCGATTTCAATTATAACGCAGATACAGAATTCTTGTCTAAGCAACAATGGTAATGGGGACAGGGCCACACAAAGAATTTTAAAAAAAACTTGGCGCATTTTTAATTGTGTGTCAGGCTTTGTTGCAAACTTGCCCCTTCCACCCCCCAAAGGTTACCACTCCCTCATTAGCAACATAAACAAATAGAATGTTTAAAAAATTCTCAGGAACAGCCACTGTAACTTGTACTGTAATACCACATTTCATAATTCTATTGTTCCAGGTAATTGTTGTCACATTTGCCACATTCTAGTTATATTTCAAACATCTTCTTGCCACAAACGAACATGGCGGCTTCGCTCTCCCTGCGTACACGTTCCCCATCACGTGACTCTCAAACCTCGGAGTTGGAAAGAGCTGCTCCTCCAGGATTCCAAATGCTTTTTTTCCCCTCTCAACAATCTTTATTGACATGAGGCACAACCTTCTCTGTTCGTGTTCCCGTTACCATGGATACTAACTGAACTAGTCCCCGGTCGGTCTGTCACCCGTACATAGACTTCCTGTTTTTGTGACCTTAACCTTGCATGTTGAACGGAGGAATTCCAGACCATCATGTCTCTGGTTACCGATGCCTTTGTGTCTTTTATAGCAGGTAAAAGTGATCTGCCTCCTTCCCCTCTAAGGATCATGTGTGTAGCTGGTCATAGGGAGTCCGGTCACGAAGGGAAGGGGGGAGGAGTCCGGTGAAGTCACAGACATCGACGTCACCTGACTGCTCCCCCCTTCCCTTAGTTAGCCGTCACAGACAACGACGTCACCGGACTCATCCTCCCTTCCCTTCGTTAGCCAACGTAGCTACTTGGGGAAGGGGGAGGAGTCCGGTGTCGTTGATGTCCGTGACGTCACCGGTCTCCTCCCCCCTTCCCTTTGTGACCGGACTCCCTATGACCAGCTACACACATGATCCTTAGAGGGGAAGGAGGAAGACCCGGAAGCCGGAGAGGCGAGTACCGATCAAAAATATTTTAAATCGATCAAAAAAATGAACGATTAAATCGAGAAACTAATCGTTAATTTCCGCAGCCCTAATTATAAATGTTACAAACTGTGTCCAAATTGTTTTCAGCACTGCTTACACCTGGTGCTTTCACGGATATGCTGCCCGGGGTACACTTTCATATTTGGTGGCAGTGTCCGAAAGCAGAAGCAGAGGGTCTGCAATCTGCTGAGGTCAGTATTGAATTGTCCTATTGTTCAGGGTCCCTGGGAGGCTTTACCTAGTAGGCCCGTCACAAAGCTTTCTAAGAGAGGTAGGGAACTAGCAACCTTTTCCTAGATACCCGTCAGACTATAGCTAAAAGCATGGAAGCAGCCAACCGTGAACTTTTTGGAGGTCAAAGAGTCATGGTGCATGAGAAGCTCACGGCTGTCCTGAATGAGTCTTAAAAATTTGGTCTCCATGGCTGGTGTATATCGGTCCATTGGATTTCGGCCCTGCTTCACTTTCCCTCTCTAACAGCACTGTAAAGGACACAAGTCTGCTGGTCCCCACCAGCCCCTGCACAGCATTTTCTCCCTTTCTTTCTCTCTCTTTGCATCTTTTACCCCTTTCACATCTACTCTAGTCTTTCTCTTGCATTTATCGCTACTTACATCAGGTAATAACTGCGCTGGCAATGCCAAACACTTGACCCCCCAAACCCTACTTTTATGGCGGGATATCTTGTGATGGGATTGGAGCTTAGTTTCCTATTCTTTTGACAATCAATGTATTCACTATTCTATTTTATTTTGTTAAACTATTTGGCTGTTTATTTTGGACTTTTATTTTTGCACATTTACATATTCTTGGTTTTCTGCCTATCTTTTCATTTGTTCATGTTACACCATTGCTGTGTGGCGTTTGAGTCAACCTATTAATTTTCAATAAAACTCTTCGTTAAAACAAGATGTTTTCAGCACCAAAAAAACCAACATCTTTTGGAAAGTGTAGGTCATTGTGCAAGATCACTCCATGTGAAAATGCCATGGAGATGGAGGGGTCCGATACATGGAAATCCAAACTTTTAGCAACCTGAAAGGCTGGACTTATAGCTCACTAAAATGGAATAAAAATAAAGCCCATAAAAATTAGATGCAATGTTGCTTTAAGAATTAGGACTGTGGTTAGCAAGATTTGTTTAACCGCATCAATGGAAGCCAGAGCCAATTCTTCCATTAGAAGCCCTCTATTAATTGTACAGATGTCACCTTGCACCCTGGGTTTACATATTAACCTCCGGTATGTTAATGGGTCTCTGAAAATGTAATTAAAAGAATCTATAGCAAGTGTCCTTGTGCAGCATGGAAGACTTTAAGCAGTCCAGTTTGAAGGAGTATGATTTGGGTCCTGGAATTACGCAGAAAGAATATGATAAAGGCGTAATTTCGCAGAGAAGATGCACTTTGCTTTGGGTAAAAAAAAATATTCAAGACATTATTAAAGTGTACCCGTCAACCAGAGAATGAAGGAAGTATGTTTAATGCTATAAGAAAACCACAGTGCTCTGCTCTTCAAAAACATTGCTGTAAGCCACACAAACACAAAAAAGGAATTTGGTTAAATCTCTTGTTCAGAGACTGACATGTAGTCACCTCAGAAATTAAAGAATCCCAACAAATCAGTGTGTTGGCTGTTGTTGAAGTGTAGTTCTAAGGGCAAGATAGAGTATTACAGTTGACCTTGAGTTGTGAAAATGTCTTTATTAAATGGCTGCATCCACTGAGACTTGAATCCAATAGTTAGGCAAAGAACATAACTCAAAGCAACCAGTCCTGTTACTATGAGCCACTGAACTTTGACTGGTTGCTGCAGATTACAACACTTTGGTTTTATGAACAAAATTCAAAGTGCAAATACCAACAATGGCAAACCACATTCATGGTCATCAAAATAAAAACAGAAGTAGCCTTCCCACAGGACTCTTCCATTACGACTTTAGTTGTCTAACTCAAGAGTTCATGGCAATCAGATCGTCCACTCAATCTACGCAATAACAGAGAAGCTAACCAAACAGTATGTACAAAAAAATTGTATCGCTGAATGCAAGAAGATTCTAAAAGATTCCTCTATCCACACCAAACAGCGAGAATGAACCAATCTCCACTGCAGCTGTTTTAGTCCACGTTCACATTTTTGTTCCAGGAGCACGCATCACATTCGTGGGCCTTTTCCCCCGTGTTTGCCGGGCATTACCCAATGATTTCAATGGGTGCCGCACACGCAGGAAAGTAGCTAATGTAGCATGTTCTGCTACAGATGTAACGCGTTGTTTTAACTAGGGATGCACCGATACCGGTATTTCGGTATGGGAGCACCAATATTTTTTTTCCGGTACTCACCGATACCGAGTACCAGAAGTCCCATTCAGGAAGCCAGGCGGTGTTTAATGACCCGCCACCTGGCTTCCTGTTTGGCCGGGAAGCCAGGCAGCGTGTAAAGACTTGCCACCCGGCTTTCAAGCAGGAAGCCATCCCCATGCTTCTCGTCACAAAGTGACGAGAAAGCATGAAGCGTTCTGGCCAATCAGGAAGCCGGGCGCTGTATAATAAAGTCCAATTCCCATTCGCACTGCCACGGTCTCAAAACCACAAGGTATATGTGGTGCCCAGGTGACCACACGGATGGTGCCGTGCAAAACACTAATAGTAAATAAATGTAAATCACCAGCACACACTTGAAGGGTTTTTAAAGTATTGATAAGTTTATTCAATACCCAATGTCAGAAAGCCGGGCGCCGCTTCATCATACGGCGCCTGACTTCCTAATTGACCAGCTTCTGACCAATCAGGAAGCCGGGCAGTGCGTCATTACACGGCGCACACAAGTGATGAGCATGAAGCCGGCTTCCCGGCCAATCAGGAAGCCCGGCAGCGTGTAATGAAGCGCTTCCTGATACCGGAAGTATCAGGCTAGGCATCGGAGCATTTGGGCGAGTATGAATACTCGCCCAAATACTCAGCATCGATAAAGATACTAGTATCGGTATCGGTGCATCCCTAGTCTTAACAATACACATCTGTGCATTTAACAGTCAATGTACAGGAAAAACACACATTTTGCCGGCTGCGTTTGGGGTGTCATTAACAAGTAAGCACCCCAAGCGCACTGCACGTTTTTGATACATTCCGTGAACAGGCGTCAATGCGCACGTTATGCATGCATTCATGGAACTTGAAGGTGTGAACAGACTTATTCTGACAGCCAGCACCTACCGCTGTCAGAATACATAAACTGGCTGCAGTGGCTATTTATCCAAAACTTTTTGTCCTTGGTCAACCAAGTTAATTGAGCAATTTTTTTATATTTTTTTGTCATGCTAGCAGGCTCACCCACTGTAAGAATTTCGTACAACTCCTGTCAAACGAAATTCAAGCAGGGTATGGCCAAACATACGCAGAGACCCCAATTCAAACGTTGATATTTCAATGGTTTTAATGGTAAAATGTGATTGGAGGCTCTTGTAACACAAGGAAAGTTCTTTCATGTACCTCAGTAGAAAGTTTTTTCAGAATTACACTCTGGCAGTAAATACAGCGATGCATGAAAGGACTTCTTACTTCTCTCTTCATGTCAATGGAATTGCAAAATAAGCTTGAATGATGCAGCTAAGGTCAACTGCGTGTCAAATATACCTGTCAGCTAGTGAATGATCTCAGAAAAATCTCAAATGCAAGCAGAATGCACTTGGAAGCAGGCACAAAGGAACAAAGGCCCAAGCTTAGATCACAGATCAAAGAAAGCATTACGTTTCTGCAGCACATGCACATTTATCCATGTGTTCTCTTTAAACACATTGCAAGTACCAAAAAAAGAAAAAAAACCTGTTGAACTTGCAAAAATTCTGTGTTCTCCTAGCTTCCTGTATGAGCTGACATTACAGCGCCTCTGCTGCATTTAAACAAGCAGTGTTGTCAGCTCTTCTGATAGACTACACAAGATGGCATACGGATATGGAGAATGCAAACCGTAACAGGGATTTGCATATATAAATGCATGCACAATTTTAAACTTGCAATTTTAAAGTGTAGGGATTTAAAGCAGATCTCATTTTTTCTTTTTTAAATGCAAACTGGTCTAAATCACCTTGTGTCAGCTCAAGGAATTGGAGATTCCAAGCACATACTTCCTAAAAACCTCAATTTTGCTGCGACTTGAGGATTTCACACAATCCCCACCATCTGATGGGTTTATCTCTATTGGCAGACAAGCCTCCTATTGAATAACTGTAGAGGTGCATGCAAAAGCTGTAAGGTCGAGCAAATATGCTCTCCCCCCCCACCCCCCTTTCCTTAGGGCCATCAGGAAAGCATACAATATAATTTGGACCACTTTGAAGGCTTATGCAGTAGGGTCCTTGTGGTGCCTGCCATGAAGTGCTGCTGTTAATTTACACAGGATTACTTCAAATCATTAATATTAAACTGCATGAAACAGAAACATACCACAGAAAGCCAAGAGAAGAGAGACAAAATGTTCTGAACATAATGGATAAGCAATAACAGACATAGTTTAATGTCCTTGCACCGTCTTTTATACGATATGATAAATTCTTGCTAGTCTGAAGGTCTAAATCCATTAAACCAAAGGTTTTTTTCCATGTTAAGGAAAAATAAATTCATGTATAAAATACTAACAAAAATAGTATTCCTACTATTGGGGTCAGAATGCTGTTAAGCGTTCCCCAGGCTTCTTTTAATCTGTCACCTCATGTGACCACAAATCTCTCACACGATTAGTTTACATTACAACCCAATTGCAATCAAAACCCTCTTACTTTGAAAGCGTATAAAGCGTTAGGAGCACTCATGTTTTTGTTGCCCTGTGTAGCCCACTGGGAATATTTCACTGCGACAAGAAAAAGAGAATCTTCCAAAAGGAAAAAGACACACATAGTTGGCTGAGGTTAGGTCTAAAGTAAAACTAAAGTTTGTGGTTTCAGGCCAACCCTAATGAAATTGCATGTTAAAAATAGTGCAGACATGCATCTTTATGACTTCTCCAGGTTTCCTGGTCACTATACAGACAAGACCTGGGATTCTCTATGACCTCTTGGCTTCAGCTCTGCTAGCTGCACAGCCCAAAAAGGTCACAGGCTTTCCACACCTCCCTCATTAGATTCCTATATTTATATAGAGGGCTGCAACCTTAACTGCACAGAATAATACGGCTCCTACTAGTCATGTCGTTTTCTCTTTTCTCATTTGGTGACAGCTGCTTTTTTGTAGGTTAGGAGAGAACAAATTCAATACTCGTTACCGGCAAAGAACAAAAAAAATATATATATTTTCTACAATTAACTTTCTGTGAGGGAATGACAAATCACTTCATTCAGATAGTTTCTCTACCTTCAACACCTCACAGTAATGAAAACGAACACACTAGGCAAGATAACATAGAAAATATGAAAGGACAATGTAAAAGGTAACAGAGATTTCCCAATATGCATAACCTTTACCTTGCAATTTGAGAATGATGGCATTAAAACAATAGATACTTCATTTCCACATTAGGAAACATTCTACAGTAGGTTATTTTTATTCTCCTGGTCGGGGGCTTAAAAAAAAAAAAAAAAAAACCCCAGAAAAAATATATATATTTTTTAGTCAAATGGTTAAATATGAAACGTGAGATTGTAGTCCATCCCGTGATAAACTACAATCTCAGGTTTAGTTTAACAATTTGTATTGTTATCATCAAGTTATCATCTATCACAGGAGTGAGCTTAGAGCGGTCGCTACAATACAGCACACACAGGGACTATGGGGAACCAGAAGGAAGGACAGTGTCGGCACTAATTCAGAGAGGATTTGAGGATCTACAGCCGAGTGATACACAAATAAGATACATTTTTGTTAGTAGTTAAGTTACTTGAATGCATTGTTAGGATTTAACTACTTTAGTGCCACTAACTCCTTTAAAGCTGCACTCCAGGATAAGCAAATGTGCATTCTAACTTCAATCCTTGCAAAACAGAAAAATGGTCACCAGTACTCCAGGTTTTCTTCAAAAAGAAATCGTTTTATTCATTCATGCAGGTCATATCACCATGCGTGGTTGACTAACTTCAATCCAGGTGCACTTTGCGTAGTTCTGTGCAGTAATCCAGTGTAAAACGTTGCCTCTGCAGGAGCTTCCTGTAATAAAGACTAGTCACAGCTGCTCTCATCATCTTGTGCAGGTTTACTGGTCTTGCATCTGCTCGTCCATTGCAGGGGGAACAGAGAAAAAGGAAGTTCCAACCACTGGCCCAAAAGCAGTGACTGTTGCAGTTAGGGCCCATTCACACCACATCCAGATCATCTCCAGTACAGATTGTTTCCTTACCGAAAATGCATCCAAATACACTGAGTGACCAGATTATTATGACCACCCCATCAGTACTTTGTTGGGTCACCTTTTGCCTTCACTACTGCGGCGATTCTTCTTGGCATACTTGGTATGTTGTGCTATTCAGACGTTGTTCCACACGAATTAAAGGGCCCAAATCATGCCAGGAAAACATGCCCCAAACCATAACACTGCCCCCACCAGCTTGAAGGGTTGTACTCATGCATGTGAGGTGCATGCGTGCATGCTGTTCCCGCCAAATTCTCACTCTGCCATCTGCATGATGCAACTGGAAATGTGATTCATCAGACCACATGACTTTTTTCCAATGCTCGACTGTCCAATCCTTGTGTTCCTGTGCGAATTGGAGACGTTTTATCTTGTTAACTGCAGACAGCAAAGGTGTTCGAACAGGCCTTCGGCTTCCATATCCCATACGATGCAGTGTACGGCGAACAGTGCGTTCAGAGATCATTTGAGAGGATCCCTGATTAAGATCTGCAGTCATTTGATGCACTGTTGCCCTTCTGTTGTCTTGTACCAGTCTTGCCACTCTCCGTTCTGCCCTAACATTGACTAGTCGCTGACGGCCACAATTCGCACGTTCAGACCCAGATTTTCGGCTGACAGTCCAGTCTTTAAAACATATTTAACAACAGCTGCTCTTGAACGTTTAACGAATTCTGCTGTTTTGCCGATACTCGCTCCATGGCTCAGAGCGCCAACAATCATCCCACGTTCAAAGGCTGTTAAATTGCGTTGTTTACCCATATCTTCAGAAAAAAATCACTTCTACTGTCGTAGTAAACAACCTGCTTCCCTATTTATAATGGTCTGGCCCTCTAGCAACTTCAGCGCGAAATTATAGCTAATTTGCCTACAATCGGTGGTCATAATAATCTGGCCACTCAGTATATATCCCCATGTTATTTCTGGCTTCTGTTCACACCAGCGCAGTCCGTTCCAGACCAGACTTTCCAGACCAGACCATTTTGTCTGGTCTGGAATGCACTAGAACTGCGGGCAGGTTCACACCATTTTCTGCATCACATGTAGTCCAGAAAATGGTGTGAATCTGCCCTCAGACTTGCAGAAGTGCTTCAATGGGTTTCTTGTAGTTAATCCATGGAGTCCAAATTTTCCTAAATGTTTTGTGTGCATCTTGGGAAATTAAGTCAAGTTTCTATGGATCCTGATGTCATTTAGTCTATTTTTGACTGTTGTAGGGGATTATCACGAGTGGGCTATTGTTTGGTCAGGCTAAATATAAAGCCAAGGAGTTTGTTCGCTGCTCTTGGAATGCTGGATATGAGTCTGTTCGGTAGGATCTCCACAGGATTCCTTCTTGTGTTATAGTTATCCCCGGTTTCTATGAGACTTCAAAAGAGATATCCCCCACCAGAGTCCCCCATCTCTACACCAAGCCATTGACATTAGGAAGCCACAGAAGGAGAGTCACTTCAAAAATATTTTTTATTCTTAAATAAATGGATATTTCAGATACAGAGCTCTGGGAGGTAAAAGTTCAATGCCTGACATAACCCCCAACACATCCACTGAAAGCAGAAATATTAAGCCAATTTCAAAGCCATAATCAGGAAACATTCAGTCAGGGCTGTTTAATAGAAAGTCATATCATTTTATTCCCTCAACCTTTTATACTTCATTACAAAATAGCTTTGCTTTTTTCCTCAGCTTTTGTTTTACAGCATCTACAAGCTGCCATTTGGGAAACAAGTTAATTAAACAAATACTGTTTTCACTGAGGCTTCACTAATGTTGCAGTTTGTGCAAAGTTTAACAGATGCCGCATAATTTAATATGTGCCACCAAACTATTGGAAATGACTAATATTGATGTTTCCATCAGAAATGAATATTAAACTCAATTTTTAAGGCTAGATGATTAGATACCATATTAAAGAACAGAATGGCCTAAATGGAAAAATGGTACAGGACGTCTGACAGGAACCTCAAAGAAGGTGCAAGCCATGTGACTTTAGAACGCCGCCAATGTTTTCTCGATAGGATTACAAAATCCCTCCACATCCCCTGACTGCAGCCCACCTTGTTATGTACCTACCTTCCTCGACAGTCCAGCAATCCTAATTGTGCAGCCCTGTTTCCTCTAATAAATGTTCCCACAGGGTCTTCACCCCATTAATTCATATGGGAGAACTGCATATCGGCAAAGAGCAATTTTGTTTTCATATGCTGGCGTCCGATACTTTAGTGGAGTATAAGTTCCATTTCACACGGACAGTCCAATCGGGACCACCGGTCAGTTGTTCAGGTGGACCCAATTGGATGACCAATGCTAATCCATGGAAAGCCGTGTCTAAATGGACGTCTGTTTACCCCTGACTCTGACCAGGTCCGGAACAACAAACGGAATAATTTTTAGTTTCAACAGACCTGAAGTCACAGCGGTGACCTCCAATCTGTACCACTCTGATCAGGAGGGGATCCATGCACAGATCCCTTCCTGATCAGCCTGTGTGAAAGGGACTTATGAGGTCAGAAGTTACCTGAAGTTCAGCACTGACCTGTTAACTATCCAACCTCAAAATACTGTTCCTCACACAACTGTCAAACAAACAGACTTTGGAATAATGCAGATAGTGAGAATTATGTAAACCTAAAAATGAATTCTCATATGGTCTGTTAAAACATACCATTGAAACCATTAAAAGGTTTTTCCTTCACCCGTTCTATAACTGCA
>NW_017306380.1:1413772-1438352 GCF_000935625.1 Nanorana parkeri | reverse complement strand
CCCCTCCCCCCTTTCTATAACAAAAAAAAAAAAAAAAAAAAAAAAACAATTGCCCCGCCAGACATCTATTGAGCTTGTAACTTCCAATGGGTTGTCAGCCCAATACAGTTTGCCCCTGAAATAGGGAAGTCCCACCCCCTTTTAAAGGTGATAAAGTAAATGGGGTTCTCCAGTCCTAACACACTTTCTGTCCTAGGGTGATGACGCTGCTTCTCTATAGATACATTACATTGAGTGCACATAGGATAGTGCTAGGATTTCCCAGCGAAAACGGCAAAACAGCCTAAAACTAGACTGGTAAGCTTTAATATATCCACTTTTTGCAGGGTGGGATCAGATACATTATAATGCAAGAAGAAAAATGTTTAAGCCCTTGATGACCAGCACATTATAGCAGAGAACAGGCAGAGAACTACCTAGGAATCAGCTAAAGGGTACAAAGGCTGCCAAGTTATGAAAAGATAATGGCGACCTTTTCACCATTTCTAGCAGAAACTCTAATAGATTGTGTGGTGTCAGCCCTGCCCAACCACTCCCACTCTGAGATTCCTACAATATACAGGCTAGTCAGTCTAAGATAAGAATTAGAAGCCCTGCTTGAGATAACACAGGAAGTGTACAGAAGACACAAGACAGTTCTGGATTTCTAACAATAGTAACGTGCTTTTTTTTTCACGTATTGAACAGTTGGAAGAAAGTTTCCATTATTAGACCAAAAGGTAACAAATAAGTTCTTTATTAGGGTTTACATACGCCAAGTATAAAACACACACACACGACAAGGAAGAGTGAGTTTCAGAGCAGAAGGCATGGTGTCGGCAACACGGCCAGTCTTGTGTATATGGGAGTGTCAACCTTCCTGTTTAAACAAGCACGGCGGGGTCAGTGGAACAGGATATGGAGTCACTTCTCCGGCATGGAACAGGGTAGGCAGCTCACCTGTCACAGGGATAAATGACTAGCTGCTCAGTCAGAATTACTTTGCTTACTATAATATATGCATAATTGTTCAGACATAGAAATAGATCAGTTTGTAAAGACATCAATGTAAGGGCAATATATAATCTAAATACATTTTTGCATGTAAAAGATGTACTTAATGGCTTTCACTAGGTTCTCCAACCTGTCATCAGCCACAGAGCATGTTTTATGGATTTGTCTGCAACACAGTTGGAGCGCTCACAGAGTGAACTGAAAAACCCGATTTCCCTTTGGTATTGGGAGAAAATCCACACGGGGGGTCGTTATGCAGCCTTGGCACTCTAGCTGTGGGGAAACTGCAAATCCTCTCATGCCTCTCGGATGCTTCCCTGTGGCTGTGGAATCTTGCAATGCCTCATGGGACTTGTAGATTTAACCCAGCTGGAGTTTTGAGGTTGCCCACCCCTATATTACACTCACTTCTGCCAAAAAAAACAAGTGTGGACTTTATTTACATATTAAGGCCTCATGCACACAGACACATTTAGTTAAGCAAAGTGCTTTTTTTCTGTGCTGGGGATGCACAGTTGGTGCCTACAGCTGCCACAGACATGATTAAGCTGTACACGGATATTTGCCAGTTGCATAGGCCCACATATTTCTCGAGTACAGGTTTTCTGTGTTCGGGGGAGTACATCCATACGTGTGTTGATGAGAGTATTACTGTATACTCACGCACAGCCACTTATGTCTATGGGTGGATGTATACGCCAAGTGTATCCCAGGTGCAGAAAAAAGCCCTAGTTTAAGTTGTATGCCCCTAAATGCACCCACAATCATGGGGCCCAAATGCATTCAGAGGCATTTTACATGTAACAATATGTATTTGGGGCATTGTGCCTTATTCCTTATGCATTTTATAATGGACTTTGGTGGAGTATCAACTATATATTTTCATATTAAGTGCATGTATTACCTCTAACAGAAGTCATAGCACTACCTCTGACGATGCCAATTTCTCCTATATCTGCTTTTCTCCCAGGACGGCACCATCTCTGTTCAGGCAACTTCCACGTACAAAATCGACATGGATATGCAGCCTCTGAAATGGCACAAACATGAAAATCCTGGTCCCTGAGCAGTTTTTGGCAGTGTTGCATATCAGTCACAGAACAGACTTCAACCACAGCCTCTCACCTTGCTACAAAGTGAAAATGATGCTGACTGATCACCAGGAACAGGAGACCGAGGAAATGCTTCCTCGTGCCTGCAGTAGACCGAGGACATCACAGCCCAGGCAAAGTCCCATTATTGGAGTTCAATGACTGCTTTTCAGTGATGAAGATACAACTCTCGATAATTCCCTGTCTGACTTGGACTGTCAGCAAGTGGGGTTGAATGACACTGGGTGCCATTTAACCCAGAAGAGGAGCAGGTCAGAATTGCCAGGGACCATTTTCTTTTGCCCAAGCTGTGAATGGTTTGCAAGTGCTTACACTTTCTTTGGTTCAGTCAGACTGCATCATCACAATTACCTGCATGTACTGCTTCTCTCCCGGGAATTGTATAACCTGCATTATGGAGTACTATAAACAAGTCACAACGGAAGATTAGGGAGTTTCCAGGAGTGATTTGGTCAAAATAAGGACTTGATGCCTTCCAATGAGGATGCCAAAGAACAATCTGACAGAGGCCCTTATCTTTCTCCATCGTATCCAAAACTAAAAAGAGAAACATTTTTTTCTCTTCCTTCTAGATTACTGGGTCAGGTCTGCTACTCCGAACATAACAAGGAAACCCTTATTTCTCTGCTTCAAGACTCACGATACATGTTCAGTCTCGCATGACATGCGGGAAAATTAGCTATGATTTGACTCACCAAAAAACTTTTGTCTGTAGAAAAGGGATTTATTAAAAGGAAAAGTGTAGCGAAGCACAAAATAAAAAAGAGTCTGGCAAGACACCATAAAAGGAAGCAGGTCTAAACACAACTGAAAGAAAACAAAAGTGTGTGGAATCTCCCGTGTCCCTCCCCATTAACAATCCAGAGAGAGAGAGAGAGAGAGAGAGAGAGAGAGAGTGTCGCACACACCACCGATTGCCGAATGGCCTGTGGACGCTCAGATACACAAGTTTACATCTGCCTGCATGAAACGCCATTCACAGGATGTCATCACTTTACACCAAAGTCAACAATCATTCTGTAGAATTAGCTGCAGATAATAAATCATGAATTTAAAAAGGATATCAATGTTGCATTCATTATTAATAAAGCCAAGTCCAAGCAATATCGTCATTTAAAGCGACACTTAACTCAGGAGTTAAATCTAAAAAATACATTCAAGCACCGTAACTATTACCAATAATGTATCTTATTTGTGTATCACTCGGCTGGAGATCTTCAAATCATCTTTGAATTGGTGCCGACACTGTCCTTCCTTCTGGAGGGGGGCTACTTGTCTTCCCTGTGGTCCCTGTGTGTGTTGTAAAGTAGCCAGCGCTCCAAGCTCACTCCTGAGATGGACTACAATCTCAATACAAATTAGTAAACTAAACATGAGATTGTAGTCCATCAAAAGCCAGTCAAGATTTTTCTAGGCAAGTTACACTTGCACCAGATCACCAGAATTCAGCCGAATAAAGCTGCCCATACACCTTGCGATCATCAGACGAAACCGACAAAACTTTTCGTCTGATGATCGAACCGTTGTACGATTTTCGTACGGCGGCCCCTTCTGCCCCGATTATTGCAAGGTTCAATCAGCAGTAATGAAAAAAAAAGCACCTGGACGAATTGCAGTAATCGACCGCACATATTTTCGCCTGCGCATGTGCAATGTAAATCGTACGTACGGAAACGCCACCAACCTTGTGAAAATCGTACGATCGACCAAAGTTTTCTAACCTGCTGGTTAGTCAAAAGTCAATTGATTGTACAGTATTTGCGGCTGTACACTGCCCATCAACCTTACGAATATCGGAAGAAAACGTGATCGTATACGAAAATCTGCCCATATTCATAAGGTGTATGGGTAGCTTAAGTCAGAACAGCATACTGATTGAGCACCGGTGACAGAATAACCGGACAGTGCTTGCAGCCGATTGGCTGCAAGCACTGTTCTTCTGGCAATTTTGCAACATATCCCTTCGACAAAAGTAAATCTAACTATTGACTTCTCTTGAAGAGATAGGGCCACCTATGGGTTGAATTGCAGCTAATTCAGTTGGAAACGGCTAAATTTCAAACCGTGTGTACCCCAGCTTAAGCATGCATATACCACCAAGTGTCTATCATGCATGGCTGCCTGCCATGCTGGGAGGTGCATTGAACATCGGTAAACAACTAAAAATAAGTTTAAAATATATTCAAAAAAGTGTGTGAATCATGAGACTGGATGAACAGAATGTCAAACTCTGCGGGAGGTATACAGTTCACATATTGCTATTCTCACCTGTGTATTTAGGTGTTTGCCCGGAGTTCTGCTGGCAAGTAAGCCAAAGAAAATCACAAACTTGGTTGTTTCGCAATGTTACCAGCTCAACAAATGCTTCACTTGCTAATAAACTCAGAACTTTTGCATATTAGCCAAACACCACAACACATTCAGATTTTTAGGTAACGCTGAGGATATTAAACCTCGCAGACATTTTATCATGCCAAGCCTGAAAACATCTCTCCCAGATGGGAAGCCTTCACAGCTTGTTTGACTTCACGTTTCCCACTCTAAAAGCAACATTTGGGTGAAGTCATCCCAGACTGGATTGTTTCAATAAGCTACAAAACCCATCACGCAGAAGGTATGGAATGTTGCGTATTGACAGAGGGATGGTGAGGATTTCAATGCACAGCACAAAGTCTTCCATTATTGCCCCAAGCAAGAAGGCTGCAAACAGAATATGACTGGACACAAAACCCAGCAATCAGCATTTTTAGAAGGAGATGCCCCAATGATTGTTTCTCCTATCTCCATCAGTCACAACAAAAATTCATCTTTTAGGTGCAAATTAGAAGCCCAGTTTACCTGATGAGTACTTTACTGTTTTGTTTTTTTTAAAGCAGGCATAGATGGCATGATGAAGTCAACAAGACTTCAACCACTGGAGCCTGGAGTAGAGGAGGCTGCAGAGACAGTCTAGGCGGGATCGAGGCTCAGCTAAGTATATCTTCTTTAAGCCAGCCCCTAGGCCAAGATGAGCAGTTAACACTTGCAGGGCAGGGGTAGACCGAACTGCAAGGGTTTTTTTGTTAATTCCTGGACTTCCTCTTTAAACATTTGACTGCTGCTGCCCTCATAACTTCTACATTGGTAGCGGCATATAAACAAACTCACGGCCACAATAACAGATAAGAATTGGTTTACATTTCCCCAGCCAGCATTGCGGTGGCTATAAAAACCACAGTCACTTCTACATTCCAGTAACAGTGTTGCTGCCCTGCAAACCCATCCTACCAGACTCATTTCTGTCCCATGGGAGTCCAGGACACCCAAAAGCACTTCCGGGTTCAGAGGTGTCGGAACCTGACCAGCTCTGGCCGGTAAGATGCAGATTGACACATACACAAACGTCTTTTTTCCCAGAAAATAAAAAGTAGGGGAATTCACCAAGACCAGAGCAGGCAGAATCTGGAGCAGTTGCCCAGGACAAACAATCAGCTTCAAGCTTTCATTTTCAAAGCTTAACTGAACAAACCAGAAGCTGATCGGTCACCATGGGCAACTGCTTCAGATTGCTGCAGTTTTAGCAAATTGCCTCCATGATATTTTGGGGGTTTAAGTGTGGTTTCTTTTTTTTCTAAAAATGTGCATTTTAGTATGTGTGCACACAAAATGGAAAAGTGTCTCTGGCAGTAAAGAGAGTTAAACCGGTACAAATGTGAATAGTGACAAAGGAAAGTGCAAGTAAGCACAAAGGCTTTAGCAAATACATTCCCAGGGACCCTGTGAGGGGCTCTATGCATTCTGGGTACAGCAGATCACCAAGAACTGTCATTTGACTAAACTTTGTGATTTTAACATAGCTACAAGCATTTGCTGGACAGTATTTATAGATTGCGGACTGGTGACACTCCGTGCCCGAATATCCAGCAAAACAATTCATCAAAATGTTGCCGTGTTCCATTATCCTACTTGATGTGACTCATCCATAATTGTTATTTTGAACATGACTCGCAGTGAAAACAGGTCGGTGACCTTTTCTCTAATGTGTTCTGTAGCCACATAATACTATGTCCCAGAAGTAAAATCATTCACAAAATAAGAACTAAAAAAATCTACTGAGACGCCGGAGCGGATCCCGACATCGATGTCGAGATCCACCCAGCTGTGTGAGTGACAGCTGGCTCTGCCTATCTAGAGGCAGAGCCAGCTGTACCCACCCCCACCCCCGTCCGTTCCGCCAGTCAGCGCCGGCGGATCGGAGCGTGGAGGGGGGAATCCAGCTCCTTCCCTGTCGCAGCAGAGAGCCGACAGGATCGAGAGGTGAGCGAACGCCGCTATATGTTCGCTCACCTCCCGATCGACTGAGCCGACCTGTGACAGTCTCATTGTCACAGGTCGGCTAGAACTATGAGGTGAGTGAAAAGCACTCATCTCATAGTTCTCCTTTAAGGGTTTTTTTAAAATTCATGGAGTTCCTCTTTAATATTTCCCCTTCGCACAGTTGGTACTTTGACAGCCTGTATACAGCGGCACAGATAACAAGCACAGCACTGCTTGTCTCCTATTACTGCACCTGCCGCTCTGAGCCTTAATGCTGTCCTAAAGCTCAAACACACATTACAAATTAATTGTACTCTTTAGATCTACAAACAATCTAGTACAATCTTGGTTATAATAAAACAAATTCAGGGACTTATACCATTTATTTGTATTTTTATTAAGCTTTATCTGCATTATGTGTATGTGTTTTTTTTTTATAAGAGTTCAGGTTAAAAAATGTTTTCTAAAGAATACTGGTTTAGTAAGTTTCACATAGAACAAGCCACTTTTTGGGGTGAGAGGTGTATTCATCCCCCACTAAGGAGAAGATTTCAATCATTTTTTTATCAGTATGTAACTGGATGAAAGGTTTTCTCTAAGTGCCTGAAACTCCACTTTAAACCGCAATACACACCTTAGCCCATGCAAATAAACTTTCTGCAGAACAAGCCAGTAGCCTAGCAACAGATGGTACTGGTGAAATGTGCTGCAGACCACTTTACATACCGTGCCCGATTATAACTGACCAGAGGTGGATGACAAGTTTTCTGCATACCAAAATCCAGGTGTAATACTATTCACTGATGAATAAAAGAGGCCTATCAATGTAAATGTAAATCCTGGTGCCCATGCCCTTAAGTTCTGGGATGTGTGTACACATGTTGTCTCGCACATTAGTCTCCGGATGCTACCTCCCACTTTCTGAGCAGCCAGCATGACACAATGACAGAAAAAAATTAAAATAAATAAATCTCATTGCTGATTGACAGCAGCCAGTGGGCAGGTGCAGGTGACTGCTGTCAATCAGCAGAGGAGGGCCCTGAAGGAGAAAGTTCTCCTTTCAGGTCCTCCTCTGCTGATTGACTGCAGGTACTGGGCGTGTACAATAGCCAGCCTGCTATTGGCTACTGCAATTTAAAATAGTCAAAAGCAGGCTGGCTATTGCTGCCAGCAGCTGGATTGGAGACCTTGTCAAATAACCACACAAATAATTATTTAGACCGTAGAGAAGGTCTGTGTGAATTTAAAAACATCCACAACAGGGAGATGTGTTGACCAAACGGTGCACAGGCCGTCATGTCTATGGAACCAGGAGACCCTAAGCAACCAATTACAATTTCTAATTTATGTTGCTACGATTGCTGCAATAGGCTTACTAAATAAATTGGTTTTAAAATAGTCATAAGCAAGACATATGAATAATCATTAAGACTTAGCAAGGCAAAGCCTACATTTTTATTGGGAAAACCTGCATGCCTCCACAGAGTGTGGATCCCTCAACCAGCGCAAACTGACCACAAAGTAAAAGAAAATACCATATTACACAAACCCCTATTTAAAGGACTCAAGAATGCAAATCTGCTGGTGGGTGCTTTGATCTGTGCTTATTTAATGACGGGACTTACTGCTTTCTCTTACAGAGCTTAAAATGAATTTAAATTGTCAATGGATAGTGGAAAAATGTAAATCTCGCTGCCAGCTGAAGCCTGTGCCATAATATTATAGCAGATAGTGTACAACAAGGAGACAAGAATATTATACACTATCATTACCCGGTAAATGAAAGAAAAAAAGTTCATTATTGAACAATATATTACACAGAAATCAATACTGGACAGATCTAGCTGGAGTACAGTCTCTCGGGGATTGCTGGGGAAAGTGGCCATGAAGCATTTCATATGTGCAATTTCATTTTCACTAAACAACTGCAATTTACCAAAAAGGCAATTCTGAACCGTTACCACAGTCATTAGCGGTGAACGGTTTGCCAAGGTCGAGTCATTAGGATGGGGGTCTGCTGCATTTTTCTCAGAGCTAATGCGTTTAAAAAGGATCCTCCACTGAGCACCATTAAAACCTAAATTGGCAACAAAATGGAAGCCCTCAAAGCACTCAGAAATGTCTTCTTTTGTACCTAAAAGTCATATACATATAATAATAATTAGGAAGTTTGTGCGTCTTGCGGATCCCCTTCAGAATGTCATAGCTAGGCGTGTGCATAGATTTTCAGCAAGGCTTCCACTGAAGTTTCATCTGAAACGGTAAAAATGCAACAAGAGTGCAGAGAAACATCTACAAATCAATGTCCAACCTTTGTTATTTTTGTCAAATCAACCCCCAACCCAAGCAGAAAACCCATACCCCCCAAAAGTAGGTTACAGAGAGGATTGATTTGGTGGAGGTGGGCTTCACCATCCACGGTGGGGGGGTCACCATTCACACCACATCATCTCCAGACCAGATTGTTTCCGGACCCAAAAATGCATCCTAATGTATCCCTATGCTATTTCTGGCCTCTGTTCACACCAGCGCAGTCTTTCCAGATCAGACCAGAAAATACTGCTGGTCTCATTTTCTCTGGTCTGGAATGCACTGCCACTGCAGGCAGGTTCACACCATTGTCCTGCCCTAACAGTCCATAGCAGCATAACACTTACTTTCCAATAAGTCAGAGTTGAAGCATCCCTCCTCTGTATAACCAACTGCCATGTGGCTGTCCATTGATCACTTTGAGGTATGTACAGTTCACTTTAAAAAGTGTCATTGGTGAGCTCTAGAAAAGGTCAGTACAGTAAACGCTCAGTTAGTTATCCGGTATTCAACTAAGCAGAATTCTAATCTAACCCCTGTGAACCTGCTGATCTGTGGCATGTATTATCCTGGAAATGATTGTGTGCCTATTTCTCTTAATTTGCTTTTGATTACTGCATTTCAATATTGATATGAAGTCAATATTTATTTGTTTTTCGGTACTCGCCGATACCGAGTACCGGAAGTCCCATTAAGCAAGCAAGACAGCGTGTAATGACTCGCCACCTGGCTTCCTGATTAGCCGGAAAGCGTGAAAAGACTTGCCACCCGGCTTCCTGATTAGCAGGAAAGCCGCCCCCATGCTTCTCGTCACGTGGTGACGAGAAAGCATGGAGCCGGCTTTCTGGCCAATCAGAAAGTCGGGCGCCGGGTCATTACACGGCGCCTGGCTTCCCAATTGGCCAGCTTCCGACCAGTCAGCAAGCCGGGCAACGCGTTTTTACACGGTGCCAGGCTTCCCGGTACCGGAATGATCGGACTAGGCATTGGAGCATTTGGGTGAGTATGAGTACTCACACAAATACTCTGCATCAGCACGGATACTAGTACCGGTATCAGTGCATCCCTAGTTTTAAGGGCCCCCAAGACACAGTGGAACAACATTTTTAGTAATTCCATGAAGAAAATGTGTCATGTTCTAATATTCTTACTCTACGATTGCTTTAAGAGCTCTTTCCATAGCGCATGATACATCAGGAATTGTACAGCAGGTCTTTTTTAAGAAAAGCATGCATGACTGTAATGGTAAACAGCCTTTTACTTCTATGCAGTCTGTAGTGTAAATTGGAGACTATGCAGTCCCGTTTTAAAAGGATGAGGGAATGCCAGAGCAACAAACTATATAAGAGTATTTTTACTTCTCCGAGGCTGCCTGCAGTGAATCCTCTAGGCATAAAAAGGACCGGCACTGGGAGAATATTCTAAATTCATACATCAAGGCCTGCAGGCAATAGAAAAACTACACAAGCAGAGCCTCTTGTAAAACGCTTTGCTTCCCCCCAGATATGACGGCATCCTTCACTCCATAGGGAATTGCAGCAGTGAGATGCCAAAGCACAATGGTTTCCAGCTCTTGGCCAACGACCATGACTTGCGGCATTATGTTTACTGGGTCTGCAGCTCTGTAGATTTTTGCTTGTAGTTTGGGCCAAGTAACACATTCGTCCCAGAAATTGCCTGCAATTTATTATTTTAAGTTGCCCTTGGGAAGGATGCAGAATGGTTTCAAGGGCGTAGAATTGGCATTTTAGTAGGCCCGATATAAAATGTAACCATCTTTTATTATAAAGAAAAATGGTCATATTCAACATTAATTCATGTGTAGCATAACCTTGAACAGCAACTTCAAGCTAATAAACAAAACAATGATGACGTGTCAAAGTTTACCTAAAGCGGAGATTCATAGAATCCAATATAAACATGTTCAGCAAGCTTTACGTTACAGTGCTTCAGTCTAGAAAGTGCAGCAGTCTCTTGTTAGATGATGCTTTGCTGCACAACCCCAGTATTGTATTCTAATGGGTGTGGATAAGGCCAGGCAATGCTAAAAAGAAGCTAAGAGACAGACCTAAAATAGATTAATTCTTTTTAACCACTTTAGTGCTGCAGCTAACGATTATTTTCATAATCGATTAGTTGGCCAATTATTAAGTTCAATTAATCGGTTAATCGGATAAAAAAAAAAAAAAGGCTCCAGTGATTGACGACTAGTTTGTGTTAAGATTGTAGTCCATCATGGGAGCAAGCATGGCGCTGTGGAACTAAAAAAAAATGCCGCATGTGGAGCCCGGAACAGCCCCGAACAGGCAAATCAATCGATAGCCGATGAATAGACGATCGGAAATGTTGCCAACGTTTTCAATCGTCGATTTTAATCGACTAAATCGATTAACTGTTGCAGCTCTAAACCACTGGTTGACCAGGTGTTTAGACCCCCTTCCTGGCCAGGCCATTTTTCAGTATTCAGCGCTGCGGTACTTTGACATTTATTCCGCCATGCAACGCTGTACGGAAATGAATTTCATACCATTTTATGGGGACAGATAGAGCTTTCTTTTGGTGGTATTTAATCATCACCTGGGGTTTTTATTTTTTACTATATTCAGGAAAAATTACAGAAAATTAAAAACAAAAAAACTAGCATACCCAAAATAGGCGACGCTTTAAAAGCTTTTACCGCTCATCAGTTTAGTGTTATCAGTGATTAATGGCCCTAAAATTTTTGCTCACTAACGTTCGCGGCGATATGCAATATGTGCGGCGTAATGGGCGCAATCGTCGTTTTCGCAAGTATGCGCACCTGACGCATGTTACATGCGTGTATGTAGGGGTGGAGACTTTTTAAAAAAATGTTTTTTTTAATTCTTTTTGTGTAACTTAAAATTTTTTTGGGGAAACGTTAGAATTTTCCTATTTTTTTTCCCTCTTAACTTCATAGCTATCACAGATGGGGCTAAGAAACACCCCTATTTGATAGCAAAAGATGTGACAGATCCTCTTTATGGAGACATCAGGGGTCTCCAAGACCGCTAATGTCACCTAGGACCCCCTTGAAGAAGCTGATGAAGCAGAGATCTGCTTTATCAGCTTCTCTCCAGCGTCTGAAGCTGGAGAGTGACACGAGAATGCGGAAGTGATGCAACATACATCACTTCCGCATTCTGACACCGGAGAGGGGACCGGAGGGAGATCATGAACCGACCTCCCTCTAATCCCCTGTCAGAGAGGCACTATGCTGGTCCCGGGCTCGCACCGGGCACAGCAAAGCCCCAGACCAGCGTGACAGCGGGGGGGAATACCGGGACCTTATACGAGCGATCCGCCGTCTCCATAGCCGGCAGATCACTTGTATGTTAACAGGCATCGCTGCCGGTTTTTTAATTTGGTGCCTTTCCCGCTCGCTTGCGCGTGCCGTCCACGAGTGGGCGGGACTAACAGGCCGTGTATACACGCCCCGTTACATCCAGGAAGCTCCCGGCCGTTTAGACACAACGGCCAGCAGTTAAAGAAGAACTCCAGGAAAAATTAAACCAAAAAAAAAAACTTAGCCATGCAGTGGGGCTACCTCTGCACTGCAAGGGGTAAGTGCTCATTTTGTCTAGGGGACTCACAAATCAGATTTATCTACCTGATCCCGCTGGGCTTGGCAGTCCATTGACCTGCATTAGACATGAGTATGCTACAGAACATTCCATAGCTGGTGCGGGAGAGATGGGTGAGTGCCGACCACCACAGGACAGAGGATCAGGTGAGTAGAACAAGTTTATCTGAGTCTGCTAGACAAAATGAGCACTTAACCTTTGCAATGTAGTAGCCCCACTGCAAGGGTACATATTTGATTTTCCTGGAATTCTTCTTTAAAGCCTAACTCCACAATTCCAATAGCAACCCAATGCCTGCTTTCCCAAACTTTTCTGCACAAATCCCTGTTTTTTTTTCGTATTAAATTAAGTGCCATATTACCTTTAAAATCTCCTAACCAGCACCACAGCCTTTTCCTTCTCATCTGCGTCTTTCAGTACATATCTCTGCATGCTGCAGGGGAGCAGTCCTTTCGTGTGAGTGGGCATTCCAAGGGGCATTCTATTTTTCTTTTTTTTTTTAATAGCCTTAGGCTCACTACAACCCTCATTCCGCAAAGACAACAGGGTATCCAAGAGAAGTAGAGAGCCGGCAAGGTCGGTACACAGGTAGCGGTCCACTCATGGCTGCAGTCCAGCTTATTTACCCTCAGGCGCTGTAAAAGAACCCTGCAAAAGAACGCCCCCTTTGCCCAGATCACTTCTTAATTGTGTGTCTCTTTTAAATGTATTACAGATCTTTGCAAATCTCTCTTAGTTTGCTGCCCAGGATTACAGGCCCAAAGGGTCGCAAAATACACAGAAAAACGTTGCATTGAATTTGCTAAATGAAAGGCAGCCTGATTAGCATGAACGTTTTTGCAGAAATTTGCTTCATAAATGCCCCCAATCTGTATCCTATTCAGGGCTCCATTCAGAAAATGCATTGAAAGATTTCTCTAGCGGGACAGCCGGATGATTGTTCGGATAAAAATGGAGAGCTTAGAAGCAGTTAAACTGTGTCCGCTGAAGAATATTAAATACAAAATGTTCATGTGTGATTGGCGTGCACTATGAAGGAAATGTGTTTGGGTTTGTTCACAGCAGGGCATTCTGTTGTATTACTTCATGCACGTAAACAGTCATCACGTAAAGTCCAAGTGTGTGTGGGGAATATTTAGTGCTTGTAAAAAAATAAATAAAAATTACACTGCTGCCACACTGGCTTCACAGACCAAACCCCATCCCCAATATTCAACAATCCAATATGGCAGCCTCTGAAGACACTACATGCATCTGCTTTGAAATTTTGACTTAAGGGACAGTCAGAGTGCACATAAGGCTCTATCTTTTTTGTGGCCTAGAACACGGGTTACCCCAAATGCACACAAAACTAATTTAAAAACGTCTATGCAAATTGGGATAACACCTACGTTATATTTGTTACATGCTCCCATTCACATCACTTAAAAAATATTAAAATTGCTACTGACGTTTAAGCTGGCCATGCACCTATAGATTATCTGCAGATTTTCTATGGTCAGATGGAAAAAGTGCAACAGATTCCTACGTCTACGCTAAACTGTGTGGATGGAGGAATCTCCCACTGGGCCAAGCTTCAGTATCTTGCTAGTCGGCCCCGCTGGCTGTCTCAATATCTGAACATTCTGATTGGATGCATTGGATACAATATTACACGATTCTTGGATGCATTGGATACAATATGACACGATTCTTTACCCCCTTTCACTAAAATTCACATCAGCATGTAGCTCTGCATGCGGATATGAAATCCTCTTACAATTATTAAAGTGACAAAACTCAGGAGTTAAATCTTAAAAATGCATTCAAATCCCTTAACTATTAACAGAAATGTATCTTATTTGTGTTATCACTCGGCTGGGGATCCTCAAATCATCCCTGAATTGGTGCTGACACTGTTCTTCCTTCTGGAGGGTGGCTACTTTTGTTCCCCATGGTCCATGTGTGTGTTGTAAAGTAGTCACCGCTCCAAGCTCGCTCCGATGATGGACTACAATCCCTGGTTCATGTCAATAATTTTTATTGAGAGTGTAGTCCATCACGAGAGAAAGCTTGAAGCAGTGGCTACTTTACAACACACACAGGGACCATGAGGAACAAAAGTAGCCCCCCTCCAGAAGGAAGGACAGTGTTGGCACCAATTCAGAGATGATTTAAGGATCTACAGCCGAGTGATACACAAATAAGATACGTTATTAGTTAAGGTGCTTGAATGCATTTTTAAGATTTAACTCCTGAGTTAAGTGTCACTTTAAACATTTTTTGCTTTTACTTACAATTATGGTTTTTCTACTTCCTGGTAAAGTGCGGCACTGGAGATGTAGCCCTGGTGCACACTGGGAAGGTAACAGCACGAGTGCCTTTCTAGGAAATCTCATCTGTAAACTGCAACATTTGGCAAGATTTTGGTGGAAAGGCATTTTACCCCCCTTAGATGATATACACTGTTACATGTTCCAGAAGGCAGACCCAGAGTTTCAGGTTTGGAGACCCCTGATGTCTCCATAAAGAGGACCTGTCACATATTTTGCTATCACATAGAGGGGTTTTTATTAGCCCCCGTATGTGATAGCAATAAAGTTTAGTGGAAAAAAAAAGAAAATTTAAGTCCCCCCCGCCCCCAAATTTAAAGTTACACCATAAAAAAGAATAAAAAAACAAAAAAATGTTTAAGTCCCCACCCATGCATACACGCATGTAAACATGCGTCGGGGCGCATACGTGCAAAAAAGACGATTGCGCCCATTACGCCGCGCGTTACATATCGCCGCGAACGTCGGAGTGAGAGCAATAAGTCTAGGGCCATCAATCACTGATAACACTAAACTGATGAGCTTTTTAAAGCGTCACCCATGGCCAATTTTGGGTATGGTCGTTTTCTGCTATTTCCCGGGTGTGCGCAATTTTAAAGCTTAACATGTTTGGTGTCTATTTACCTGGCGTGACCCGATCTTTTATATATTTTACCAAAAAACTGGGTAATAATAAATGTTTCCTAACACAATGTAACACCAAAATAAAGCCCTATCTGTCCCCAAAAAATGGTATAAAATTCATTTCAGTACAGCGTTGCATGACGGAATAAACGTCAGTCAAAGTACCACAGCGCTGAATACTGAAAAATGGCCTGGCCAGGAAGGGGGTCTAAACACCTGGTCTTGAAGTGGTTAAGGGAGAATGATTCATCTGCTCTGAGTGAAAATAGCCACTGAGAAGAATGGGGAAAAGAAAAATAAGGTAATGCAAAGAATAACGATTAATATCTGTAGATTGCAATTACTAAACATTTCTTATGGTGTCTTTGTCATCTTTTTTTAAGATAAGCGTCACATTCCTCTTTAATGACTTTCTTTTGTTATTCTTCATAAGATTATATAGACTTCTGTACAAACATGCCACACAATGATTCATGTCTACACTTTGCTTCAATATATGGATACAATAAACTTTTTAACAGCTACCTTTTTTAAAACAAAAAACCTATCTAGCTCCCCCCTTCCTTCCCATAATCTAGCTTTGGCAAAAAATAAAAATAAAATGCACACATTACTAAAGGGAAAGAAGTGTGCATTTATTTATTTTTTGGCATCTGAGCCAAGTATTGCAGTGGTCCAACTTTAGTAACCGGAAATCTGAATGGTTGCAAGGTACAGCCTTGGTTCATGCATCACATTCATTGGACTCCAATGTTTTTTAAAATCATGAGCAGAGTACATAAGAGGACTGCAAGGCACTATGCTCAGGAGACAGGTACACTTTAACACGGGAGAAAAGCCAGAGCCCAAAAGCAGAGCTACAAGCAATTAGCACACATCTATATCAAGACAAAGCAAGATTGTGAGATCATCCTGCGGTATTTTGGTTGCCTCTAGCAAGCCAAGACGTTTCACTTTCCAAATTCGGCCCGTAAATTACAAACCTGCAATAAACAATATGAGCAGAGCCAACACACAAGGGGGGGAATGCAATATCTTTCTAACGGGATACATCTATTTTGGTTTGTGAAGATTGCAGATAATCACACGTATTGTACTAGCGCTCAACATATGGAGCTCATTTCAAAATTTTTGTGCAGTTCAGCTATTATACAACTGGTTCTGATTCTACAAACTCCATCTACATACCATCACAGATTAAACTTTAGTTACTGAAGTCTGCGTGAATAAACTCTTGGCGTTTGCAATATTTCCAGAAACCGCATACCTTCTATAATTAAAAAGTCAGAATCCCCTTTTTTCTTTGTAAAGACTCCTGTCCTGAGGTTACCAAGCCACTCACTTAAATGTCATAGTAACTTTGCATCCAGTCACAATGTGAGAGTCTGCAGCAGGGGTAAATTAGTGACACACATTAGTGAAAACAGCCAAGAACTGCACAGGTACAAGGTTTTAGCAGGCTGTATAATCGCATGCTGATCCTGGATGATGCCTGAACAAAGATGGTGCTGTCCTTTCAGAAAGAAAAGCAGATGAAGGTATAAAATCAGGAAAAGAAATGTTAACAGGAAGAAAAAAGTTGAGAACGTTACACACGCGTGTTTCTAGCAAGCTTTTAATTTGTAGTAGCAGCCCGTGTGTGTGTTTTCCCATGTTCGGATTAGAATACACGTGTTCCAGCAATACTTTCTAGCATGCTGGTTCATTATATTTTCAATCACTTACGACTTTTTCCCTTTGCCCTTTCCCTGTGTCAGGGCAGGCTGCTATGAAGTGATATTAAGGTAAAAGGTTTTTAGGGTATTTCAAATGTTGATGAAATCACTTCCAATGGATGCTGCTCCTTGATGTTCAAAAGCTTTAGCATCCTGCAGAATCAGCTGGTCCCCTGAGCACTTGCCCTGATGTCCCGTTTCCGATGGAGCCACCTTGGTGTGTAGTAGTAAGCTGTGTGTCTCTACAAACACACAGGCGTAGCAAGGCAAGCCATTCCCCTCCCTCCCGCTCCCCGCTCTCTGGTCTTCCCTCCAAACTAGATGGAGAGCTGCAGGTGACTGCTCTTTCCCTTGTGATCTTGTACTGGATAGGAAGTTCAGAGAAGCTGTGATGAGAGTTGGAGCCAGCTGTTCTGAAAAATGGGCAAAAATGTGAGGAAATGCTTTGCTTGGCAATGTGTATTTTTGATATCTGGATTCATAATTGAAGATTGAGTGCTTGTTCACAACATCTCAGAACCGAATGTTTTATTTTTAGCTGGACCAAAAATGCATACACAGTAATTCCAATGGTAAAAATTAGACTACTTCACAACACTGCATTCAGTTCCAGAGCTTTATATAAAAAAAAATAAGTGCTGCATTATTTCTGGTCTGGAAAGCATAAAACCAAATCGGCGTGCACTGGAACGTGCCTAAAACCCAAGCAAACCACCATTAAAATGCACCTGAATGCATCAAAAACAGGCATGACTAGGTTGGAGGAAACGCATCCAGATCTGTGAACGAGCCCTGAGAGTGTAATACTCTGTGTCCAAGAAAAAACAAACAAACCACAAAACAAAATAAAAACCCAATTAACTGGCAATTAGTCCAAGGAACATTCACCTTGGTGTCTTCACATCAGCACTTTTTTTTAATGTCCTGCAGATACAATTTACATGAGATGTAAACAACAAATATGGCTGACATACACTAGTGTAAGCACATGGCATGAAAAGGATGAATACGGTCTGTAGGCTGCACTTATAAACTATACAGAATTTACTGTTAGGTGATGGTACAGCAAGATATGATCTATGAAAAAGCAACCAGCCATCTTTGCTACATATCCATTTCCCTAATCCCGGACTGCAGTCATTGAGAGACAATCCCTTCCAATCTACAATTCATGTCCATGCATCACACTAGAATCCCATGTTAAATTAAACCCAGCCAAGATATTCCGAGCCATTTAGACTAAGAGACTGGAACTGCCTGGCTCCCCTGGATAGCACAGCTGGGCTATTCAAGTAAACACGTGCCTACCACATCATTAAAAAAAAAAAACTTGGGGCTTTCGGGGTGCCAAAAACTGAATGACAATATGCATCTAAAATTCCATATTTCTAGATTATGATACTATTAGATTAAAGTGTAGGTTTAGTCTAAATTGTCAGTTATGGAAAGAGTAAAATAAGGCATAAAGGAGAACTATGAGGTGAGTGTTTTTCACCCACCTAGTTCTAGCCGACCTGTGACAATGAGACTGTCACAGGTCGGCTCAGTAGATCGGGAGGTGAGCGAACACATACCGGCGTTCGCTCACCTCTCGGTCCTGTCACAGCTCTCTGCCGTGACAGGGGAGGGGCTGGATTCCCCCCTCCCCGCTCCAATCCGCCAGCGCTGACTGGCGGATCGGACGGGGGAAGGGGCGGCTACAGCTGGCTTTAGATCGGCAGAGCCAGCTGTCACTCACGCAGCTGGGCGGATCCAGACAATTGTCGGGATCCGCTTCAGCGTCTCAGTATACCGCGAGCTGTAGCTCGCGGTATACTGAGCTTAGGGTGACGGGAGGACGCTAGTTTGTGTCCTCCCGTTACCCTAAGGAGAACTATGGGGAAAAGCCTTAACCCCCATAGTTCTCCTTTAAAACTCAAATCCAATTTTTTTATTTTATTAGTCTGTATCCGGCTAACGAGATTTCACTGCGTCTTGGAGCGGCAACAGGCAGTAAGAGGAAATCTTCCGCCAAAGTAAAAAAACTCCGTTCTTAGTTTTAACTAGAACATGTGTCCCTATGGAAAGAATGATCCTCACCTTTTGCTCTCAACACAACTATAGTTCAGAATTTCCCTTCACTTCCTGTCTTGGTGACAATGCTTGTGACAGACAGAAGGGTGAATCTCCACAATGGGGCCACAGGCCACAATAAAAACTCCCTTTTCATACACTAACCTGAGGATCACTACCATCAGCCTTAATACCAATGCCGCCATATTGTTCCTTATCAGATTACCATGGTTGAAGACTAACATTAGGGTTTTCTGAAGGTCAGAAAGGAACCATCACAATGATCAGAATGTAAGAGGTACTCAAAGACCAGCCATGTTTTAACTTTGTATAGAGTAGGGGTGGGATAGGAACCTCAGCCAGGTTTTTACTGCTATCCAGGGCTCCTTTAAAGAGAGTTTCCTTTACTGATCGTTCCACTGACAAAGGTTTCATCAGACAGGAAGTGTCAAAAAATATTTTTCATAGTAGGAAAAGGTTAGTACCTCTTGGCAGACTTTTATTTTTGTAGGTGTCCCTATGAAAAGATTTTCCCTAAATTGTGGTCCAGTAATATTGTTGTCACGGTGACAGGAGACTCTCCCCAGAACATGTGTCCCCATTGGAAGATATCCCATCTATTTTAGGAAAAAAATAAATACAATTTTCGTTTTCCCATCATTTTCTGTTTTTTGTGACAGCCCAAAAGGCAAAGAGAATGAATTTCCCCAGTGGGGTCACAGCCAAAGAAACCTCCCAGGAGTTCTAATCCTTATATTTTAAGGTTGTATTAGTTGGACAAACACAAACTAAATTTTTTCTATAAAATCCCTAGTCATACAACTTTAACTTACCTCCTCCATTGATGTATACTTACCCCTTCGTCATGGCGTCCATGATGTAAACACCAGGGGCAATCAATAGATGTTATGGAAAAGTAAGCATGCACTGGAGTGGGGGTTCTAGGTTATGCTAGCTCAGGGAGCTAGGATGAGGGGAGGCTTGGGGCTTTTAAATTCAAAGTGTGGTTGTACTTTGAGGGCAGGTTCACTCCATTTTCCGGACCGGATCTGGTCCGGAAAATGGTGTGAACCTGCCTGCAGTTCCAGTGCATTTCAGACCAGACAAAATGAGATATGCAGTATTTTTATGGTCTGGAATGGACTGCGCTTGTGTGAACAGAGACCAGAAATGGCATAGGGATACATTAGGATATATTTTGGATCCGGGAACAATCTTGTCTGGATGTGATGTGAATGGGCCCCAAGGGATGAGCAAGGCAGCCCCTTCAGCATAGGTACTTCACTCACAAAAAAGTCTTGTCGCACAACGCACAGATTTTTCACGAAAAACATTATTGTAGCATATGGTTACACATCACCCCCCCTTGGATCCTCCTCACATTGGCATGTTTCACCCAATATTCGGGTTATTCAAGGAGATAGAGGGTCCAGGCGTGAGCATATAAATTGAAAATGTATTATTGCAATGAGCTTGTCAATATATATAAGCATATATGTTCGCTGTATGGACCCTCCTCTCTCTATGACCAAGCTGATTATTGGGTGAAACATGTCTGAGTAAGGAGGATCCACAGTGGGATGACTTATGATGCTGGAGCAAGATGGGCTCAGCCGGTGTGCACCCAAATTCTCTCTAGTGCTGCCGTGAAGGAAAGGGGTAGGGTAACGTCACTGCCGTGAAATTAGCATGCAGCTTGCGAGTCAGACAACAGCAGCCTCTATCAGAAAAGTATTTAGCCCAACGTCAAATTCCCTTCAATTGACAGAAAGGGTATGAATGATCTCCAAGATGTGAACAATCATCTGTGAACAGACTGAGCAGGTGTAACACTCGCACGTACAAACTAACACAATTTATCTGAATCCAGAACGTCAAAGCAGAAAAATAATGAAATAAAAATGAGTGTAGAGGGAATTGTGCGCTAGAAAAGAAGTGCATAATCATTGCAAACAATATACTACGGAGATTTACTCTGCGCAGCGTACATCAATAACCAATAAAGTCCACCAAACAAGGGATTTAAGAAGATTGAGTCTACATGAAATGTATTCCGTTTAGCGCCTGCAATCCACAGAAGTCTTACACGACATGACAAATGTCCATCGGTGGAAACATAGATTTGCAGACTGATCTTGAATCTGCAGTTAAGACGTGCAAAAGGACAATGAAGAGCAACACAGCCTGTCAGAATAATTTTATAAATTGCTAGATCTAAGAGAAATGCGGAGAGACGGTGTTCCACTTTACATCTGTTCAGCCGTCGCCAAATTGCAACCCTGAGCAGTAGAAGAAAAAATAGTCAGATATTACAACAAGCCACGGATCTATAGATTATTATATATTAGAGCTGGACAAATCCCAGGAGCCAAGTAACCACAGCTGACACCTAAAGCTGGTCATACACCATTAGAATTTCAATGGAAAAACATCAGGATGGCAGAAAGTTTGTTCAATTATCTAATAGTTAATGGGGTCAAAACAACAATTATTTTCAACCACTTCAAGGAAATAGAACAAACAAACAAATAATAAAAATTAGCAGGATGGAAAAAGTTTTCTTCAATGAGCCAAATTCTAACCATGAATGTGATTTCATTTTGGGAAACTCCATTGAATCAACAATTAAAACTAAACAAAGTTTCTAGTGATGCACTGATACTAGTATCAGTACAATTACCGAGTATTTGGGTGAGTACTCTTACTTGCCCAAATGCTCCGATGCCTAGTCTGATACTCAAACTTCCGGTATCAGGAAGCCGGGCAGCGAATCATTACATGCTGCATTCTCCGGCAAGCTGGATAGCTTGGTTGCATTCTCCCTTGTCACTTGGTGCCGACTTCCCGGGCCAATCAGGAATCCAGGCAGCTTGTAATGACTCGCCGCCTAGCTTCCTGATCAGGAAACCAGACGGGCGAGTCATTAGCTGCCCCCCGGCTTCCCGATTGGCCAGAAAGCCAGCTTCATGCTCTCGCGTCACCTGGTATTGATACTCCATATAGAAAAAACGGTATTGGTGCATCCTTAGAAATTTCCAATAACATTCGTCAAGTCTCTGATGGCATTAACCAATGTTCTGACCAGATTCTTCATATGAAAATCTACCAGAGTATGGCCAGCTCAACTTTTTAGGTTCTCTAGTTATCAATGGAACTGGCTCCTAAAAGAAAAAAAAAATCCTGCTGGCTCCTGGATTGGATATGGTCCATAATAGTTTGTCCACCTCGTTTTATAGATTACATATACATTTACAGAGCTAATTTTACTAGTCAGTTCTAGCAACCGATTTCTTCACAGCCAGTCACCCTTTGCCCCCTACAAGGCCAAATATCAGTAATGGAGGAGTGGACAAATATGGGTTTTTAGGAGCCAGCCTGTCCAAACCATGAGCCAAAAGATGGCAATCCATGAGCCAATATATATATATTTTTTAAGATCCAACTGATAATGAGACCTACCAGCATACTACAGACTGTTATTTTGGTAACCTTTCCACCCCCAAGTTTTCCTCTGGAATTCAAGAATTTAGAAAAAGCGAGTAATATGTATCTATTTTTTTTTTTTATTCTGGTATGTTATTGAGAAGATATAACACATATAAAATAGGTGATCGGAAGCCGATTAATCGATTATTGAAAAAGTTGACAACTTTTTCAATAATCGATTATAATCGATTATGTCGATTAGTTGTTGCAGCCCTAGTGTTATCCCAATTTGGCTGCAAAAGTAAAGACACACTTTAATGCTGTACTGAGGACATAAAAAAACAAGCAGCAGTCAGCTTTCTGCGCCGTTTCGCAGTCCACACCTTTTAGTCAGATAATCATTATCCTTTCCACAGAGCCAGCAGTCTTACAAGAGAGGAAAAGCTTGCAGAAGCAGAAGCCCAATGATAACCTTGTAACCTGTGATTCTCTTAATCCAGCCTGCACTGCATGTGACAGGCCTTTCATCCTGATGCTACAGACCTCACGCCTGGCTGATAGTGCAGGAGGCTTGGACTGCAGCTGGCACAAACACGTTCATTTATCATCAATGCATCAATCCAGAGCTAAAAAAACAAAAAAAATGAATCGCTAACAATTAAGGCTTACTCACGTGTCGGCATTTTTATTTGCTGCAATGCATTTGAGGTTTTACAATGTATCCCTTTCCAAGATTGACTGCAAATTACCCCCAAAAAAACACAGATTTTTTTTCTCCAAAAAAGGCACCACACAAAAACAGTCCCACTGCCCCAGTCGAACTTTGATTTCATTGTACCGGTATATTATGGACATTAAGGCCACACTAGTGTTGCAGCTTCAAAAACGTAGCATCCATTAGCACAACTCATGTTTGGCTACATAAAGCTCGCTCCTGTGATGGACTACAATCTCCATACAAATTAGTAAATTAAACGTGAGATTGTTTGGACAGGAGTGAGTTTGGAGCGGTGACTACTTTACAACACACACAGGGACCATGGGGAACAAAAGTAACCCCCCTCCAGAAGGAAAAACAGTGTCAGCACCAATTCAGAGATGATTTGAGGATCTACAGCCGAGTGATACACAAATAAGATACCCATTTGTTAATAGTTCAGGTACTTGAATTTTTAAGATTTAACGCCTGAGTATAGTGTCACTTTAAACCTTAAGGTGATGGTAAACAGGAGCCATGGCCAGAAATTGCTAGCACCGGAATAGCCAAAGGCTAAAGGGAGGGGGATCAATGGTCAGCTCTTCCAAGTGACTCAGCCCATTTGTCTATAATTGACCAAAATATTTAAGGTGGTCTTGCCCTTTAAAGTTCCAGTTCACTCCTCAGATAGTAGATGGTAGATAAAATATTAACAAACCATTTATCTTGTTAGGTTTGCAGGAGAGCCTGGATTAGTCAGCAGGTTAAAGTGAACACCCTTCAGGCAAATACATAAAACACACCCTTCCATTCAGCTATGTATTGCTGAAAGTCATGAAATCACTTTCTCTCCATTTACCTAAAATCTGTCTTTATACTGAATTTCCAGCTAAAGGTAAAATGTAGGTTTAAAGTGGGTTTTGCCTGCTGTGGAGCCTGAGAAGCAGGGATTGTTTAAAGTGGGCAAATCCAGTATGGCAACAAGCAGTCGAAAGGCAGCAGCCAGGGCATTGGAACAACAGGAGCAGGACTATAAATTCTGAAAAGTTGAATTGCAAACAGTTTAGAGCAGTGGTTCTCAACCTTTCTAGGGCTGGGACCCCTTGGTAACATTTGCCAAGTTGTGGTGACCCCCAAACGTAAAATTTAGGGATGCACCAATACTAGTATCTGTGTGGGCTCTCGGGAGCCTATGCGGGCTCTCAGGTGGCTAGTGGGACTCTCTGTGGTGCCCAGTGCGGGCTCTGTGGTGCCCAAGCACTTACCTCCCCTCACTCCTGCCTGCTCCCCTCTGGTCGCTGATGCTGCAGCGCCATCTAGGAGGAGAACTGACACTGCCATGCCAGGAGGAGGCTGAGGAGCCTCTTACCTAGAGCAGCACAAGGCACATGGGGACTTTTGGGACGCGACCCACAGGTTGAAACCCACTGGTTTAGACAAA
>NW_017306380.1:1388826-1413727 GCF_000935625.1 Nanorana parkeri | reverse complement strand
CCGATAGCAAAGTGTGGGGGCTTAGCAGGAAGCTTTGATATGCCTTGGAAGAGTGGCCCAGTATTTGGTGGTCACAGGGAGGTTGGGGGCTGCTGCAGGTATGTGAACCTCTAGGGGCCTGCACTTCATACTGGCAGCAGTTTGCCTCCCACCAATGGCAGGGTTGCTTTAAATTGAGGTTTTTAATCATCTGTAGAAAATGATTGGCATACATCACCAATCCTGCACCCATATCAAGAAACACTTCTGTCACCAGCAAGCAAAGAGATTTATTTAAGGATTTACATTCTACCAGGACAAACAGTTTAGAAACAAGTCATCTGTTCCCATCAATGGACATCACTCATACAAGCTGCTATCATGCTTTCCCATACAAGATATTCCATTTGCATTTATTGCCAACATCGTCTCACTCGGCTCAGGGAAATGGGATTCCTCAGATGGCAGCAACAACAAATGAAATGAATTAGATTCTTTTATTACTCAAATCATAAACCTCATACCAACTCAAGATGCTGACTCCGGAATACTTAAAGAACTCCACTCTGAACAAAAAACAATTCTACATAGTCAATAATGACAAAGCTGAGAAGATCTTTGAATAAAATCGATGAAATATTTTGCCTTAATTTCTAAATTGGAACGTCAACCAACACACAACTAAGCTGACCCAAGTCGGCAAACCGCAATCATTTGTTATACATGTGCAACCTGCTTAAGATGATTGTGACTGGAGTCATGCTGTGTATACGTCGGCCCCCTACCAATGACGTCCTCAAATATACTTGAGATATGGCCCCACACGGGTCCTAAGAGGCTGGTCAAACTTGGGTGCTTTGCTGTGGCATAAACACATGAGGTTTAGCACAGAGAACAGCAGAAACAATTCTAAAAAAATACTAACTATATTGCTCAGGTCACAAATTCACCAAAACAAATTAAAAAAAAATGTTTTATACACACACTAAAGAAAAAAATGTATGTATGCATAAATGTATACATACAGATATAAAAAATCAATGGCAAACTCCTGGTCTGCTTACATTAGCAATTGCAAAAGTGTAGTTAGAAGAAAAAAATTATATACACACTAATATATATATATTATTTTTATTTCATTATTATATTTTATTCCCTAACAAAACAGCATTACTCTCCCCAAAGGAAAAAAAAAAAACCACAAACGCACAACTGCAATAAGAACCACACTATAAAAAAACAAAAAAACACATCCATGTCTGCTAATGTATTTTTGCACAAAACAGTAACACAAGAATTGTAATTGTATTTCATAAAAACAGAAACAGAAAAACTGCCCGTTTTATTTCTTGAGCTGGTTTCAGAAATGTGCTCCAAAGCCTGCAACTTAACGCGGGTATCCAGCAAACCCTCCAGGAACAGATTATAGTATAGAATGTAACATTAAAGTAGAAGCTGTACTTTTTCATGCCACACTTCTAACGCCAGACAGCCACAATGTGACATCACAAAATAATTTCATATGAGTGGAAAAATTGTCACAGCATAGCTAACTCCATACATTATCAGTGCTCACCTTTCCAGAGAAGGGATAGTGAATATAGTAATTACGTACAAACTATTTTATGGAGAGCAGAGAAACAATTCCATAATGTCTCAAACTTCTGATGAATTGTCTGCAAGTTTAAACACGTTAAATGTAAATCTGAACTCCCGGCAAACCGCTAAATATCCAGTCGCAAAACACATATGTAACCTGTCAGTATTTAAGTATCATCCGATGCAGAGATCAACACAGATAAAAGAATGGGCAGGTTTGTGGCCTCACCTTTTCACTTTGCAGTTAAAACAGACTGGTCACATTCCTGCCCCCAGCTACTGCCGGAAGCAGCAGACTGATGAGGTCATCCCTCTGCTCTATTCTTATCAGCATATTCTACGTTAGGTCCACAGTATACTTGGTTGGCTCTTAGACTGGTACACCTACCAGGCTGATGTACAGGAAATTACAATCTCCTTTAGATTTACCAAAACCATGTCACATGAGGGGCTACCTAAACAATCCTTTCAATTTGCACTCAGCCAGCAAGCCTTGTACTACATAGTTGGTGGTATATGTCAAGAAGATTGTACAATCATACTGTATTGTGTATGGGCATCTTAGGAGTAATCTATTAGCAACATTTATATACGATTTTATACCTTTCAATCTGTACCTCATTGTTTAAAGCTAGCCAAATACCTTACAATCTGACTGGGAGATTGAACAATCTCCTTTAAAAAGGAAACTCCACCAAGGGGCCTTTATTATTATTTTTTTTGCATAGGACAAATTTGAGCATTAAACCTGTGATCAGTGGAGTAAGGTACAGGCATTTAGTAACAGGAACGTGAGAAGTGTCAATGAACTACCTGTGTGGTGACATCACCACACAGTCGCTCTGCCGCAGTGGCTGATGGGACTTTTACTTTCACAAATCCTGTCAAAGGATATGTAAATTGATGATGCAAATGTATCATTTAAAATTTACCAACAACTAAACACAAGAACTACCTAAACAGCCCAGTCTGTGACTTATCAAGAAGGTACCTGTGCTAGATAATCATTAGGTAGTTCTAAAGAAGACGGCACAATCAGATTGCCATGAGTAAAGCCAGCTTGAACAGTCATGGATCATATGATGTTGGCATGGAAATTCAGCACAGGTTGAAAGCATTGAATTGTGCATTGTAAATAGGCACCTAACCTTTCAAACTTTCTCCAGTTGTTGTTAATGGACCTGGCTCCTTAGAAAAACTCCTGCTGGCTCCTGGATTGGTTTGGCTGGCTCCTGAATCCCATATTTACTTTGTGTTCCCCTGCTATAATTTCCACCGGAGGTGTAGTAAGTGTTGGGCCCAGGTCAAAGGTTAATCTTAGGGTTTAGACTTAGGTTGGACTCAAGGCTGAAGATATTATCTATTACATTTTTAGATGCAAAAAAATAAATTTTTCAGACATGGTTAGTGTAAACACATGTTGTGAAGCCAATTCTGGTGAATGATGACCGTGACAAAAATTTGTGGCGCCGAAACTCCCACACCAAAACCAACCAAGCCAGTTTTCATAAATCATAACAAAATGTACTGAATACTCAGGCCAGAGCCAACACGAGGAAAGCATACTGCAATTCTGATATGCTGTGTACTGTTGTAAACATTCTCATCAACTCATGATAGTTTAGCACCAGTCCCACATCACAAGTTTGGAGCAGCCTATTGCCAGTTTAACATGGTCACTAAAAGGAGAACTATAAAGGTGAGTGAATTACGCTCATCCCCATAGATAGTTTCAATGTCCCACATCGGCTCTATTGATCGGGGAGTGAAGACATACCGCTGCTCCCTCACTTCCCGATCATCTCCCTGCAGAGAGCGGTGACAGTCAGTCGCCGCTCCCCACAAGGATTCCCCCCTCCGATCCTCCAGTGCTGACTGCAGTGATGAAGAGGGGAGGGGGCAGGCAGAGCCCATTGTCAATCAGCCAGCGGGGTGGATCGACAGTATTGTCAGGATTTGTCCCGGCTCCGGCACTCTCAGCACATAGTAGGCATTAGCCAGCTGTATACTGAGTTTTGGGTCACTGGAGGACGTTAGTATATGTCCTCCTGTGACCCTAAAGAGAACTATGGGGGGGGGGGCTTACCCCATAGTTCTCCTTTAATAAAAGGGATATGGAGATGCAGAGAAAGCTGTAAATACAATTGTGTTCCTTAATCCTCTAGGGGGCGCGCGCGAGCAGAAAAAAATTGCCGTCTGGAGACGGCAACCCGCAGATGCAGCAGTGCCGTCCGTCCGTTTTTTTACTACGGGCGGACAGCAAGAGGTTAAGGACCCTTTCGCTACCAATGCCTTTTTTCCCTTTTTTTTGCACACATATTATATCACATTTTAGGCCATTTTAGGTTATATTTTTTTCATTTAGCGCACAGGTTGAACAAAAAAATAAATAACTGTCCAAGGATGACAACACTCAGTCGTATCTATGGAGGAGCAGAGTTTTCACCCTGGGACAACAGAGAGGGATCACTTTAATGCAGTCGGCCAGCTACAACATGTACTGTTTTAATGCAAAAGTATGCACAGATGCAAACAGGGTGCAATACATCGCTCTGCATCACTAGTTGTGGCAGTGATTCCAACAAAGGGAAATTGCATACAACTCCCCCATGTAACTTGCAGTTCTCAGACGGAAATACTTTTCTCTCTCTTGCCATCGAAACCTAACCAAAGTAACCAATGTAATTTATCGGAGTAAAAACCTTTGTTGTGTATTTGTCTTCTGAAGTCGCGGGGTCATGTGGCTGTGAATACAGGACAATAGAGGTTAGCATGTTTGGCCGGTTCACATTCACTGAACCTCTCTCTTTCAGCAATCTCTATGCAGTCTGTGAAGCACTTTGTATAAAGATAAAAAGTCAGAAAAGAGATCAGTAAATCTTTCAAGGATTGCGAGTTCCTCCTTGGTCAATGATTTAAATGGTAATGGACACACCCAGCAATTTAACAGAATCAGACAGTCCCTGATACTATCCATATCTAAAGCTGGCTGTACACAGGACGTTTAGCAATCAAAGAAAAGAACGCACCTCAGCTCTTTTCATATATCCTGGCAAATCAAGCAAGTTTGACAATGCAACCAATTTATTCATTTCCCTTGCTGTCCTTTAGGATCGGTTATGGGATCCAGGATGCTTCCAGTTCATTTGTGCTGACAAAGTAATGCTCCATAGAAAGAAAAGTATGCGTGTCACCTCATTACATGGTCATGATACTTGGGTTAGTGTGATATTAAAGTGGAAATGTTTTTTAGCTATTTTAAATGCTGATGAAATCACTTACAATGGATGCCAATTCTTGATGTTTAAAGCGATATTAAACCTTTTTTTTTTTTTAAATAGTTGCTATTACGGCCCCCACCTTTGCCGGAGGATGTTGCTCTTTTTCTTTAAAAGTTTTAAATTTCTCATTTTCTAGTGGGTCCCCGCAGCGCTCGTCCCCCCTCCCCCTGCACGGGTGCCACCATTGTTCTAACGGAGGCACCCGTGCATGCAGTGGCTGTGTTCGTCCATACACACACAGCCCTGTGGCAGGCCACGCCCTTTCTTTCTGACCAACACTTTGATGGCAGAAGGAGCCTATGGCTCCTGTGCCACGAGTATCTTTTTTTACCACAATGCAATAAACGCCCAGACCTCAATCAATACTTTAAGTTTCCTGCAGAATCAGCTGATCCCCTGAACACTGATATCCTGTAATAGGGTGGAGCCATCCTTGTGTGTGTGTGTTAGTAAGCTGTGTGCCTTCCTAAACATATAAAACTTTAAATAGAGATGTCATCAGCATGACAAAGTCCAACAAAGTCAAAGTCCAAGTGATTTCTCGCAAAATGTCAAGCGCTTTCGGGGCCACACAGGGTCCCCTTCATCAGGCTCAAAGTAGGCCTGATGAAGAGGAACCTGTGTAGCCCCAAAAGCACTTGACATTTTGAGTGATATCTATCAATAAATGGATATGCACTGACTTGGACTTTGTCGTGCTGATGACATCTCTATTAAAGTTCTATTGTGTGCGGCGCCATCCGTGGTCATTACAAGCACTCAAACTCATTTGGATTTCCGGTAAGGAGTGCTACAGGATTCATGGACATTTCCCCAAACATACAGACACAGCAGGGCAAGCCGGTCCTCTGTTCCACGCCCCCAACTCCTTTTTCCAGTCTAGTAAATGGACAGCTGCAGGAGACTGCTCTGTCTTTTGTGATCTTGTACTGGAGAGGAAGTTCGGGGAAGCTGAGCGGAAAGGGTTAGAGCCAACTGTATGGAAACATGATGATTTTAAGTGCTTGTGCAAAAATATAAAGAAATACTTTTGGATTCATTATCGTAAAGTAGTTTGAGAGTTTAATACGACTTCAAAATTGAATAGAAGAGACAAACGGAACAAAACATAGGCCCAGAAGGATTCAGGAGATGCCTTCTTTTATATAAAACAGTGGAAGACATTGTAACTCCTTATAGCACATCTCACAATATGAACATGATGATACTAAGGCTTGTCAACAAAGTATATGAGAAGAAACATCAACAGTTCCGTTTGTGTCACTTTATGTGGGAACCTATTCTTTAATCTTTCTACAACCTTGACAATCATCATCCGGCTACCATCAGATATTGCTATAATGTAAAGAAAGTATCTCTAGCAATAACTGGGAAGCATTTTAGGCACGAGCGAGCAATGATGGAAGTTCCAAAAGTAACTTTAAAATGGAGCATGAAATCACAGAAATCTTCTACCATGGAAGAAAAATTCCATCTGCAGTCAACCATACCATCAGTATCAAAAATAGTGATCTGCCGAGAAAAAATTAGCAATCCCCATTTATATTTTTATTTACTCAGAAAATTCAAAAATGGCTTGGCCAGCTGATTTGAAAAATGTTCCGGAGGGCTTGGCAGCGAAAGGGTTAACTCTGAATGAAGACATCTAAACCCTTGGTTCTCAACTGGTGGGTCATGACCCCATGTTCAGTGCGTCACCGTATGCCTTCCACTTTTCTAGGTGAGAGGTTCCTCTGCCTCCCCCTAGCGCATCACTGCCAGTTCACGCACCAAGCAGCGATGCAAAATATGCTGCCCGGCGCCGAGTGTCAGCTTGAAGTGGGATGGGATGGGGTGTAAGGGAGCTGGGCATTCCTTACAGCTCCCTCACGTGTTCTATAGAGGCGCCAGGTATTTATGGTGTCATGTGACCAGGCTCCAGCCTGTAAAGCAGCACTTGGGCTTTTTATGGGATTGTGCTCAAAAATGGGGAAATTGGCAAAAAGTTACAACACAACAAATCAACTTCCCTTGATACTTTATTATCAATTCAGCTTCTTGCAAAAGGCTGAATAAAAGAATGCATGCTGAAATCAAGAGCCTTTTTATGAGACATCAGACTGGAGAGGAAGTTGAACTGGTGTGCAGATCACATCATTTGCGCACATCATCTGGCACCATCACTGTCAATCCTAGGCTTTGAATCTCTGCTTTCCTCCCCTGAGGTCCTTCTGTATGCATCACTACCATCTGCTTGTCCCGCTGCTTTTGGCATCCCCTAAGCTTCACACATAATATGTTGTGAAGCACGCAAAACACTGATATGTATGACTTCCCCTGTCAGGAACAGTTTGCAAGTCTGAAAATAATGTGTGTGTGTATACAAATCTACATCTACATACATACATACGCAATAGAGGATTCACACATTGGACCATGATATTCAAATGTGATTTACATATCAGAACCATTTTTTTATTTGTATATTAGAACTTTAAAATTATTCACGTAACCAGTGTATACTGGTCACTTAAGGCCAATATTCATGTACTAACATACTTATTCTTTGTATTTATAATTGTCATTTACTAATAAGGGTTACCTATTCCAGTAATTTACTAATCATAAGGGCAGCTAATACCATTATATAATAGCTATATACCAGCAGATTTACCACAAAGACATGTCATTTGCCACCAGTAAATGGATCCTTTGATTGATAAAAAAATAAAAAAGGATTAAAAACTGCCGACACTCTCAATATCAGACTCTTGCAGGCAGTAATTTTGTATGTTGGATGCTCCAATTATCATTAGCATTTGTTAATTTACAGTAGAAATTAACAAAAAAGAAAACCTGCATATGACCAGCCAGCAACATGAGGTGGAACTGAATCTAAGATGACAGCAAAATGACTACAGCATATTTCAGAACCTCAATACCCATCACAGCATGCTTCCTACAATCTGAGAAGCATCCAGCACATCAGCGGTATCTACAGGTGCTTTCATAGAGGAACTCAGGCTGCAGAAGGAACAGCTGATGCGCTGTATTCAATTATGAAAAAAAGAAACTGTGAAATATTATCAATGTGAAGGGTTGGCACAAAGCCACTCACTAAAGAATGAACCAGACCGTGATTTAACATGGTAGGAGTGACAAGCAAGTTAAAAAAAAATGCACAACTCTCTCTTCATTACCCTTTCAATACCAGAAGAGAATGTGACCTTCAGCAATCAAAGATAAGAGGTATTTCAGGAGGGGGGGATAGGCTGCAAAGATCAGACATGGACCACAAGTTATAATGGAGGGGGGGAAACGAGAACACATAAGATGCTCTATGTTAGCTAAGGTTAACCTTCTGCTGCTGTAATCCTGCATTAAATGCAAGCTTAATATATGCCAGGCACAGGAAGCATCTGCCCTTGGCAATCTGCATCTTTCAATACATTCTTAGCATTCCTTCTTCAATATAGATACACACCTGCCTAGTCATCAGCTGGGAACAGCACCCTTCCTGTCTGCAAGGAAAAAAGGAAAAAAAAAATATATCACACTGCTGCACTTGTGTTGGTCCCTTGTGCTCAACCATCACTGTATCTTACAGGAGCCCCTCTCTGATCAAGGGAGGAACAAGGAGCAAATGAAGGGCAAGGAGGGCCAATGCAGATCTCTTGAATGTAATCACAGGCAGCAGAGAGCTGTCAGATCTCATCTGGACACACAGCTTAAGAAATCATCATGGCCAACAACATATTGTGCAGTATTCAGTGGTGACCTTCATCACCAGCACTGGATAGCTTGGTCGCTGCAAGCTTTCAGATGAGGCTTGGCAAAGGCTGGCTTTGCTGCAGAAAGAGCTACCGCTAAAACTTAATATACTGTGAATGTAAGACGAGTAACCCATTCTCGGCCGACCTAGCATTCCACCAGGCTGGCAGGCCCATCAAACAGCAATCCAGCACAGTGGTCAATACAAGGACTTCAAACACATCACACATCTTTCTTACAGCAGCAGCGGAAGAACCGTCTCTGCTACACTGAAGCTACTTTTCACAAACATGATACATTTCAGAGGATTTATTATACAAGGTTACATAGTTACATAGTATTGGAGATTGAATAAAGACACAAGAAGCCACAAATCAAGTATCATTTTAACCCAGACAGCCTAAGAAAAGCATGTAGAACAATGTATGTAAAAGTATTCTGTTGCATCTTATGTATGTACAGTAAACAAATGCTATGGGTTTGTAACAGATACCTGCCCCGGGGATCAGTGCCACGTGCAAGCAATGGAAGACTAAACCCAGCGAGTATGCCCTAGCATCGTGCATACGCTATAAACATATCATGAATGTCCGATAGGTATGCATCCCCCAAAGGGGGGGCGCCTATGCACGCTATGTAAAGCACTGCGTAAATTGACAGCACTATATAAATAAATAAGACAAGTGTGCCTGGCAAGTAGATCCCTCAAGTATGTCCGCCCTCAAGGTTGTTACAGAGTAACCTGTGTACCAGGTTGGTAGGTTGACTGCAAGCCAGGTTGGTACATGTCCTGGAAATACAACAATGTGACCCAACTTTCGTCATCTCCAAAAAAATGGCCCAGCAACGCTTACTCACGCAGGTACATATGCCCACCAGGTATACCACCAAGGAGTACATGTGCCCTTCAGAATTCTACATGGCGATCTTGTAGCCTTCTCTTGTAGTCTTCAACTCATTTTTTTTTACTAGTCTGGTGCAAAATAGACACGCAAGGTCAATGCATGCATTACAGCAGAGGCACTCCACCAAATTATGGCCCCATGTCACAATATCATAGTGTGGGAACCAAACTGACAGAACAGTACAACAGGAATAGAACTTCTAATGAAAGCAGAACTTTATTTTTGGGGTCTCTGCACCCATTAGAGGACGGTAACGAAGACACAAGAGATGTGTTATCCAGGCAGTACAGGAACTAAGAAGCAGGTAGGCAACAGTACTCGTTATGTGGCACAAGATGTACCAACTGCACAGTCCAGGTGAGGTGACGGCACTCCAGCAGATACAAGCACTGTGACCCAGGAAGGTATAAGCACCATGAACCAGTAAGGTGCGGCCTCTGTCAGCCACATAGAATCAAATATACAACCCAGCAACCTCTATCCCTCCAATGGAGCAGAAACTACGAGTCACTCCTTGCTGGGACTTTTAGTCCCTTCCCAGCTGGAAAATGACAGGTCGAGGCAGGTCTGAAGGTGTGTAGAATAGAAGAAGCAGAGTACAGTGGTGCGAGTGTATGGGGTGAAGGGACTGACATCTCCCAGTAAAAATGTATGTAGACTGGAGTATGCGGGTAGGAGGGGGGGGACGACTCCTCTATTCCTCCCAAGCACCATGTACAACAGTGGAATGTGATGTAGTGCCTGTATGTGGGGGGGGGTAGTAACATCGGTAGGAACATGCACAGTAATATGTAAACATTCCTACATTTCAAGCACATGACAGAGGCCTGCACAGCCGGGACAGCGCGGAGTGGTGCACATTGGAATGTGGGGGCTCCCTATTGCAGCAATAAGAGGATTGCCGAGCAGGGACATCACAGTGTAGTACCGTGCAGTGTAGTGTACTGGGCTGTGTGGGGGTCTTTCATGCAATCAGCGTACAGTACAGTGTAGTGAAGTGTACTGGGCTGTGTGAGGGTTGGGGTCTTTCATGCAATCAGTGCTCAGCACAGTGAAGTGTACTGGGCTGTGTGGGGGTTGGGAGTCTTTAATGCAATCAGTGTACATTGTAGTGAAGTGTACTGGGCTGTGTGGGGGTTGGGGGTCTTTCATGCAATCTGTGTACAGTACAGTGTAGTGAAGTGTACTGGGCTGTGTGGGGGTTGGGGTCTTCCATGCAATCAGTGCTCAGCACAGTGTAGTGTACTGTGTGGGGGTTGGGGTCTTCCATGTAATCAGTGCTCAGCACAGTGTAGTACAGTGTAGTGAACTCTGTGGGGTTTGGTGTCTTTCATGCAGTCAGTGCTCAGCACAGTGAAGTGTACTGGGCTGTGTGAGGGCTGGGGTCTTTCATGCAATCAGTGCTCAGCACAGTGTAGTGTACTCTGTGGGGTTTGGGGTCTTTCATGCAATCAGTGCTCAGCACAGTGTAGTGTACTGGGCTGTGTGAGGGTTGGGGTCTTTCATGCAATCAGTGCTCAGCACAGTGAAGTGTACTGGGCTGTGTGGGGGTTGGGAGTCTTTAATGCAATCAGTGTACATTGTAGTGAAGTGTACTGGGCTGTGTGGGGGTTGGGAGTCTTTAATGCAATCAGTGTACATTGTAGTGAAGTGTACTGGGCTGTGTGGGGGTTGGGGGTCTTTCATGCAATCAGTGTACAGTACAGTGTAGTGAAGTGTACTGGGCTGTGTGGGGGTTGGGGTCTTCCATGTAATCATTGCTCAGCACAGTGTAGTGCCATGAGGAGGTCAGTACTGTACTGTGTGCAGAGTCGACTGGACTGTGTAGTGTACAGGGGTGTGTGTACCTCACTAAAATAGGTGCCCAGCACAGTAAGCTAAGCTGCGTGTGTGTGTGACAGGGCGAGTGCTACTTCATACACTCATAATATTGTGTACTTGGGGATATGGAGGGATCAGCGGTGTCTTGTAGGGAGAGGGGGGACACTCCTTCATACAGTCAGGAACCTGCAGCATGATGTATACGGAGTAGTGGGGTGGGTGTAGGGTGACTCTCAGGACCCAGTAAAGTTATGTAGCTCAGTGTTGGGGGTAGGGGTGTCTGCCGAGGTGTGTGTAGGGTGAGGGGTCTCCTCCATACTCGGAGTACTCAGCATGGTGCAGTGTATTGGAGGTATTTGTAGTTTGAGGGGTCTCCTCCATACTCGGAGTACTCAGTGTATTGAGGTGTGTGTAGGATGAGGGGTCTCCTCCATACTCGGAGTACTCAGTGTATTGAGGTGTGTGTAGGGTGAGGGGTTTCCTCCATACTCTGAGTACTCAGCACAGTGTAATGTAATGAGGTGTGTGTATGGTGAGGGGTCTCCTCCATACTCGGAGTACTCAGCACGGTGCAGTGTATAGGAGGTGTGTGTGTGTAGGGTGAGGGGGTCTCCTCAATACTCGGAGCACTCAGCACGTTGCAGTGTATAGAGGTGTGTGTGTGTGTGTGTAGGGTGAGGGGGTCTCCTCAATACTCGGAGTACTCAGCACGCTGCAGTGTATAAAGGTGTGTGTAGGGTGAGGGGGTCTCCTCAATACTCGGAGTACTCAGCACGGTACGGTGTAGTGATGTGTGTGGTGCGACTGGCGAGACTCCCCCATACACTCAGCGTCCAGCACACAGCGAGATCCCGAACTCCGCACGCAGTGACAGCCCGGCGCTCTTACCTGCCGACTCAGGTCTCCCCAGGCTCCTCCGGGCTCCACAGCCTCATGTGAATCCAAAGCCAGCGGCGGCCCCTCTCCCCCCGGGAAGGGCTCTTACCCCGTGTCCATGGTGCGGGAGCTGACTACCCTCTGCCGAGCACACCGAGCCAGCACCGCCGGGCTCCCAGCCCCGTGACGTCACGGCGCAGCCGCTCTTTGCCCGAACTGCCATTGGGGGAAGCCGGCCCGCCCAGGAATCCCATTGGAAAACCCACTGGATCCGAATGAGCCAATAGGAAGCGGTACCACCGTTGCCCGAGTTACCGATGCTGTTGATTGGGAGGAGGCGTGGCCTCCATACATACGGCTCACATTTATCCCGAGTCTATCGCGACATATGATAGTATTCGTCACTTTTCGGAACCATTCGCCGTCCAGGAGCTAGTGTGATCGCCTTGTCCTTGCAGGTTATGTTATGAATGTGACTATCTTGATACATCAGGGGGGTCGAGGCAACTCTGGAGGAAAGATCCTTTAAGAAAAGGACCAACGTGACCCCAGGGAAGGTAATAATACTCTTATATATAACCTTAGCTTTCAATGGAGATATGGACTCATTGCTGGGGGCCACTGCACTGCCCTCCAGCCACTGCAGGTATTTGACCTGTCAGTTGGCTTTATTATCTGTTTACCCCTGCCACATGCAATGGTTCCTCCCACCGCCTTATACATCCTGTAGTGATGTATTATCCGTCGGGAGAACCTACAGCGTGCAATGGGGGGTTAGCAAATATTCAATCACCTGGAAGTGTTAAGTATTTGCAGCAACCAGAGACCAAAAGAAAAGTGGTGCTTTAAGACACAGGCCATCATAAAGTTCAAGTGTAATTAAATTATTATTAAAGCCTCACAGTTTTTATCCTAATTACATTTGTACTGGCCAGTTGAGCATTGGATTTAAAATGTTTGCCGTCCAAAAAGTGCAGAAACACCCACAACTGGTGTGGTTAGGGCCGCCAGCGTCCAGCTTGCTCAGTGCCGCTTCCCTAAATGTCCGGTCGGGGCTGCACGCTTCACCTGGTCACCATTCAGTTCACTCTCTGCAGCCACACTAACCAAAGCCATTGGGGAAGGGGGGAGGGGCGTGGCTTTGAAGGTAGGGCTCAGGAGCTGTTGGCCTGTTGGGATGTACACTGTGTCAGGGCAGCCTTCAGAAATTTCGGGGCCCCTTACACAGCTTTAGGCCTGGCCCCCCTCTCCCGCACTGCCTGCGTTTAGTATCGGGGCATTTTCACGAGTATGAGTACTTGTGAAAATGCCCAGTATTGGCACCGACTGGTGCATCCCTACTTAAAAATATAATGCATTGCTGGGGCTTGTAGTCCTGCATAGTTGGTGCTATTCTGCATTGCTCTATAATGATTACACAGCAATGCCCCTTCCCGGTCCAGACTTATCTGACTCTCATGCATGGCCCTCTTCTGTGTCTCGGCGACCAGGCGGCGGGACTAAGAGGAGAGAGTCCTCACACAGAAGAATGTGCTGCCTGGCGGTGCCTGCAGTACATTCTGCTGGACCAGTGACAGTCTTTCCAGCCCCGCCGCACAGCCGCCACAGAGCGGCGGGGAAGGAGCGGCACGATCTCGGGGGGGTCCCTCTTCCTCTCTGGGCCCCCCCAACAGGTGGAACGCCAAGGCCCGGTCGCAATTGCGACCGCTGCGACCCTGGTAGTTGCTGGAATTTGTAGTCCTGTATAGGTGGTGGTATTCTGCATTCTTTACCTTACTCCTGCAGAACCTCTTTCTTCTGAGTCCTTAGTGGCCAGTGGAGGGGAGGAGCACAGCACAGCACTGTACAGGCACAGCAAGGCTAAACACTCCTTACAATGACAGGCATTTTCAGAGCCACCTGTCCCATGCCATGCCCGGTTCCACCCCTGACCTGCACACCCGACCCGCTGCACTGACCGGAAGTGACGTCACGTCACTACTGTGACGTAACTTCCGTGACGTAACTTCCGTATTCAGACGAGCAGCGTCGCTGATGGGGCCCCAGCTTGTCACGAAGCCGCTGGAGCGGCAATGCTGGGGCCCTGTGCTGCTAGTGCCAGGCCTCCGCCGCTGCTGCTGAGGGGGCCCGGCTGGCTCCTCGCCCTTCACCGTCGGCCGATACTCAAGGAGGGGTCCCAGGCGGGCCCCGGAGGCTGCCCGGGCCCCTTACATGAGTATCGGCCGTACCCCCCTGACTGCGGCCCTGCACTGTGTGCACAATTATTAGGTGAGTTGTATTTTTGAGGATTCATTTCTTTATTGAACAACTGCAGTGCTCTCCGTCAATACAAAATGTCAATAAACCTCAAGGCTGAATATTTAAGAAAGTAAAAGGGAGGTTTTGGCTTTATTAGGAGAACATCTACGGTATGTGCGCACAATTATTGGGCAACTACCCTGTTTCCCCCGAAAATAAGACCTACCCTGAAAATAAGACCTAGTACTATTTTTGGGAATTGCTAAAATATAAGACCTACCCCGAAAATAAGACCTAGCTGTGACCATTCCCAGTGCCGGTGGTGCATAAGGGGAACTTAAAGAGCTGCGGGAGAGGCAGGAGAGAATCAGCAGTGCCAACGAAGCCAGCGCTGGAGGAAACGAAGCGGCACCGGAGGGAGCAGTGCCGCATAAGCCGATGCCTCCTCTATAGCAGTGCTTCTTAAAGTGTGGGTCGCGACCCCATATGGGGTCACACAAGTGAACAGGGGGGTCACGATCTGAGTCCCCGGACAGGACCGCCATCAGGGGGGTACAGCCGGTACTTGTGTGAAGGGCCTAGGCGGCCGGGGAGACCTGGGCTCCAAGCAAGATTTTTTTTTCTTTTCGTTTAATGTGCAGTGTAGTGTAGTTTTTAAGGTCGCATACCCCCCACCTCTGTGCACTTGGTACCTTCCTGAGCACGTGCATGCAGGAAGGTTTTTTTTTTGTTTTTTTTTACATTGACGGAGCTTCCTTTAACCCAGCAGAAGTGGAGCACAGCTGCTGGAGGTAAAGATAAGGACGGAGAGGGGGCTTAGTAGTAGGTGGTAATGACACACTGAGGAAAAGAGGGGAGAGACACCGTCCGATGCTGGGGTCCCCTAAAAATGTCCTCGGCCAAAAAGGGGTCACGAGTGGAGAACGTTTTTAAGAAGGCCTGATGTAGATCACTCCCATTCATTCATAATTGAGGATACAGTTAACATACCATATTCTCAATTATGTACACACACTCAGCGATCACTGATCGCTGAGTGTGTGTACGTTGCTTTTCTCTCTGACACGCTGTCACAGGAGGCTGATCGAGCGGTGTAGAGAGGAGAGCCCAGCCTCCTGTGACAGCGCTGTCTCCGCCCCACACCGCTCTGCCAGACTGTGATAGACGGCTGAGCGGTGTGGGAGGAGAGACGCCGGCCGCTCACAGCGCTCTCGTCCTGCAGCGCTCGGCCGGCTGTCACCTTCTTTTCTCTGTTCCAGCGGGGAGAAAAGAAACCAGAGATGAGCCGATGTATCGGCCGAAACATGGCTCTTTCGGCATTATGCCAAAAGTGCTATTTTCGGCCGATATGTTTCGGCGCCGATATATCGGTGCATCCCTAGTTACAAGTGAGTAATGGCCCTAAAATGATTGCTCACATTCTGACGTTTGTGATGATATGTAACGTGCGGTGTAATGGGCTAAGAAAACCCCTCCCTATGTGATATCAAATTACAGTGACAGATCCTCTTTTTGGAGACATTAGGGGTCTCTAAGACCCCTAATGTTACATAGGGATCCCCAGAGAAGCTGATGAAGCCGACATCTGCTTCACCAGCTTCTCTCTGGCTGTCTGGAGTGACAGCTAAATGCGGAAGTGATGTAATAAACATGACTTCCGCACTCACAGAACGGGGAGGTGATCAGAGCGAGATCGTGTACTGACTCCCTCCATTTTCCCTGCACGGATCCACAATGTCGGTACCGGATCAGACGCCCGGAATCGCGGCAATGACAGCGACGATGGCAGGTAAGGAGAGGTTATTGTGACAGCATGGATGAGGGGATCCCCTACAGTGACTGCAGATGATGGACTTCACTCACTGTTCAGCCAATAATTTCAGGTCTAGCTCCTTCCACAAAAGTTGAACAATGGACTTTGATGGAAGGGAGGGGTGCAGATGGGGCCACACACTGGTTGAATTTCTGCAGGATTCGGCCAGCCTAAGATGGGAATTCACCTGGCTTTGGGAAGCACTCCTCTCCCTACATGTGTGTAACGGCAACCGTCGTCCTCCACATAGGGGGTCGCGGTTCCGTTACAGCTCCACTGCTCCCCAGGACGGCCACTTTGCGTTCCACGCTGGAACGCTGAAGACACTCGTTTTCCGGCCTCTGATAGCGCAGGCTGCGTTCAACGCTGGAACACGGAAGACACTGGTCTTCCAGCCTCTGATAGCGCAGGCTGCGTTCCACGCTGGAACGCGGAAGTTGCTCCGAGCCGACCAGCGCTCCTCCCACTTCCTGGCCCTAGTTAAACCTACATGTAAATGAGTCCGAGCAATGACTCCTCTCTATTTAGACGCCTCGCCTCTGAGGATCCAGTCACACAAATCACACAAGTTTCCTCTTGTGCGGTGCCTGCGTCTTTACATCATCTATAGTGCTCTGGGAATTCTTTCTCATGTTTTAAATGTTTAGTAACAAGACATAGTATAGGTATAGCTAAAACATGCGTCGGGTGTGCATACGTACGAGAACGAGAATAACGATTGCGCCCATTATGCCGCACATGTTACATATGGCTGCGAACGTCACAGTGAGAGCAATAATTCTAGAGCCATAAATCACTGATAACACTAAACTAATGGGCGGCAAAAGATTTTAAAGCGTCGCCTATGGTCAATTTTGGGTAGTTTTTTTGCGATTTCGCAGGTGCGTGCACTTTTAAGGCTTGACATGTTTTGTGTCCTTTTAACCGACGTGACCCCTGTCTTTTATATTTTACCAAAAATATGGGTAAGAATAAATGTATTACAACATAATGTTAAAAAAAAACCTTTTTTTTCTCAAAATGTTTAGTATTTAGTATTTTTAGTTTTCCTTAATATAATAAAAAATAAAACCCCAGTGGTGATAAAATACCACCAAAATAAAGCTCTATCTGTCCCCAAAAAATGGTATAAAATTAATTTCAGTACAGCGTTGTATGACGGAATAAATGTCAGTCAAAGTACCGCAGCGCTGAATACTGAAAAATGGCCTGAACAGGAAGTTGTTGTAAACACCGCGGTCACCAAGTGGTTATGTAATATAGACCAGCAAGGTTACAAAGATATCACTGAAACAATACCTTCTATAAAACAAATAATTTTGGTGTTTTGGGATGTTTATTTTTTTTTGGTGGAGGAGTTGATCCAGAGGAAGGCGAAAACCCTAATGAAGCATGGTGACATTTGCTCCATCAGGGGAAAAATTCCTTCCTGACCCCCGAAGGCGATCGGATTGTTCCCTGGATCAACTGTGATATAAAGAGACTGCTGGGACACGGGAGGTGTTTTCTTCATCTCAATCCTCTGATCTTATGAGGACTAGTGATGGGCTCGGGCGTGTTCGCAAGCGCCTCGTGCCGATCCCGCCTGGAAGCTGTCAGCGCGCAGGGCCAATCACAGGCACTGAGACATTTCCCGATCTGTGGGGCTGCAGACCGGGAACATATCTCAGTGACTATGATTAGCCCTACCGCTGACGGCTTCCTGGCGGGCTCGGCAGGAAGATGACTGCCCTACGCAGGTTCACATGCGTGCCCACGCACTGCTGACGTAGGTGAACCCGGGGATGTACACCTCCTCCTCTGGAAGGTCAGAAGACTTGGGGTGTTGATGCATGGCTGATGGGGAAAGACGTGTCCTGATCTCCATGTCCATGATCTGTAAAAAGAAAAGACAAATATGTCAGATTCAGTATTTAGGGATCACTAGTATTTAGTCATCCCATTGGGGTTCATGTACTTACCGCGTCCACTGGGAAAGGGGGCGGCGTTCTCCCTTTCTCCAGCTCTTCCCAGTCGATCGAACCCAGGAAGAGATGGGATCGAATGTCTTCCCCTATTCCAAGTCTCTCATCCGGATATTTGCACAGCAGCTATGAAAGAGAAATGATGAGACGGTTAACACAGATGACACTAAAATGATGTCCGATCTGATGATCTAATGATGTGTTATTCTACTTACTCCTCTGATGAAGTCCTCCAGGTCAGGATCCATATAAGGAGGGTAAAGTGGATGGCGGAAGTTTACCTCTATCTTGTACTCCTCATAGGTCCTGCACCTAAATGGCCGGAGTTCAGTAGCCATCACATAGGTCACCACGCCCAGTGAGAACCAGTCGGGTTCAAACTGGTAGATGTCATTGTTGATGACCTGTCAGTTTAGGGAAGAGACACCGGTTAGTACATTGGTCAGTACAGAAATGCAACTCAAACAGGATAAGTCAGGGAAGCCTCTAGAAAGCCTATAGAGAGGTGCATGGCACTGTGTTGGAAGTTTGGGACTGTGAGCGCTATTAAAGGATAGGCTGCCATTGAGCAAGATGTCTGGTTGCATGGAATGAATTCTCCTTCTTCCCTCAGTAAAGCACTGTTCTGTTCTATCATTCATCTGGAGTCCTTTGAATCATTTACAGTGTATGGGCTTCTCACATAAAACATGTTGTTAGTAAAGGGTGTTGCCGATAGCAACCGATCTAAGGTTCAATTTTTGTCATTTACAGTGTGAGAAAATGACAGAGTTTGTTAACCACTTGATGACCGCGGTGTTTACACCCCTTCCTGTCCAGGCCATTTTTTAGTATTCAGCGCTGCAGTACTTTGAGATTTATTCAGTCTTGCAACGCTGTACTCAAATGAATTTTATACCATTGTTTGGGGACAGATAGAGCTTTATTTTGGTGGTATTTAATCACCACTGGGGGTATTTATTTCTTACTATATACCGAAAATAGTACTGAAAATAAAAATAGTACTGAAAATTAAAAAAAAACATTTTCTCCTGATTATGTTAGGAAACATTTATTATTACCCTATTTTTTGGTAAAATATAAAAGACGGGGTCACATCGGGTAAATAGAAACTAAACATGTCGAGCCTTAAAATTACGCACGCCCGCGAAATCGCAAAAAAGGACCACACCCACAATTGGCCGTAGGCGACGCTTTAAAAGCTTTTACCGCTCATCATTTTAGTGTTACAAGTAGAGGTGCACCGAAATGGAAATTTTAAAACCGAAACGAAACCGAAATAAAAAAAAATGTCAGGCCGAAACCGATACCGAAAATGTTTTTTATATCAATTTTTTTAATTTTTTAAAATATGTTATTTTTTATAAACGTTTTAATTTTTTTATATTCATTTTTATTTATTAATTCATTTTTTATTAAATATTTTTTTTTTTTACTTTTAGGGGCTTTGGGGAAATATTAGGGGTCTAAACAGACCCCTAATATTTCCCTTTTAAAATAGAAAAAGAAATTGAGAACACAGAGTCCTCAGTCTCTTTTTCTGTGTCCCCTGTTATCAATGAACAGGAATCCTCTATACTGAGTGTTCCTGTTCATTGATAACATGAGAACATTGTTTGTTTACTATAACTACAATTATGAATGAATGGGGGTGATGTAGTCTATAGTGCCGGCTCCTGTCACAGGCGGAGTGATACCAAATGCACTCCACCTTTGAGGAATCGATAGTGAAAGTGCGCTTCGCTCATTCTGGCCAGCGATTTATTAGCAAATTGCTCTTGGAAAGGCACAAAAGCACGGCAACCCTGATTGCCCTGATCACTATATTTTTCTACATGAATAAGTGTGGATTGTTGTACATTAAAAAAAAAAAAGACCTACCCGGAAAATAAGACCTAGTGTGCTTTTTTTGAGCCAAAAAAATATAAGACAGTGTCTTATTTTCGGGGAAACACGGTATTAGTGTGCAGGATTATTATGCAACTAAATGAAAAACGAAAACGTTCCCACCTCACTTGTTTGTTTTCATCTGTTGAAGTGAGAATAAAAAACAAACAACTCAAAATGTACAAATAAACATTTCTGACATTTTCAAAAACAAAATCAGTGACCATTACAGCCAATACCAGTCCTCAGCCTTCCATCCATGGAGTCTGTCAGTTTTTTCATCTGTTGATGATCAACTTTTTGTGCAGCAGCAACCACGGCCTCCCAGACACTGTTCAGAGAGGTGCACTGTTTTCCTTCACCGTAAATCTCCCGTATAAGATGGGCCCACAAGTTCTCAATAGGGTTCAGGTCAGGTGAGGAAGGGGGCCATGTCTTTATTTTTTTATCTTAAAGACCTTTACTGGCTAGCAACTCAGTGTAGATACTTTGATGCATGCGATGGAGCATTGTCCTGCATACATATCAAGGTCTTCTTGAAAGATGCAGACTTTTTCCTGTACCACTGCTTGAAGAAAGTGTCTTCTAAAAACTGGCAGTGGGTTTGGGAGTTGATTTTGAGTCCATCTTCAACCCGAAAAGGTCCAACTAGCTCAACTTTGATAATACCAGCCCACCACTACCCCACCTCCACCTTGCTGGCGTCTGAGTCGAAGTGGAGCTCTGTGCCTGTTAATGATCCAGCCATGGGCCCATCAATCTGGTCCATCAAGAGTCACTCTCATCTCATCGGTCCAGAAAACCTTTGAGAAATCTGTCTTCAGGTATCTCAAGGCCCAGTCTTGACGATGTGTCTTGTTCAATGGTGGTCGGGTTTCAGGCCTCCTTACCTTGGCCATGTCTCTGAGCACTGAACACCTTGGGGGAATTTTATCAAAACTGGAGCAGACAAAATCTGGAGCAGCTGTGCATGGCAACCAATCAGCTTCTTTCTTCAGTTTGTTCAGTTACGATTTGAACATGAAAGAGAGAAGCTAATTGGTTGCCATGCACGGCTGCTACAGATTTTGTCTGCTCCAGTTTTGATAAATTCCCCTCTTTGTACTTCTGGGCACTCCAGGTAGGTTGCCGTTCTGGAATATGACAGCACTGGAGGATAATGGGTTCCTGGGAGCTTCACGTTTCTCAACGCGTTTCTTGCGACCCTGTTGACTATTTGCAACAGAAAGTTTGAGGGTTCCTGTGGTCACACCCCAATATCTCAGCAATTTCAAGAGTGCTGCATCCCTCTGAAAGACTTTTTACAATTTTTGACTTTTCAGAGTCAGTTTTTCTCTTTTTTGGCCCATTTTGCCTGAGGAAAAGAAGCTGACTAATCATTATGCACACCTTGATATAGGGTGTTGGTCTCCTAAGGCCACACCCTCCCTCATTACACAAATACACATCACCTGATAAGCTTAAATCCAATAAGCCTTCAAGTTTATACAGCTTGGATTTGCAACATGCAACAGCTTGCAGCATGCATAAAAATGGTGATTTGGTCAAAATGCTCACATGCCTAATAATTGTGCACACACTGTAGTGCGGCCAGGAGCGTGCATGTAAGGGCTCATTCACACCAGATGCAGTGCGTTCCAGCCCGATTCTGGCCAGAATGCACTTTATCGCATTGCAGCCAGCTCACTATGTTTTGGGGCAGGAGAGGGCGTTACGGGTTATTGAAGTGAATGGCACCATAGCCTTACCCTCCGACCGCAATGCAATCGGCCGCACGGGTTCGAAAGGCACATTATATTTACAACATTTTGTTCGGACCGGACTGCAGGCATAATGTGCTTTATTACTTTTATAAAGTGGATCCAAACCCAAAAGCAAAAATGTAATATATAGCACCTTCACAATCTCTAGATGTGGTGCGTGCATTAGTTTTCTTTTTTTCCCCCCTTTTTTTTCCACCTGGGGATCCGACCGGTAGGTCTGTTATTTTTTAATAATAAACGTCAGTCAAAGTACCGCAGCGCTGAATACTGAAAAATGGCCTGGCCAGGAAGGGGGTCTAAACACCTGGTCTTGAAGTGGTTAAAAGACTAGGGATTTACCGATAATAGTATCGGTATAGGTGCCGAGACCGAATATTTGGGCGAGTACCTTGCTCCGATCCCATCCCCGAAACCGGAACTTCCAGTAACAGGGTGATTTCCTCTGACCGGTAGTGCCGCGAGAGAAAATGAAGCCAGCTTCCCGGCCAATCAGCATTGAACCGGCCAAAGAGCATAGATCTGGCTTTCTGGCCAATCAGGAAGTCGGGTGACATGTAATGACCCGGCTTCCTGATTGGCCAGGAAGCTGGCTCCATGCTGATTGGCTTGGAAGACAGTTTCTGGCCAATCAGCATTCGGCCAAACAGCATGGAGCCGGCTTCTCAGGCAATCAAGAAGCCGGGAGGCTAGTAATGACATGCCGCCCGGCTTCCTGATTACCCGAGAAGCCGGCTCCATGCTATGAGGTACCGCTATTGTGGCATCCCTATAACAGATAAAGCAGCCAAGCAAATGTGGCAGATAAAGGGTTGTGATGAACTAACATTGACAGGGGTGCTTCCAATGGTCAGCTTTCATTCATTATACAAAACATTTATCCTTTGAACAAAAAATGAAAGAAAACCTTTGCTGTAACTCCTTCCAAAGTGTTAGCTGGAGTTCAGCTTTCATTTGTCAGTCATGTCCATCTAAATTTGCTAGAACGTCTGACACTACCCTCTTCATAAGAGACAATACTGCTGTCCAAGGATGGCCCCATTGTTCCTCTATAGAATGGATCCACCCAGACAGGAAGTGTATAACTGGTCGGACTACCAGCTTCCCTTTAGGGCTTGTTCACACCAAGTACGGAGCAGATGCAGAGCAGAGCAGTTTGCATTGCATCAAAAATGCATCCAATGTATTCCAATAGAATTTTGGGCAGATAGAAATAGAATTCTAGATCACCCCACAGCATTCAGTTCCAGTGCATGTGGAAAAACAGCAGCAGGCACTATTTTTAGTAGTAGTAGTAGTAGTAGTATGGTAGAAGCTGGTGTAGTAGTATGGTAGAAGCTGGTATAGTAATATGGTAGTAGGGCAGTCCGTTGAAATGTATGGGCTGTCCTGTGCAGATGTAAAAAAACATGCTAAAACGCTATGCTTCATTCGCTGAAATTGGAGCCATGGGTGACCCTGTCAGCATGGTTAGGATTTAAAATTTCCTGAACAGTACGAATAGAGGAATCTCCAGGGTGCAAAATTCTGTGTTGAACAGTGACTGCATCCTATCAGATGCAAAGATAGCACTCACTTGTAATGTGCAAAAAGGATAGCACTTTTATTGATATGTCACATGTGTCAAGAAGCCAACATTTCAGGGCTGCGCAGAGTCCCTTCATCAGGGCGACTATCAGAAGCGGGTGCTGCAACTGTCTGAAAACAATAACCAGCAGTGGAGATTCCTCCTGTTTAGGAGTTAATTGATTTTCCCACATTCAGCATGCGCTCTGCATGATATAAAATGTAACATGTATGGCTTGCCTTAGCTGCTGAGCAGATATCACAAAGTCAGAGGCCTGCAGTGATTCATTCATTGTTTTGTATTTTGTGCAGCATGACAGCACCAGTGATGTGCATATTTCTGGCAAATGGGTCTTTATGTGGCAGAAGATGGTAACTCTCTGTCAGCTTGTCTTGACTGGCACACCATGCCACAGACATGGCACCATCTGTGTTTTTGCTGGGCATTGTAAAGGCTAAAGCTTCTGTAATATTGATCTGGCCAGTAGAAGAACAGACTGTCATCCAGATCAAAGCTTTCTGACTTTCATCAAAACAAATGCGATAAACGTGGGAATTGTTCAAAAACTGAATACTAAACCAGCTTGGTTCTGAGTCTGTTACAAAGTGCTTGGTGATCACATGGAAAAACAGGTATAGAGGGAAGAGCTGGTATTACCGATGGCGTCCAGTCCTGTCCCTGTTGTCACCAGTCCATGGCAGATCAAAGAGTGAGCATGTGATTGGCTGCTATGTGAAAAAACATTATTTTGAAGCAAAGTCCAATTTTTGAGAAAGAATAGTAAAACAAAATGTGCATTTACTTATCTCTTTTGCTTTGGAGCCAGAAAAGCATTGCAAGCGCGATCAGGGGACCATGGGTGCAATGCTCTGGCTTCTGCAGACTTTTCCTCCTGTACTGAGCTACGGACATTCAATAACATGGATGGGAGGAAGAATAAATGGACTACAATCATGATGATGTTGCCGACCATGTATGCCGTTGAGAACTTCAAGGAGCCTCTTGTACTCCTTTATACAACAGCACTTAGGCTGACAGAGGGAGGAGCAAATCTAGGAACCAGTCAGGTGTCCTGAATAGTACATGTGCTGACAATGGGCATGCTAACAGGAGGAGAGTGCAGAGAGATGATTTTCTCAGCCTGTTGCTGCTCCACTGTCCTGTCACAGACTGGGGGTGAGGATGTTACCAGATTGTAATGAATAACCGTAGTCTGGTCACAAGGGTAACTATTCGGGATGCACTGATACTAGTATCGGTGGCGATACCGAGTATTTGGGCGTGTACTCCGGCAATCCCAGGCAATCAGGAAGCCGGGTCGGCGAGTAAGGACCCGCCACCCGGCTTCCTGATTGGCCGGGAAGCCGGCTCCATGCTGATTGGCTGGGAAGCCAGTTTCCTAGCCATTCCTTTGCTGATTGAACAGGAAGCCGGCGCCATGCTGATTGGCTGGCTTTGCTG